>NC_044402.1:89224271-89542271 GCF_006542625.1 Nomascus leucogenys
CAGGTGAATCACTTGAACCCAGGATGCAAAGAATGCAGTGAGCCGAGATCGTGCCACTGTACTCCAGCCTGGGTGACAGAGTGAGACTCTGTCTCAAAAAAAAAGGAAAAAAGAAAATTATCCCTTTGTTTATCATTTGATTGAAACTATGCTTTCTCTGTTTAGCAGACAAATTTAGAGTGGTAAATAGCTAAAAACCAAACTATACCAAGAAAACCACCCATAAGTGAAAAGATACGTTTGTAATCTGTAACCTGAAGCAGTGAAAACAATAAAAACAACAACAACAACAACAACAAAAATGAAAAGAGATCCCAACTAGTCTAACATTAAACCTCAAGGAACTACAATAAGAAGAATAAACTAAACCCAAAATCAGAAAAAGAAAATAAATGACAAAAATAAGGCGATAATTATGTCAAATAAAGAACAGGAAAACCATAGAAAGAATCAATAAAACTAATCGTTTTTAAAAAAATACTGACAAACTCTTAACTAGCCTAAGAAACAAGACATAGACTTAAGTAAATAAAATAAAAAATGAAAGTAAAGACATTGCAATAGATGCCTCAGAAATAAAAGAATTATCAGAAACTATTATGAACAATTGTATGCCAACAAATTGAAAAATGTAGAGGAAAGAGATGAATTCCTAGAAAAATACAACCTACCAAGATCAAGTTAAGAATAAATAGAAAGTCTGACTAGACCAATAACAAATATTAATAAATTGATTGAATATGTATTCAAAAACCTCCTAAGAAAAGACCAGAACCGGATAGCTTTACAGCTTTACAGCTGAATTCCACCAAGCATTCAGAAAAATTAATATCAATGCGTCTAAAACTATTTCAAGACATAGAGATAAAGGGAATACTTCCAAACACATTTTATAAATCTAATATTGCTTTGATACCTAAGCCAAAAACATCATAAGAAACAAACAAAATATAGGCCAATTTTTCTGATGAAAGTTTATGTAGAAATCCCCGATAAAATATCAGCAAATCAAATCCAACAACACATCAGGAAAGATTATACATCACGATCATGTGTGATTTATTTTTGGCATTAAAGACTGGTTTAACCATCCAAATCAATCAATGTGATTTATCACATTAACAGAATGAAAGGTAAAAAACACATGATCATCTTAATTGACACAGAAAAAACATGTGACAAAGTTCAGCACTCTTTCTTGCTACAAACCGTCAATAGTCAGGTATGGAAGAAAATTTCCTCAAAGTAATAAAGACCATTTGTGAAAAGCTCACGGATATCATTTCCCATTATAATCAATGGGAAAAAACTGAAAGCTTTTCCACTAAGATTCAGTACAAGGCAAGGATGCCCACTCTCACCACCTCTATTTAACATAGTACTGGAAGTACTAGCAAGAACACTCAGACAAGTAAAAGAAATGAAAGGCATCCAAATCAGAAAGGAAGAAGCATATATCTATTTGCATATAGCATTGTGCCATATTTAAAACACATGCACACACACAAACACAGAAAAAAATTCCACAAAAACTCTTAGAATTAATAAGTGAATTCAGTAAACTTGAAGAATACAAAATCAACAAACAAAAATAAGTATTGTTTTTATATACAAAAAATAATCTAGCTGAAAATGAAATCAAGAAAGCGATCCCTTTTATGATAGCTATAAAAAATACCTAGGAATAAATTTAACTAAGAAGGTGAAAGACCTCTACAAGAAAATCCACAAAACACTGATGAAAGAAACTGAAGAGGATACAAACAATTAGAAACATATCCCATACTTATGAATAAGAAGACTTAATATTGTTAAAATGTCTGTAATACCCAAAGCAATATACAAATCCAACACAATCCCCATAAAAATCCCAGTAGCATTCTTCACATAAACAGAAAAATAATCCTAAAATACATATAGAACCATAAAAGATCCCAAACAGCCAAACTGATTCTGAGAAAGAACAAACTTAGAGACATCACACTTTCTGTTTTAAAATTATTTTACAAAGCTATAGTAATGAAAACAGTATGATACTGACATAAATACAGATATACAGACCAGTGGAAGAGAATAGAGAGCCCAGAAATAATTCAAGCATTTACAGTCAACTAATTTTTGAGAAGGGAATCAAGAGGATGCAAGGGGAAAGAACAGCATCTTCACTAAATGGTTCCAGGAAAATTGGATTTCCACATGCAAAGGAATGAAATTGGGCCTTTAGCTTACATTAAAAAAATCAAATAAAAATGGTTAAAAGACCTAAATATAAGACCAAAAACCAAAAAATCTCCTAGAAAGCAACATATTAAAAGCTCCTAGACATTGGCCTTGACAATGATTTTTTTGAATATCACATCAGAAGTCCAGGTCACAAAAGAAAAAATGAATAAGCAGGACTATATCAAACTGAAAACATTTTTCACAGCAAAGGAAACAATCAACAAAATGAAATGGTAGCTTACATAATATGATAAAAACATAGTCACAAATCACATAACTGATAAAGGGTTCATATTCAATATTTGTAAAGAACTCTTACCACTCAATAGTGGAAAAACAAGTAAACTCATTAAAAAAATGGTCAGAAGGCCTCAATACACATTTCTCCCAAGAAGAGATAGAAAAAACAAATGCTGGCAAGAATGTGGAGAAAGGAGAACTCTTATACACTGTTGGTAGACATGTAAATTAGTATAGCCATTATGGAAAACAGTATACTGTGTGTACAGCCAAAGGAAATGAAATCAGTATATCAAAAAGATATCTACACCTCCATGTTTTTTATAGAATTATTCAGAATAGCCAAGATATGAAATCCACCCAAGTGTCCATCAATGGAAGAATAGGTAAAGAAATTATGGGGCATATACACAATGAAATATTATTCAGCCATAAAAAGAAGAAAATTCTGTCATTTTCAACAACATGGATAAACCTGTAGGATATTACGTGAAGTGAAATAAACTAGGCACATAAAGACAAATACTAAATGATCTCACTCATATCTGGAATCTAAAATCTTTATTTCATAAAAGTAGAGTAGAATGATGGTTACCATGGATTGGGAGCAGGAGGAGGTTGGGGAGGTGTAGGTTAAACAATACAAAACTTTAGATAGATAGGAGAAATAAGTTTAAGAGATACATTGTGCAACACAGTGACTATAGTTAATAATATATTGCATTCTGGAAACATGCTAAAAGAGTAAACATTACCACTGTCACCACAAAAATGACAACCATGTGAGTTAATGCATATATTTATTAGGTAGATTTAGTTATTCAACAGTGTGTATACACTTTAAGCATCATTTTGTACACAGTAAATACACACAATTTTATGTCAATTTAAATAAATAAATAATAAAAAAGAGAGATAACTCTGAAAAAAAGAAATACCAGTTTATGGGTTGTGAAAAAAATATCTGCAAGCCATTTATATGATAAGAGGTTAATACCAAAAATTTATGAAGAACTCAGACTACTCAATAGTGAAAAAACAAATATAACCTGATTCAAAAATAGCCAAAAGACTTGATAGAAATTTTTCCAAAGAAGATATAATAAATGGCCATCTGGTATATGAAAAGGTGTTGAACATCCTTAATCATCAGGGAAATGAAAATCAATACCATTAAGAAAGACCATCCTTACCACAACACACCTGTTATAATGACTATTATCAGAAAGTCAAAAGATAACAAATGTTGGTGAGAATGTGAAGAAAAGGGAACTCTTATACACTGTAGGTGGGAATGTAGATTGGTATAGCCATTTTGAAAATAGTATGGCAGTTTCTAAAAAATCAAAAATAGAACTACCATATGACCCAGCAGTCCCTCTTCTAGGAATATACCCAAAGGAAATAAAATCACCATCTTGTAAAGATACCTGCACTCCTATTTCTTTGCAGCATTATTCACAATAGCCAAGATATGAAAACAACCTAAATGTTTGTTGTTGGATAAATGGATAAACTGTATACATATATATAATAGAATATTACTCAGCTCTGAAAAAGAAGGAGATCTTGCCATTTACCGCAACATGGAAAAGCCTGGAGAACACTATGCTAAATGAGATAAATCAGATGCTTAAATGAAAATATTGCATGATATCAGTTATTTCATATATACAGATGGAGAACAAATAGTGGTTACCAGGAGTGGGGGTGGGGAGGAAGTGGGAAGTACAGTTGAGAGCATTCAAAGCAGCAGATAGGTAGGAATAACAAGTTTAGGATCTAATGTACAACATGAGGACTACAAGTAATATAATTGTGCTGTATATAAGATTTATGCTAAATGATTAGATTTTAGCTGCTCTTGCCTTCAAAACAAACAAAAATATCTGTAACTATATGTGATGACAATTGTGTTAATTTTCTTCATTACTGTAATTTTTTGCTGTTTGTATGTATCCCATAATATGCTGTATATCTTGAATACACACAATACAACTTATTTCTTTATTTATTTATTTTATTTTATTTTTTGAGATGGAGTCTTGCTCTGTGACCCAGGCTGGAGTGCAGTGGCGCCATCTCGGCTCACTGCAAGTTCCGCCTCCCGGGTTCACGCCATTCTCCTGCCTCAGCCTCCGGAGTAGCTGGGACTACAGGCGCCCGCCACCACGCCCAGTTAATTTTTTGTATTTTTTAGTAGAGAAGGGGTTTCACTGTGTTAGCCAGGATGGTCTCGATCTCCTGACCTTGTGATCCACCCACCTCAGCCTCCCAAAGTGCTGGGATGACAGGCGTGAGCCACTGCGTCCGGCCAATACAATTTATTTAAAATTAAATAAGAACTATTTCTTTAAAAAAAAAGAACCCCTATAAATAAATAAAATGAAAGACAAATTTAATGAAGTGGGAGAAAAGTACAGAGAGTTCATGAGAAAAGATTTCCACATAGCTTGTAAATATGTAAAAAACTGCTTAACATAATTAGACATCAGGGAAATGTAAATTAAAAAGCATGAAATTTTAAAAGTGGCAATTCTAGGTGGCGAAAAGGATGTGGGCAATTAAATTAAATAAGAGTGTAAACTGGTAAAATAACTTTGGAAAACTGACAGCGTCTGAACGTATGCATTCTCTATGACCCAAGACATTGTCTCCTAGGAATATAACAAGCCACCAAAAAAAGGTACAAGAATGTTCACAGCATTGTTCATAATGCATAAACCAAGACATAATCTAAACACTCACCGATAGTAGAAAGCATAACTGAATTGTGGCTTAATAATACAATGGACACAATTAGCATAGAAAATGAACAGACATATTACTTGCAACAACATGACAGAATCTCACAATCAGAAACCTGCATGAAAGACCTGATCCCCAATTAATCTAAACTGTATTGTAAGATTATGAGTCCGTTTATGAAAAATTCAGAAAGAAGCAAATATAGGTATTGGTGTTAGAAGTCAGAATACTGGTTATCTGTGGGGTGGAAGAATGGATAGTGACAGGAGTGGGTGCAAAAAGGAATTTCTGAGATGCTGGTGATGTTTTATTTCTTGACTCTCACGGTGGTTATATGATTATGTTTTTTGGTGACAAGTCACCAACCTGTACACTGTGGTTTTATGTTCTTTTCCATAAGCAGGCTTCATTTCAATAAAAATGTTTATTTACAAAATTGAAGATAAAGCACCAAATTCCATGCCATGGAATATAGTCCTTCTTGTTCCAGGGCTTATGACTTCATACCACCCATGTGCCCTTAATCTCTGCATCTAAGACATTAATACGGTCTTAAAATATTTAAACAACTTCCAGGCATAGAGAAACAAATGTTGTATGATTTTATTTATATGTGGAATCTAAAAAAGTTGCTCATACAAGCAGAGAGTAGAATGGTGGTTACCAGAGACTGGAGGTCTTAGGGGAGGTGGACTGGGAAAGGGGAGACATTGGTTAGTGGGCACAAAGTTACAGTTAGATAGGAGAAATAAGTTCCGGTATTCTATTGCACAGCAAGGTGAGTATAGTTAATAATAACGTATTGCGTATTTCAAAATAACTAAAAGAGAGGATTTTAAATGTTCTCACCACAAAGAAAGGATAAATATCTAAGGTGATGGATATGCTAATTACCTTGATTTGATTATTTCACAGTGTTTACATGCATCAAAACATTGCACTGTGCCCCGTAAACAGGTGCAATTATTGTCAATTAAAAAGAAAACAAAAGTCGAAAAATATTTAAAGGGCTGTTTTAACAGACTCTTGCTTTTTAGTAGGAAAAAATAAAGTTGCCCATTTTGAAATTTTGGCTTGCATTCCAAGGAATTACATAATTTCCTGTCCGATAGAGGAAGGTTCCTTGTTTCAATAATAAATGACCTCTCTATGTCCTCTACAGTATTAGAAAAACATCCTTCTGTAAAATTCTTTTTAGGTTTTCAGTGTCTTTTCAGGGTTATTGATGTTCCCTCCAAAGTCAGGAAAAGGAGCAATTTCTGTCCTTGGATTCATATTTGATTGTAAGCTCAGGATCATAGCCCTCAGAGTTGCTAGCTTAGCCTTTTAGTTTATGTTTCTGCCTACTGGTGTACTTCATTCTCCTTAATCCATTAATACAGCTTGACTATGTTTTTAACCTTAAGATAAAGGTGTTCTTTTTTTTCCTGTCTACAAAGCAAATGAGAAAGTATAGAATTTTAAGTAAAGTTGCAATTTGATAGATGTGACTAATTTTTCATGGTAAAGCAACTAAAGAGGTGAGTTTACTAATTTATTATAATTAAAACATTTTACTTAGGTAGCCACACAACAAATTGCATTCCTGCATTAATGCATTGTCACTTGAATCTAAGTTCAGATTTTGAATCCTAACAAGAATATTTTAAATTATTTTTGAAACAAACTGATCCATTTTTTTTAAATGACCTTAATAAAAACTAAATGATCTGAAAATCACCAGTCTTTTATCTTGTATTTTGAAACTCAAATGAGAAGTGGAAGCTGTGTTTATGATTAGGGGATAGGGAAAGCTGACTATGAGAAATGTCTCATAGATTTGGAGCATCAGAATATATATGGCTACTTTCAGCCAAAAAAAAAAGTGAATTATGGAAGTCTCTTGGATGTAAACTGTATAAAGTTATCTTTTATTCAGCATTCCCAGGGATTAGATAGTACACATATTGATAAGCCAAGCACTACTCATTATATAATGGTTTGCACTAGTTTTGCTTTTTTGAAAATTTCTTTACAGCCATAAAGTCATTTCTCAAATATCTATCTTCTCCTCCTTTCAAATTAAAAATAAGTCTGGATGATTCCTGTAAAATGAAAAAGAGGCAGTGTTGAGTAATGGCAAAAAGAATAACCTTGGAATCTGGTTCTTGGCTTCTAGACCTGGCATTACCCCCTCAGCATTTCTTTGGGCACATCAGTCTTTCTGAGTCTCAGTTTCCTCATTTGTAAAAGGTGGATAACAACTCTTGTTCCACTTACCTCACTGGTTGTTTTGAACAAGTGTGGTAAATCAGAAAGCTCTGTAAAAACCTATTACATAAATGTCAGGTGTTACTAATACCACTACTATTTTAAAAAGAATTATTAGGACTAAATTTCTAAGATGGTACATCTCTGTTTGACTCAGTTGCTTGACTTACACTGAATTTATTTTCTATTGAACTTGGAAATGTCTAGAAGCTATCCAATTTTGTAACCTGCAGGGAATATTTAAAGCTTTGGAAACTAAAGAAAGCTTCTGCCTTATATTGTGTAAATGACGTGCAAATGCTACCAAATTATTTGTCTTAGATAGGCATAAAATTTAAGAGAAACAAACAAACAAGAAGGCAGAGGAAGCATTTCCTACAGTTGAAATTGCTGATAATCTGTATGTATTTAAATGTGCTAGACTAGAGCAGAGGGGCTAGCCCTGGCAAATGTGCTACCAAGAGGCCACTCAAGGCCATTTGCGGAAAGACATTGGCTCTAGTACAGTTACCCTTAAGTAACTTCTAGTTCTTTTTCCCTATGACCATACAATTTGGCTCCCATTGCTAGTGGGCACCACTCTTCCAGGCTCTCCCTTTTCCAGACTGTAGTGGTGTTCCCCACCCCTCTTCATTTGCCTCTAACTGCCAAAGCTTTGAGGTTTCCAAAAGGCAAACACAGCCTGATCCTTCCCCCAGTGGCTGCTTTTGAATGTGTCAAACCATTTTTTCCATCTATTGGACATGGAGACACGAGGAAAAAGAAAAGTTATGGGAAGGCTCCTAAATGTTTAAAGTGGGCTGACTCATCTGACCCAGGTCACACTGACCATTTGGACTCCTCAGAGCGTTTTCTGTGTACCTTGAGATCTCCCTGACCAGTTGCCAGCATCATTATCAAAGAAGCTGCCGTCCATAGTTCCCTGCAAGTTGGTCTAGTCCAGAACCACAGGTCAGAAATAATCTGCCATCTGAATGATGGTAGAAGCATCCTGAATCACATGCAGCTTCGTGTGGCAGGACAATTGTTTGGCTCAGTTGTTCTACTTGAGGGTTTCCTATACCAGTCAGAAGGAGTATATTGCAAAATGGAACACACTGGCCTCTTAAAAATTATTTACATATCATGCATTTATTATTATGGTAGATTTCATATAATTCTAAATTATATTTCCAATGCTAATATCAGGTGATTCCTGTATTCAGAGAGTTGTGGTGAAAATTGCCTGTGGAGTATTGGCAATAAAGAGAAAGGTGGGATGTAGAATGATTGCCCAGAATATCACTAGTAACATATTGGGCATGATTTTCCCTTGCCTTCTCAGGAGGGTGTGATAATATACTGAGCCAACAGAGAAATAGCTTAACAGTACTACAGCCAGGGATCTCTGAGGGATGCTTCCAATTCCCCACATTGGTCTTAGCAGCAGCCTTTCTATATTAACATCGATTTCCATTAGTTCACTGGTGGAAAAACACAAAAATCTGTCAGGTTGCTCATTTTAAATCAGCACATAGTCTTATTTGACTACTGGACATTGTGTGTAATATCCATATTTTAATTTTATAATGCCTCAAAATATTTTCAATATTTTTCTTGTTCCAATTTTAACATTTTTCTGGTTATTTCGTACTATATTCCTTTGTATACATTTGTGCTACTACAGGTGGGTTTCCAAATTGTACTTTTTCTAAATAGCATTTTGGCCTTCAAAACTTTTATTTAAATGAGATAATCTGAGAAAAACAACTTCCCCTACTACCAAAGTCAGTGCCTAAGCCAAACACATTCCAGCTTCCCACTCTCACTCTCCTTGTCTTGCTGATTTTTATTCATCTTTCAGACCTTAAGTGAAACAAATGTTCCTTCCTTAGGGGAATCTCCCCTAAATCCTAGAACTAGTTTAGATCCTCCAGTAATACATTCACATAGTTCCTAGCACCTTAGGTTCACATCACTTTATACCATTCTTATTACATACCAATTTGTATAACTGTTTTTTTAGGTCTAATGGCTCCCGTTCTGGACTATAAGCACCAGGAGAGCAGACACTGTGCTTGTCTTGAACTCTCCTGAATTTTCTTTTTCTAATAGATTAGCTGGCACTTAGTAGTAGCTCAAAAATATTTTGTGTAAGTGAAGAATGAATAAATCAACATCCCTCTGGCACACAATTCCTCATAAACCTAACACCTGTAATACTGATGAAACATGGAGCAAATTCAGGAAATCTAGGTCCACTAGCTGACCAGGTGTAAAAGACAAACTCTCTGATTCTTCCTTCAGTTGACAAAGTTTTCACAGTGTATTACTTCTCCCAATCTTCAAGCTATTACAGAATCAGAGGCTTGCAGAGGGGGGTCTGTATTTTGTACCTTTGATGGACCACCTGCCAGGTGTAAGTCGAATAGCTTTAGAATCTAGCCCTAAGACATGGGTGGTATTCTCTGTGCTCATTCAGTTCGAGCATTATAAAGTGTGGAAAATTCACTATTTTCTTCCTACAGATGCAAAGACAGAGATCAAGAAATTCCATTCCCATTGCTCTTACAGGCTAGCAATACATGGCTGCAAATATAAAGACTGAAGCACTTTTTAAAATTCTCGTTTTACCATTTCTAGAGAGATTACCAACACCTCTGCTTCTTTTAGGTCCCACTGTGCCTATTAAGAATTTTACATTATTTCTGATTACCCAACTCTACTAAGGCAATCAACTGAGTCCACTTGCTTGCCAAACAGGAAACGACTGAAAAAAAGGCAAATACAAGGACAGCAAATCCTTTGAGCCATCTTATTAGGCACTGAAGAGCCATTTTGATGGCAATCTTCCTTTCCTTTACTAGAAGCAGACTAAACCAAACTCTCACTTGATTCCTCAATTTAGAAGCTACTGCTTATTGTATACCTACAAAGTAGTGTTCGTACACACACTTTCTGAAAAGACGTGATGGAAGAGGCTTAAAGACCCCAGTGGTTATCATGCAATCTTTCAATTCTAGATAAAGTTAAAACCTTGACCTTTACTTTTTCCCAACAAATTAGACAATGTGAGGTAGGTTTTTGTGTTCCTACTGTCATTTGTTTTAAATATATATTTTGGAACATGAACATTGAACACAATAGGGACACAATATTTATAGTTGATTTTTTAAAGTGGGGCTTTGATGTTGATTTGAAATGTTTGGTAAGCTTTTGTTTCCCTTCACCATAGTGCTTGTGCTATCAAAGCGAACATGTGGCAGAACTTTAAGGACTGATGCCAAACATATGGTATCCACAACCAGTCAGCATAACCTTTGGAATGCTAATTGCAGAGAAGAGCCAAATGAAAATGCTTAATAGCACACATATGGCCAGTTGAGGATTTCCTAACAGAATGACTGACTACTCTAAGGCATGTAAATATCTTTGTCAAGTAGAACAGACAACTTTTAATGTTGCAAGAAATACCAGGATTAAACATAGTCTTTTACAAGTTTTATGTATTTTTAAAATATGCGATTAAAATACAATTTTCATATCTTTATTAAACCTATAAAATGCCTTTCCCAAAACTATATGCTTTCTAAAAGGGCCTGCCATTTTCCTATTAATTTTTAGGGTGAAACTATCAGAATTATAGATGCAATAATTTTTGCTGAACTAAATATATAAAAATTCCATGAAAACAACTGTCACAGCAACGTGAATTTAATATCTAGATAAAGCATTTATTTTAAGCCCTAATTGTGGATCAAAACTTTTCAGCTCAAAGGATGGGCAGTGATCACTTAATTTAAATGCACCACTTGATATAGAGGAAATTATGATTCATAGAAGTTACATGACTTGTCCAACGCACACGACGTGGCAGTAGCTAAGCCCAATTTGAACCTGTGATTTCATTAATATATCCCAATATTATTTTCATTAACTTACTCCATCATATAAAATATATTATCCTCTAACAAGAATGTTAAGGGACCATTAAAAGTCTGTTGAAATTATTATTTGCGGAGGAACAAAATGAATGTAACTTTTGCCTTTTTTGAGGTTTTTTAGGGGGACCTATTTCTAGTTCCTTCTCTCTTTAGACACCATCTTGCCCCTTCTTATCTGAAGTTGTTCTTCCATGTAACATGCTACCTCAACATAGAAAGGAAATTGATTGAATCTGCACTAACCTCAGACTTTCCTCTCCCACCAACTCTCTCTAATCATTGTTTCTAATCTCATCACAAAGCTACAGCGTAAGTGGACTAAGATTGGCTGTACGGATTTATGAACAAATTTAAAAATTAAAATTTGTTACTCTGCCAACTATCTCATTTATGTGGTACATCCATAAAAGCTCATTGAAAAAGAATGTACTTACAAATTTCTAATTGTCTCATTTAGATGCATATTTCTAAAATACCTATCAACATAGAACATAGTAATATTTTATTTTGATTTTGTTTTATTTGTTTTTGCTAAGAATACTGAGTTCATAAACTTCTGATAACAGTTCCCTATTGCTGCATAACACACCACTCTGAAACTCTTTATACTAAAACAATGATCATTCATCTGCTCATGATAATGGGAACAGGTCAAGCTTAATTGGGTATGGTTTTTCTGTGCTCCATGTCGTGTTATTGTTGGCAGCTGGTGTTGGGGTGGGAGAGGTGGGATCTATTTGGGGCTAAACATTCTAAGATGGCTTTATTCATGTGCCTGGCACCTCAGCTGAAGTGGTAGAATCACTGAGGCCTCATTGAGATGGCTGGGCCTTCCTATTCTAGTTATGGGTTCTGAGTATGGGCTCACCTATATATCTGTGTGGGATCTTGATTTTCCTCCAAGTGGCCCCACTGTTTCCATGTGAATAGTCTAGACTTCTTTTCATGGTAGTTAACTTCCAGGTGAGTGAAAGCAGGCACTGCTAGGTCTACTAAGTTCTAGGCTTGGGACTGACAAGGGTTACTTCCTCTGTATTGATCAAAGCAAGTCATAAGACCATCCAGATTTAAGATGGCATACAGACTTTATATTTTGAAGGAAGATGGGCAATATGCCTTTAGGTGTGGGAACAATTGTTGGTGACTAATTTGTAGACAATCACTTGTGTGAATTAATCGTTTATATTTAGGTTAGACAAATAAAAGTATGGTTCTATCTTGAACTACCAATCATCTTTCTCTATACCATTGATGAAACCCTCAATCAAGAACAACAAAGACTTGATCGTATTGTTCTAAGTCTTTCTTTTTTAGTCATATATTATGTGTTACCTTTTGCTGTACTTCTGCAGTTCATGTTGGTTCAGACAGCTACTTATGAAATCCTTAGATTAAGGCTAACATATTAACTATCTCCACAGGCAAAATTGCTCAAAACTTAGGCTTTAATACACAAAATATATTTACTTTCTAACCACAGTTCAAACACCTACACTTTATTGCTCTAATATTTCTCTGCCTAACATCTCCCACACAAGACCATTAAATACATTAAATCTAGAAGACATTGCCTTCTTTCAGTGCAAACCAGGTCTATCACTTCTGTGAAAAGATGATAAATCTTGACTGCAAAATGTCTTTAACGTTATGGCTCCCTCCTGCCAAATGACTGTAAAGTATAAGGTTTCATATACTGTCTGACTTTAATTTGAGGGAAAAAATACAGAGATAGATGTTAATTTTAATCTGAGAAGCCACATCTTATTTTCAAATTTTATTTAGTCTGTCTTTCCTAATCTCTCATATCAACCTTCCTCTACTTTCTCTTTATACCATTCACACACTTCCCAAGTTGTAAGTATCTTTCCTTGCTGAAAGTTTACTTACATAAGTGAATCTCTTTATAGAACAAGTAAGTTTAATAATATAGCAATAAATATAATTTGTACACCAAGTAAAGCCTTAACTATTCTTACTAACTAAAGGATCAAGATGTTTTTCCTGAAGAAACAGAAGGAGAAGGACATTTCAGGTTTAGGGAACAATGTGAACAAAATATGAGGCAGGAAAATGTAGGAAATGTCCAGGAAATGGTGAGTGATCCTTTATGACTAAAGCAGGCTTATGTACAGCTTAAAGATAAGTTCTAATTTACAATATGTTTGCTAAGACTGAGTAGTGTTTTAAAATATTTGAAATCTTTGTTAATATTTAATATCTGGGAAAATTTCATATCATCTTTCAGACTCTTGATTTGTCTTGAAAAACTAAGATGGAAACCATGAGCTCTTTTTTCCTGCATAGCAATATAAATTAACTGGACTAGGCTAAATTCTATAATAAGCAGCTTCAAATTTTCAGTTGCTTGACACTATATATATATGAATACAGATATATATCTATAAATCTATATTAGTCAGGGTCCTTTAGAGAGACAGAACCAATAGGGAGTTTATTAAGTATTAACTTACACAATCACAGGGTCTCACAATAGGCTGTCTACAAGCTGAGGAGTAAGGAGAGACAGCCCAAGTCCCAAAACTGAAGAATGTGGATGTTTGAGGACAGGAAGCATCCAGCACAAAAGAAAGATGGCGACTGGGAGGCTAGGTTCTTCTCACTTTTTCATGTTTTTTCTGCCTGCTTTATATTCACTGGCAGCTGATTAGATTGTGCCCACCAGATTAAGGGTGGATCTACCTTCCGCAGACCACTGACTTAAATGTTCATGTCTCTTTTGACAACACCCACACAGGCACACCCAGGATCAATACTTTGTACCCTTCTATCCAATTAAGTTGACACTCAGTATTAACTATATATATATATATTTAAATATATATATTTATATAGTCAATACAAGTATTTAAATATATATATTTAATTTTCCAAGGCAATGGTTCTGTATTAGTTCATTCTCATGCTGCTAATAAAGACATATCCAAGACTGAGCAATTTATAAAGGAAAATGGTTTAATGGACTCACGGTTCCACATGGCTGGGGAGGCCTCACAATCATGGTGGAAGATGAAGGAAGAGCAAAGGGAAGTTTTATATGGTGATAGATAAGAAAGCTTGTGCAGGGGAACTCCCATTTGTGAAACCATTAGATCTCATGACTCTTATTCAGTACCATGAAAACAATATGGGGGAAACCACCCCCATAATTCATTTTTTTCTCCTTGGCCCTGCCCTTGACACTTGGGGATTATTACAATTCAAGGGGAGATTTGGGTGGGGACACAGCCAAACCATATCAGGTTCAACCAAGGTGTTCTTCATCTGGTGCCTTTTCCATATGGGCTCTCTACCAAATGATGTATGACAAGCACAAGCTCATTTTATCTTATCATTGCATCTTCCTCTGGGACTTTGGATATCTCCATTCAGCAGGGTAAAGAAGAAAGAAAACAGAGAATTATGCATGGGCAGGTTTTATGGTTCAGGCCTAGATAGGGTGTTTGTCAGTTCTATGAACCAGAAATCAATCATATGCCTCACTCAATGGCAATGAAGGCTGGGAAATATGTTGTAGCTGTTATTCGGGAGGAAAAGAACTGGCTTGTGAACAATTAGCCAATGGCTGCCATAAGACAGCAGCCTGGAGGTGAGTAGCCTCTACTCTTTTAATCAGCGTGTGTGGTGCCTCTTTCACCACAGTATGCACCCAGCCTGCTGAACTCATCTCAGTGGTCAGCCTGGGTGCTGTAGGCATTTAAGTGTGCAACCCTCAGGATAGAAAATGAAAAAAAGCGTGTCTAGAAGAGGTAAAGAAGTTTCTTTCTGTAAAGGGAAAATATTTAGTAAACCTTGCATTTAACAGAAAGGAATTTTGTTCTTTTTGTTCTTTTTGTTTCTTTGTTTGTTTTTTGGAGAGCACAGTTCTCTCTTTTGGTCAATGGACCATACAGAGATGTAAGAGGACAAGCAATTATCTAGTTTTTAAGTCAATCTATGAATATTTAAATATTTTATAACTTCTAGCATTGCTTTTGTTGTACTTCTAAATAAAATTAAGTATTTGTGGTATTTTTACGGTACCAATATTTTTCTCATTGTAAGAGAACTCTGATTTATGGCATGTGATTTTGAATGATAAAGAGAGATTTAATACACAGTCTAGTTGTTTGACATTTTTCTCTGTAAACTTGTCAGTTCCTTGATTGTTCAGACCAAGTTTTCCAATGTCAGGATATAGTTAGTATTTTTTGAAAAGCCTTGTTTTGCAGGCATAATTCTTTTAAATGTTGTATATCTTGAGCCTGGGAACTTCTTAGAAATTTCAGATGATCTTCCTTTGTGCATTTGTTAAAGTGAAATGGATATACAATAAATATTCAGATAAGTCTTAGTAATGCAAAGGAACTTGAGACCATTACATTTAATATCACTTTACAATGAAGTCACTGAGGCAGCAGGAGGTAAACTCCTTTGTCCAAGTACTTAGATCTATTTAAATTTCAGGGAATTTCTAGGTTGCTTTGCAGCATAGTACCTTTATTTATGTCCAAACCGTCATTGAATTTTACTACAAACACTGAATTGATGATTTGGGAGATTTCATGGTGTGTTATCAAAGAGAGGGGAGGCTTAAGGTAAGACACAGACAGACGTATTAGGAAATGTAGCATGGAACGAAATTAAGAGTGGATATTATAGCACACCCTTTTCCAAAATATACTAGAGGTAGATGATATTTGAAGAGGCTTTTTAAGTTGACAGAGCTTCTAAATACAGGTAAAACCTGTCATATCGCCTTCTCCCATTGTTCCTTAATCTATCCAGCACTGAATTATCCTATTCAGCCATTTTTCTCCCCACTGTTTCATCTAAGCTCACCCACACTCTTCTGCCACCTGGACCCAGGGCAGAGTAAATACAAGTAGGGTTACTTTCAGTGCTTTTCAGAAACGAGTTCCTCTTGTGATACTTTTGATATCTTTCTATGAAAGAAAATATCTTTCCTGAATCTCGATTTCTTTTTTGTCAGTCTAAGACCCACACTCTTTGCAGCCTGCATCATTTTTTTTTTCCCACTTTCTTTCACTGAGATAGCAGCTCTGTCCTCCTATACCTGTTCATTCTCCCTATTATATAGCCCACTGCCCAGCCCTGGTTACTCTTTGTCTTACCTGTTCTAACCATCCTGATTTCTTAATGATCGACTTCCTTTCCCATAGGCATGATCTTATTTGCTCATTATATGTCTTCAGACTGCATTAAGCAGTCTAAGCTTGCACCATAGATCTAAGATGAAAATTATTTGGCCACTAAATATGTGACTTACAGTGATCTTATATGTAAGGTCACCTGATTCTAGGAAAATGTATTGCCAATTACTATTTCACATCTTCATTTTGTTTGTATAGCAGAGATGTAAGATGACTTTGATTTTTGGACAGCTAACTCTTTTATAACTCAGTTACGTGAGTTCCTCCATATAACTTCTAAAGCTTTTTACCATAAGTCAAGTATATTACAAAGAGCAATTTGTACTGGCCTATATAATGGGTAGGGCAACATAGCAGTATATGAGATGTCTAGTATTAATCAAATTACCTCAGAGTTCCATTTAACTTCCAAAAATTCTTTGAAGTTTAATTCTCAGGATTTAGTTGCATCTGTGCTTAAAATTTTAACAAACTTATTATGACAAAAACAGAAATATATACCATCAGGGAGTTAGATAAGGTTATGAAGTTGTAGAGATCTAAAATTTCATTTTAAAATGTCAGATAATCTAAGATAAGCTTCGGACAAACAAATGCACTTAGAAAATATACAAAGTTATTCTCAAAAAAAATTAAAAAATAAAGTTTTACTAAGGAGACCCATCATGATTCATACTCTGAGTTTCAGCATACCATAAAAGTTATCTTCTAACCCCTAAATTTGGTTTCACTTGTAAGTTCATTGTTATCTTAAAGTCTCTGACTGATATTCCAATATCTGGGCAGTCTCTGTCATCTTTCTTAACGATTTTCTTGCTTGATTCTTTTTTACCATAGATCATATTTTCTTCCACATTCACATCTTTACTGATTTGTTGTAGTGGACCAGATATTTTTATATAAAAATAAAGTGTAAAATAAGAGAGTAGGTAACACTTCCAAACTCATTTTATGAGGCTAGTATTACTCTGACATCAAAACAAGACAAAAACATCATAGAAAGAGAAAACTAAAAACCAATATTTATAATTAAGAGTGATGAAGAAAAGTCCTTTACAAAATACTCTCAAACTGAATCCAGCAACATGTGAAAAGAATTATACACCATAATTAAGTGGAATCTATCCCAGGAATTCAAGGTTGGTTTAATATCCAAAAATCAATATAATCCTATCTATAGAATAAAAAACAATCACATGATCATCTCAACAGATGCAGAAAAAAAGTTTGACAAAATGCAACAACCTTTTATGATATAAACACTCAACAACATGGAATAGAGAGACATTTCCTCAATCTGATAAAGGGCATCTATCAAAAACCCACAACTAACATCTCCATGATGATAAAAGACTGAATGCTTTCACTATAAGATCAGAAACAAGGACTTCTGTTCATATCACTTCTATTTAACATTGTACTGCAGATTCTAGAGCAATTAGGCAAGATAAAGAAACAAAAGGCATCCAGATTGCAAAAGAAGGAGCAGAACTATCTCTATTCACAGACGACATTATCTTGTATATAAAATATCCTTAGGAAACAACCAAAAAGCCATTATAACTAATAAGCACAAGTTTATGGGATATAAGATAAATATTTTTAAAATTAATTTTATTTCTAAAAATTTGTAATGAACAATTCAAAAATGAAATTAAGAAAATAACTCCATTACAATAGCTTCAAAAATAATAAAATTTTTAGGACTGAATTTTTACAAAGAAGTACCAAATTTATACTCTGAAAACCAAAACACATTATTAAAAGAAATTAAAGATCTAAATTAATAGAATAAATCCCAGGTTTCTGTACTGAAGTTATTAGATTGTTAGTATGTCCAGTGTTTTCCCAAACTGATATACAGTTTCAATGCTATCCCTATGAGAATCCCAGCTAAGTTATCTACAGAAATTGAGAAGCTGATTTTTAAATCCATGTAGAATTGCCAGAGACTCTGAATACTCAAAACAATCTTGATAAAGAACAAAGAAAACTCACACTTCCTGAATTCAAAACCCAATACAAAGAAATGCTCTTCAGGACTGTGTGGTACTAGCTTAAGTATAGAGTTAATGGAACAGAATTGACAACTCAGAAATTAATGCATATATCTATGATCAACTAATTTATAACATGGATGCCAAGACAAACCAATGGGAAAATAATCAACAAAAAAATGTGCTTAGACAACTTTGCAGGTAAATTCAAAAGAATGAACTTGGAACCTTATCTCATACTACATAAAAATTAACTCAAAATTGATCAAAGACCTAACTATAAAAGTTAAACTGTAAAACTCCTAAAATAAAATTATAGATAAATCTTCATGATCTTGGATTTAGCAAAGATTTTTTTACTATGACACCAAGGCATGAGGAACAAAGAAAAAACTGATAATTTGGACTTCAGCAAAATTAAAAACTTTTGTGCTTCAAAGGAGACTATCCAGAAAGTTAAAAGACAACCCCCAAAATGTGATAAAATATTTGTAAATCATATATCTGATAAGAGACTTGTATCTGAAATATATAAAGAAATATTTCAACTTAAT
Source organism: Nomascus leucogenys (assembly GCF_006542625.1). Classification (NCBI taxonomy): domain Eukaryota; kingdom Metazoa; phylum Chordata; class Mammalia; order Primates; family Hylobatidae; genus Nomascus; species Nomascus leucogenys. The sequence continues at coordinate 89,243,378 of NC_044402.1, forward strand.
GAAAAAAGACAACCCAATTTAAAGGGCAAAGGACCTCAATATATATTTCTACAAGGAAGATATACAAATAGCCATCAAGCACATGTGAAAAAATGCTCAATAATTTTTATTATTGAGCCAAGATGGTTGACTAGAAGCAGCAGTGATCAGAGGTCCCCATAGAAAAGAACCATAATAGTATGTAAATACTGCACCATCAACCAAGGTATTCAGGTTCTCTCATCAGAACTGACTAGGTGGGTGGTGTGACCCATGAAGAAGAAGGAAGACCAGTGTGGTGTGGCGACCCACCTCAGAGCCACACAGGGCAGGGAAGCTCCCACCCCCCAACCCAGGGAAGTGGTGAGTGGGTGTGCTACCTAGCCAGGGAAATAGTGCTTTTAGCATGAAACTGTGCAACCCAGGGATCAGAAGATTCCACTCATGAACCTACGCCACTGGGGCCTAAGGTCCCAACCCAAGACGTGCAGATTCTCAACAGTCTCTCAACTAGAATCTGCTTAAGACTGCTGAGTTTCTGGGTGGGAGGAGTTACCAGCACCATAGCTGTGACTGCCTGCTGTCTAAGCCCTTTGAGCTCCTTGAGGGAGGAGCAGCAGGTAGTTCTGGGACAGATAGCTGCCTAAGACCCTAAGTGACCTGGCCCAGGAAAGGGTGGCAGCCATCTCTACAGCTCCAGGCTGTGCTTTTCCCTTGTTGCATTCAGGGAGGCTGCATGGCTTGGTCCCAAAAGGTGTCCCCCACAGCCCCACATGCCGGCTGTGGCAGACTGCAGCCATATTGTCTCTTCAGGCCTGACCCTAACCCATCCCTCCTCATTGAGTGGGGCCTCCTTGCATGAACTCCAGCAATTCCAGCCAGGAGCTCAGGGACAGAACCCTGATCTCCGTTGGCCTGAGCCCCTAGGGGGAGGGGTAGCTGCAGTCTCCGTGGACCAGCTGACTTAGACTTTCCTGCTGGTAGTTATGAGGAATCCAGGCAATCCAGATGAGTGAGTTCCCCCCAGTGAAGTACACCCCCTCCATGGAGGGACAGTCAAAGTGCTTTGTTAAACGGGTCCTCTTCTCTGTGCCACCCAGCTGAGTGAGACCAACAGGGGTTGTCAGACACCTTATACAGGAGCGATCCTACTGGCATCAGGTTGGTGCCCCTCAAGGCCAGAGATCCCAAATGAAGGAGCAAGCACCCATCTTTGCTGTTCTCCACCCTCCTTGAGTGACATCTCCAGGTGTAGGAGTGAACCAGATGAACAGGGCCTGAAGTGAACCCCCAGCAAACTGCAGCAGCCCTGTGGTAAAGGGACCTGAACATTGAAAGAAAAACAAACAGACAACAATAACAGCATCAACAACAACAAAAAGTCCCCACAAAAACCTGATCCAAATGTCAACGGCTTCAAAGATCAAAACTAAACAAACTCATGAAGATGAAAAAGAATCAACAAAAAATGCTGAAAACCCCAAATGGCAGAGTGTTTCTTCTCCTCTAAATGATTGCACTGCCTGGATGGAGGATGAGATGGACAAATTGACAGAAGTAGGCTTCAGAAGATGAGTAATAAAAAAACTCTGCTTAGCTAAAGGAGCATGTACTAACCCAATGCAAAGAAGATAAGAAACTTGAAAAAAGGTTAGAGGAGCTGCTAACTAGAATAACCAGTTTAGAGAGGAACATAAATGACCTGATGGAGCTGAAAAACACAGCATGAGAACTTTGTGAAGCATACACAAGTATCAATAGCTGAATTGATCAAGCAGTAGAAAGGATATCAAAGTTTGAAGACCACCTTGCTGAAATAAGGCATGCAGACAAGATTAGAGACAAAAGAATGAAAGGGAACAAACAAAATCTTCAAGAAATATGGGACAATGTAAAAAGACCAAATGTACAATTGATTGGAGTACCTAAAGGAGACAGGGAGAATAGAAACAAGCTGGAAAACACACTTCAGGATATTATCCAAGAGAATTGCCCCTACCTAGCAAGACCAGCCAACATGCAAATTCAGGAAATATAGAGAACACCACTAAGATACTGCATGAGAAGATGAACCCCAAGACACACAATCATCAGATTCTCTAAGGTTGAAATGAAGGAAAAAATGTTAAGGGCAGCCAGAGAGAAAGACCAGGTCTTCTGCAAAGGGAAGCCCATCAGAGGAAGAGCGGGCTTTCAGCAGAAACCCTACAAGCCCCAAGAGATTGGGGGCCTGTATTCAACATTCTTAAAGAATTTTCAACCCAGAATTTCATATTCAGCCAAACTAAGCTTCAAAAGTGAAGGAGGAATAAAATCCTTCCCAGACAAGCAAATGCTGGTGTATTTCATCATCATCAGAACTGCCTTGCAAGAGCTCCTGAAGGAAGCACTAAATAAGGAAAGGAAAAACCAGTACCAGCCACTGAAAAAACACACCAAAATATAGAGACCAATGACACTGAAGAAACTGCATCAACTAGTGTGGAAAATAACCAGACAGCACCATGAGGACAGGATCTCATTCACACATAACAATACTAACCATAAATATAAATGGGCTAAATGCCCCCATTAAAAGACACAGACTGGCAAATTGGATAAAGAGCCGAGACCCATTGGTATGCTGTATTCAGGAGACCCACCTCTTGTGCAAAGACAAAAATAGCCTCAAAATAAATGGATAGAGGGAAAATTTACAAAGCAAGTGGAAAGTTAAAAAAGCAGGGGTTGCAATTCTTGTCTCTGACAAAACAGACTTTAAACCAACAAAGATCAGAAAAGACAAAGAAGGGCATTACATAATGGCAAAGCGATCAATTTAACAAGAAGAGCTAACTGTCGTAAATGTATATGCACCCCATACAGGAGCACCCAGATTCATTAAACAAGTTCTTAGAGACCTACAAGGAGACTTAGACTCCCACACAATAATAGTGGGAGACTTTAACACCCCACAGTCAATATTAGATCAATGAGACAGAAAATTAACAAGGACTTGATCACAGCTCTGGATCAAGTGGACCTAATAGACATCTACAGAACTCTCTACCCCAAATCAACAGAATATACATTCTTCTCAGTGCCACATGGCACTTATTCTAAAATTGACCATATAATTGGAAGTAAAACACTCCTCAGAAAATGCAAAAGAATTGAAATTATAACAGTTTCTCAGAACACAGCACAATCAAATTAGAACTCAGAATTAAGAAACTCATTCAAAAACACACAATTGCATGGAAATTGAAAAACCTGCCCTTGAATGACTCCTAGGTAAATAATGAAATTAAGGCAGAAATCAAGAAGTTATTTAAAACCAATGAGAACAAAGAGGCAATGTACCAAAATCTCTGGGACACAGCTAAAGCAGTGTTAAGAGGGAAATTTATGGCACTAAATGCCCACATGAAAAAGCTAGAAAAATCTGAAATTGACTCCCTAAAATGACAATTAAAAGAGCTAGAGAAGTGAGAGCAAATGAATCCAAAAGCTAGCAGAAGACAAGAAATAACTAAGATCAGAGCAGAATTGGAGGAGACAGAGACATGAAAAAACCCTCCAAAAAATCAGTGAATCCAGGAGCTGTTTTTTGAAAGAAAATTAACAAAATTGATAGACCACTAGCCAGAGTAATAAAGAAGAAAAGAGAGAAGAATTAAATAGACACAATAAAAAATGATAAAGGGGATATCATCATTGACTCCGCAGAAATACAAACTACCATCAAAGAATACTAGAAATGCCTCTACTCAAATAAACTAGAAAATCTAAAAGAAATGGATATATTCCTGGTCAATTACACCCTCCCAAGACTAAACCAGGAAGAAGTCAAAACACTGAATATACTAATAATGAGTTCTGAAATTGAGGCAATAATTAAATGCCCAACAACCAAAAAAAAAAGAAAAAGCCCAGACCAGAGGGATTCACAGCTGAATTCCACCACAGGTATAAAGAGGAGATCACACCATTCCTTCTGAAACTATTCCAAACAACTGAAAAGGAGAGACTCCTCCCTAACTCATTTTATGAAGTCAGCATCATCCTGATACCAAAACCTGGCAGGGACACAACAACAGCAAAAAACTTCAGGCCAATATCCCTGATGAACATAGTTGTGAAAATCATCAATAAAATACGGGCAAATCAAATCCAGCAGCACATCAGAAAACTTATCTACTGCAGTCAAGTTGGCTTCACCCCTGGGATGAAAGGCTGGTTCAACGTATGCAAACCAATAAATGTAATCCATCACATAAACAGAACCAAAGACAAAAACCACATGATTATCTCAATAGATGCAGAAAAGGCTTTTGATAAAGTTCAACATCCCTCCGTGTTAAAAACACTCAATAAATTAGGCATTGATGGAACATATCTCAAAATAATAAGAGTTGTTGATGACAAACCCACAGCCAATAACATATTGAATGGGCAAAAGCTGGAAGCATTCCCTTTGAAAACTGGTACAAGACAAGGATACCCTCTCTCACCACTCCTGTTCAACATAGTATTGGAAGTTCTGGCCAGGGCAATCAGGCAAGAAAAAAAAAAGTGTATTCAAATAGGAAGAGAGGAAGTCAAATTCTCTCTGTTTGCAGATGACATGATTCTATATATAGAAAACCCCATCACCTCAGTCCAAAAATTCCTTAAGCTGATAAGGACCTTCAGCAAAGTCACAGGATACAAAATCAATATGCAAAAATCACAAGCGTTCCTTTACACCAACAATAGATAGGCAGAGAGTCAAATCATGAATAAATTCCCATTCACAATTGCTAAAAAAGAGAATAAAATACCTAGGAATACAGCTAACAAGGGATGTGAAGGACCTCTTCAAGTAGAACTACAAACCACTGCTCAAGGAAATAAAGAGAGGACACAAACAAATGGAAAAATTCCAACCTCATAAATAGAAAGAATCAGTATTGTGAAAATTGCCATACTGCCCAAAGTAATTTATAGATTCAATGTTACTCCCATCAAACTACCATTGATATTCTTCACAGATTTAGAAAAAACTACTTTAAATTTCATACAGATCCAAAGAAGAGCCCAAGCCAAGACAATCCTAAGCAAAAAGAACAAAAGCTGGAGGCATCATGCAATCTGACCTCAAACTATACTACAAGACTACAGTAATCAAAACAGCATGGCACTGGTACCAAAACAGACATATAGAGCAAGAGAACAGAACAGAGACCTCAGAATTAACGTTACACATCTACAACCATCTGATCTTTGACAAACCTGACAAAAACAAGCAATAGAGAAAGAATCTCCTATTCAATAAATGGTGCTGGGAAAGCTGGCTAGCTGTATGCAGAAAACTGAAACTGGACACCCTCCTTACACCTTATACAGAAATTAAGTCAAGAGGGATTAAAGACTTACATGTAAAACTCAAAACCATAAAAACTGTAGAAGAAAACCTAGGCAATACCATTCAGGACATAGGCATGGGCAAAGACTTCATAGAGCAAACACCAAAAGCAATTGCAACAAAAGCCAAAATTGACACATGGGATCTAAATAAACTAAAGAGCTTCCACACAGCAAAAGAAACTATCATCAGAGTAAACAGGCATCCTACAGACTGGGAGAAAATGTTTGCAATTTATCCATCTGACAAAGGGCTAATATCCAGAATCTAAAAGGAACTTAAACAACTTTACAAGAAAAAAAAAAAAACAAATAACCCCGTCAAAAAGTGGGCAAAGGATACGAACAGGTACTTCTCAAAAGAAGATATTTATGCAGCTAAGAAACATATGATGAAAAGTTCAACATCACTTATCATTAGAGAAATGCAAATCAAAACCACAATGACATACCATCTCACACCAGTCAGACTGGCAATTATTAAGAAGAATAGATGTTGGAGAGGCTGTGGAAAGACAGGAATGCTTTTATACTGTTAGTGGGAATGTAAATTAGTTCAACCATGGTGGAAGACAGTATGGTGATTCGTCAAGGATTTAGAACCAAAAATACAATTTGACCCAGCAATCCCATTACCAGATATATATCAAAGGAATATAAATCATTCTACTATAAAGACACTTGCACACATATGTTTATTGCAGAACTATTTACAATAGCAAAGACATGGAACTAACCTAAATGTCCATCAATGATAGATTGGATAAAGAAAATGTGGTACATATATACCATGGAATGCTATGCAGCTGTAAAAAGGAATGAGATAATGTCCTTTGCAGGGACATAGATGAAGCTGGAGCCATCATCCTCAGCAAACTAACAAATGAACAGAAAACCAAACACCACATGTTCTCACTCAGAAGTGGGAGTTGAACAATGAGAATACATGGACACAGGGAGGGGAGCAACACACACAACAGGGCCCATTGAGGGGTTGGGGGTGAGGGGAGGGTACTTAGAGAATAGGTCAGTCGGTGCAGGAGACCACCATGGCACGTGTATACATACATAAAAAACCTGCATGTTCTGCACATGTATCCCAGAACTGAAAGTAAAATTTTTTTAAAAAAGGAAAAAAAAAAGAAAAAAAAGAAAGATAGTAACAAATGTTGGAGAAGATGTTGAGAAATTATATATCTATACACTGTTGGAGGGATTGTTAAATGGTATAATCATTTTGGAAAATTGTTTGGCAAGTCCTCAAATGATTAAACAGGGAGTTACCATATGACATAGCAATTTTTATCCTAGGTAAATACCCAAAGAAATGAAAATATATGTCCAAATCAAAACCTGTACATAGATGCTTATAGAGGCATTATTCCTAGTAACCAAACAACTCAAATTTACATCAATGGATAAATGGATAAATAAATGAGGGAAACCCACACAATGGGGTATTATTCACCAGTATTATGAAAAGTAAGGAAGTACTGCTGCATACTACAATAGGAATGAACCTTGAAAACATTATTCTAAGTGAAAGAAGCCAGTCACAAAAGATGTATTATGATTTCAGTCATATTAAATATCTATAGTAGGAAAATCAATAGAGACAGAAAGTATATTAGTGTTTGCTTAAGTAATGTGGGGTGGGGGAAGAGGATGATAAACAAGTAGTATTGAGTTTCTTTTTAATGTGATAAAGATGTTCTAAAACTGATTGTGATGATGGTTGTATAGTTATGTTAATAAATTAAAAATTATTGAACTATAACACTTTAAATGGGTAATTTGTATAGTATATAAATTAAATCTCAATAGAGCTGTTAGAAAATACAATAGAAAATGAAGTAAATTTACATTCGTCTCCATAAAGGAGCCTGCCCCTCTTGTCAGGCCTCTAGAGTGAAAGATCAGTCAGTATGTTTTCAGTTGAGCTGGGTGCGGGTTTAGCTGCAGCTTTAGTTTTAGTAAGTTCACTATGGATTCAAATGTTTTGAGAGCGGTACTGGGACTTGGTCTTCATTAGGGTCTTCAATCACTGATGAGATTCCAAAGTTCTGCTTACTCCTCATAGCTAAATAGCCAGCTTTCTAAACCGTGACAGATTTCTCCTTGCTTTACTCCCACAGCCCAACTTTTGTGTTATTGAAGAATTCTCTTTGCTCTCCAGTGCTGTCTCTCATCTTAGGAAATCTCTCTTTGCTCTTCTGCCTTGCCCTTGTCCTTTAGAAGTCAGCCAAAAATTTTCTCCACTCTGAAGGCAGAGATTGTCTTGGAGGGGTTTCACTCAGTTCTTCCACCTCATCTTGACTTCTGAGTTAAGCATGGAGTGCCAGGGGAAGAGTGTGGCTCTCTCAGCTCTCTTACCCCTCCTCCAATGTTCTGTAACTTCTGGAAGTTTCTCTCAATTTTTCCCCATCTCTATTTTCAGCACTCAGTAAAGATCAGAGGGAAAGAATTGGCAGTAGCACAGTTTTGTTCTGTGTCTGGGGCTCCAGTGGAATTTGACGTGTCATGCCAGCCCACACGCAGTCATTAGAAATGTCAGGCTGGGCTGGTTTCCCCTGCTCCCACCTATGGAGGAGTGCTCCTTCTCCTTTCACGTCAGTTATAAGAGGTCTCCTTGGCCCTTCTTTCTTAGGAAGAGCTTGTCACTTGCTGGATTTTAGTTTATTTAGGTCGCTTTGCATTTTTTGCTCCCTGATAGATTTTTTTTTTTAATCTATGATTATGTAGCTTTTCCAATGTTTTGGTTGAAAGGGTGAAATGATGAAATTTTGCAGCTTCCAACATCTGAACTGGAAGTAAAACAACTACTAGAATTTGAGAGGTGAAAAGTAGGTTACAGAAGGGTTTTTGAGTACATATTGAGAATTTTCCAAGCTTTAAGTCCTATAAATAGTCTCTGAATGCCCAAGAAAACAAGCAAGCAAGAAAGTATCTAGACCTTGGATTTTCTCATCTCTGGTACTTCTATCTCTCCAACAGATTTTCATAATTCCAGCATAATACTCACCTTCATATTTCAGGGCAAGTTATACAGAGAGATATGGCCACAGCCAAAGGAGGCTGTCAAAATTGTAGGAGTCAACTCACTCAGTCCTCTACAGTCCTGTTGCATCTGTTCAGGCCATACACAAATGAGTTACCTCTGCCAGGAAGTGCTCAGTAAAGAGGGGATTGAGTCACATCTCTTGGTTATTGTGGTAGAAAATGTCCAGGCCCAATGATGAAATAAGAAATACATCATGAAAGTATGTAACTCTCGTTGAGCAGGAAATTCCCTGTATGCTACAAGGAGAAATTGCCACATGGCCCTTTCTACATCACTCATAAAATACACAATCCAATAGATTAGAGTCCTCTCATGTGGAAGATTTCTCACATCTCATGGTTTAAAATTTAAAATCAACACACGTTAGGCGTTCTTCTGTGAACCACAAAAGATAAAACAAGGAGCTGAGGTACCCGCTTGTATCATTGATATGGTGTATGTCTCAAGTGTAGGTTGTTATTTCTTGGACCATTAGTAAACCAAAGTGAAAACAATCATAAACAGTGTCCAAGGAGTCAATGTTCGTATAAATCAGAGACTAATTAATAACAACAATAATAATAAATACTTGTCATATTTAGTATATTCCAGGTACCGTTTAGCTCTTTAAGCTTTATTTAAAAAACACCCAAAAAACAAAAAAAAAATCCCCTTTGAGCTATGTACTATTGTTATCTCCATTTTATAGATGAGCAAATGGAGGCAAAGGGGTCAAGGAACTTGCTGAAGCCACAAGCAATGATTTGTTACATCTACAGCTCACAGGAAGAAAATGGAATCATGTTACTATTCAGTTGCAATTTAGTCACTAATTATACTAATTACTATTATTATTTGACATTATTATGATGATGTTAATGAAAATGGGGTGGATATTCTGACAATGTACTAAATAGAACCATTTTTTAAACTGTTCATTTATATTATGAAAAATTCACTCCTTTCTTTCTCTTCCACATCAACTTTACCTATATTCTTAAGTGAAAGGAAGATGTCCATGAAATATAGACAACCAAAGTAACATGAGAAGAAAACCAAATACTGTAAATCTTTAAGTTTCTCATCCTCACTCTCTGAAAACACATATAGATTATTCAATACTGCTTTTTTCTTTTTACCAATGTGTCTTTCAAATATTAGAACGGTGCTGTGAACTAAGCAAATCTTTCCAACAGTATGTTATATCCATAAAGCACATGTCGAGACCCACTTCAATGATAACTAATACTGTATCAACTTGGACTATGCTTATCAGTAAGAAACACTTCCCCAAATCAGGATTTATCTAAAGATAGATTCTAATTGCCAGAATGTTCCTGCCCCCAATCATTTTTGAGTTGAAAAATCTGAACTTCTTTTGGTTGGGACTGACACGGGTGCAATACAAGTGAAGCAGAGGAAAGAAAAAGAAAAACTTTGGAGCAAAAAGCATGAGACAACTGATAACTCTGAGTGATGGTTCAAAAAGAATAAACTAATTTATATTTCATTTGATGTGTGTTTGAAATTAAAGGGCTGTGATAAGACAAAACATGATAAAAGGAAGAAAAAAGCAATGACCATATGTATATGTCCCTTTTAAAACAAAGTATGTACCAATCAACAATAAAGTAATTAGCAATTAGAGTAAAAGGGTGGTTAAAAAAAGACTAAATTCTACCCGAGGAACCATAACAGTAAAAATTTGCTAAAAGCTAGCAATTTAAACTTCTTCATAATCTCCCAATGAATATCTGTTTTCTGATATGCCTATTGCCATTCTGTCTTATCTAATCAAGTTTATACCTGGCTACTAGAATAACCTAACTTTAAGAACGTAAATACACAGTAACATGCTTTATGTCATATCAAAATCACTCCAACTTAAGTATTATATTTTCCAACAAACTCCCTCGTTTTCTTATACTCTGCTGCCTTGTTTGTTTGTTTGTTCAACTCATCTCAATTTTGGCATTTTCATGTTACATTGAAATAGCATAGAAATAGTCTTGTCCAGCCTCCACTTAATTTGCTACATGAATGAGCCTGGCCTTCAGGCCCTCCATAAAACGGAACAGCTTGAGGCTAGTAGGTCAATCTTCACTCCGGCCAGATGCCTTTGCTTTCAAAGCTGATTTGTAGGCTGAACATAAATTGGATATATTTGTTCCAAAAGAATATATGACAGTTGTACTTGGTATTGTACTTATTCACTTTAGCAAATATTGCAAAAACTGGTAAAATATGATTGTAAAAATTATTTCTCTAAAAATTATGTTCACTATTTTATGATGGATACAAAAATACATCTGTGTTATAAAGTGTGATGAAACAAATGTAAACTCTGAGAAAATAATCATAAAAATTTAGAGGAATTCTACACTTAGATTTTAGATTAGTTTTTATATTCTTACTCAATTTTAAAAAAATCAAACTAGAAATCATCAATATTGTATTATAGATGTGATCTATATAAGAGAGACAAGGCAGAGTTCAAAATCAAGTATCTATAATAAAAGAAAATGTCTTGCCCCTAGGTGAAAAGACTAAATAATTACTGTGGGTTCACATGCTTTACATTAATATACATTGTTTAATGTACACTAACAGCATTATTAGTGATTTTTCTGCCTTAACCCACTTGCTTCAATTGAGCAACTAACTACAAGTTATGATCACATTAGATAAGAAAATTTTACCATATGTTTTACTTCTATATTCCCCCACAGTAGATGGAAATTTTTGTTGGCAAGACCCCTTCCTTATACATTTTGGGGCCTGGGAATAAGACTGCATTTATCATCTGAGAGATACTGTGTAATATTTGACATCACATCCTTTTAGGACGCAGCTTAACTATGTCTTCTCAAACCAGCCTGCTACCATTATTATGTTTAGGTAGATGTGTTGCCCACACCCCATTTATTCTTTATTAGTGAACCCTATTTATTTTTCTTTATTAACAGTGTATAAAAATGTGTAATTCTGTAAGTAGTAGCTATGGCCACTGCCTATTCAGCTTCATGAAACCAGTGTTCACATTTTTCCAATTCACTTACAGAACTTAGTGACCACCATATCATAAGTGTTCAATAAATAGACATAGAATTAAATTAACTCATTTCTTTTCTGCACTGCACAAGCCACAGGCTATCTACCTCCCAAAGAGGCCATGATTCCTATTCAGGGTCTCATTGTGTGTGGTTACTTATATTTAAGTTAAGGAGCTCCATCTGAAAGTTAGTTATCATTGATTGCTAATTTTATTTCTTCCTTCAGAAATCTCTTATCTCACTTTTCTGCTAATTCATGCTCGTCATCTCTTTCGGGACAAGTTTTAAAACCCACTACTATAGGAAACTTCCTAGCTCTGCTACCCTCTTCAATTCACAGTATGCTTTTACTCTACTTCCCCTCAGCATATGTAAAGTTCCTTCTACTTTGAAATTAAATAAATATTTATAAATAGTTATGAAATATTTATTTAGAGTTTGAGTTTAGATTTGTGTTATTTATATATTTCAAATAATGAGTATAAATATATATATATATTACAAATTTTAGAATATCTTCTCCCCCACTTCATCTATGTATACATTGTACCTACATATGTATATATGTATACATGCATATAAATATATATATCCATTCTCTAATTAATATGGTTGCATACTGGGCAAAATAATTATCCAAATTATACTTTTTAATTTTTTTTTTTACAAATTTGTTTTACCCCTAAAATAAATTCACAATTAATCATTTAAATTACAGTATTTCCAGTTGTGAATTTGACAAATCTTTCACGAAGCATTCAGCTATATAAAAGAAACACCATATAGTAAAAAAATATATATCAATGGGTTATTCATTCCATCAACTAGCACAAATTCATAAAGCATAACCACATGTGGAGTGCTCTGCAACCAGTCTTTTCACTGGGTTCTTAATTGAACGAGACTCACTTTTCCCCACTTGTTTTTTATGCCATTTAGAAAACTATGTAATAATGGCCAGGCATGGTGGCTCATGCCTATAACCCCAGCACTTTGGGAGGCCAAGGTGAGAGGATTATTTGAGGTCAGGAGTTCGAGACCAGCCTGGCCAACATGGTGAAACCTCACCTCTATCAAAAACATAAAAAATTAGCCGGGTGTGATGGCACCCACCTGTAATCCCAGCTACTCAGGAGCCTGGGTGACAGAGTGAGACTCTGTCTCAAAAAAATACATAAGTAAAAATAATAAAAAATATAATAAGTATATATAATTTTTATTCATCTGTTTCAAAGATTTAAAAATTACGTTATTAGAGCAGCTGGCCTCAAGGTGAGTATCATTAAATGTAGATATATTCTATTCAGAAGTATAAACAATAGAGTTCATCCTGGAAATGGAACTGACCCTAAATGCAAGCAGCTGTTTTCCAGAATTCTACGTTCCTAGAAATGAGTAATGACTGTATGGGTTTCAAGTATGGACAAACTGACAAATTTCCACATGTAAGTTTTCCAATGCAAGGGAGGATATTTTTAAAAATATTAATGTTCTTCTCTTTTATATATTGATTGTACCTAACCTTATCCCTTGAAACAGATAAGATTCTTAGAGCAAGAATGCTCTAAGATAGTGTTTTTTGTTTCTTACATTAAAAGAATTTTTCAGTAAAGCATTGTTGGCAGAGAAAGGATTTCCTAAATTCCTCCTTCATCTATGGCTCCCCGACCTCATACCTCTCAAGAGTAAGACTTGTTTGATTATCTCACAGAATTATATATAAGGAAGTTTCAGCAAGTAAGAGAAATGAGGGAAATATATTTTCTACCAGCCCTAAGGAATCCTGGGGAAAGAATGAGAACAAGAAGAAAGAGTAGATGTGAAGTTCTTATTTTGTTTCTCCTTATTTCTTGGTGACCCTAGGGTTGACGGTGGATAAGATGTTTACAAATATCAAGGTAAGGGAAAACGAAAGGTAGAAGGCTTTTGCTGGGCTCCCGCTTCACAGTAAAATGGCTTCCCGCACAGCTGAAGCCAGGTCAAAAATTAAACTTAGAAGTGATTTGTGTGGTCAGACAGAAAAGTCTCTGATATTTAGCCTTCCTGAATGGAATGAATGGGAGCACGAAGCAGATGATAGTCCGGAAAGGCAGATCGCAAGAGGAGACCTTCAGCAGAGTGAGGGACAGAAGTCAAGAAGGGGATCATGTGAATCAAAGTCAAATGGGAGTCACAGCCAGGCTTAACAAGTTCTGCAGGCTGGAAAAGCTGAAGTAAAGCTCACTCAGCTCGGGAGGACTATGTGTCCCTGGCTAAGACAAGAGAGATCAAAACACAATTCACAGCAGACATTGACTTGTTCAAGCAAATGTCAGGCAAGCCAGGGCCATTTAGAATCCAGAAGATCCAGAGGACACAATGAAGATCTGAGGGCCCTTCCCTGTCAATGCCAAAAGTTTACATAAGTCTCTTGCTCCCATATCAAAATTTTGTCTTAAGGAAGAGCAGAGTTGGGGATGGGGGTATGAAGGAAACCATTTAAAATAATTAATGAGACTGAGTTTGCCAATAGAACTAAAAATTAGATACTTTTGTTTATCTCTTCTTTACCAACACGTGAGGAAGACAATATCTATTTTTGCCCAAAGAAAAATGCCAAAGATGTTCTGTGTATCTGAGTGGTATTGTGCATAAATTGTGCCCTCAATATATTAATTTAGGGAGATGTACGATATGATGATATGACTTTAAATAAATTTGTATCTACTGCTACACAACATTTGTTAGTTCTTTATCCATACGTGAAATAAAATAATAATTGCTAATAATAACACATGGCTAACATTACTTTTTTAAGATGGTCCCAAATTAATTACATATTATTTTCATTTATTCTTCACAATAATCTGGTTAGGGTACTCTTATTATTCCCATCTTTACAGATAAAAAATAAAAAATAAAAACGCAGAGAATGGTTATATCATTTGTGAAAGTTGTAGAGCCAGGATTTCCACCCAGGCATTCTGACTCCAAAGCTTGCTTTTTAAATCACTGGCTATGAGACTCAATGATTTTATTACAGTGTTCACTTTTATCTAAATTTGTGGGCAATGTGTTGCTTGGCACCAAGTAGAGAAATGTCTGGATAAATAAAACAATTTTTTACTGAGTTGCTCATGTCCACATTCTAACATGGCAACTAGATTTTGGGTTGTTTCTACATGACATGAAAGAAATATTGAACTTACTTTAACTAAGTGAGTTAGAAATTCCTCTGTTGGAATTCCAGTGCCTTTATTGCACTGTTTACCATTCCATGTTTTAACTGAGGACATCCATTTAAGTTATGAAGTGGAGACTCCTAATATAATGGTTAACTTCAGGTAGCCTGTTTTATTGTTATTCCACTTACCACGGCATTTTCTTTCTTTTTTTCTCCATTCTTTGAACTCATTCATTTTTATCTCTATTCTCTCCATGTTTATCTTATCCTTGTCAGATTATTTAATCAGTTTCTTTTGGGGAGGGCTATTTTTCTTCACTAGTCCTCTGCCTTCTTCTGTCAATGTTATACACACAACTATGACATGAAGAATATTAAAATAAGAATTGGAGACTCCAAAAAGTAATTTGATGTTGGCTAAATCATTTCATTTTTCTAGGACTCAGTTTCCTTACCCAGAAAATAAAGAGATTAAACTAGTAAGTTTCTAAAATTTACTCCATATCAAGAATTCTTGATTAAGCTTGTTGAGCTTGCGATTTACATTTTACATAGAACATAATTACTTTAGGCTGTGTCTACATGATGCCAAATATTAAATTGATTTAATAATAAAAAAACATTTAGCCCATCATCCAGATGTTTTGTGTTCAAAACACCAAACATCTGGAAGAACTGGCTCTTGAACTGATTTGACCTGATATTTTAAGCACCACTGTGACCAGCCAATGAATATGTTAGTTGAACTGATCGTATCTGGTTTCCAGTAAACATTTCAATATGTAAGTCAGGTACTTATGTCCAGTATCTGTGCTGAATTTGCAACTATTTTCTAACTTCTCAAGAGTTGATTGAAATTTGAATAAAATATTACAAGCTTGGTGAACTTTGTTTACAGAAAGGTCCACCTTGTTGAAAGATCCTATGAATAGCCTATCTTGAACTTGAAGATGAGACAACCCTCCCTACAGGAGCATCGATATGGATTTTGGAATCCTTAGAAGAATTAACACCAGTGCTACTGTAATTCTATTTGTTATTCCATAACTCATAGTGTCTATCTTCTATATACATTCATATCCATCCTTATTCCTTAGAGACACAGTTTGTTCATTCCTCTTGATCATTCCTTAGTGGCGATGAAGCACATTTGGTCACCATCCTCCTTATAAAAATAACTGAAGTACTTAAAGATGCTCCCCTTCAGGACATCATCTTCCAGATGAACTGTGTAGAGAATCTGCTTTAGTTTTCAACTCAGAACTTATTTTGCCATTGTCAAAATGTGGAGTATGTTTGCTGGAATAAACAGAATGAAATGAATAATTATGATTGTATGATCATATGGCCTTAAGGTTATCGAAGGAAACTTGGATAAAAATAATCATGAATGGAGACTCTTTGGAAGTAGAAAGAAACTTCAGTTATGGTAAGTCACAGTAACAAAAGCTGCTATTTATTAATTACCTACTTGTATTATTGACATTAAAAAACAACATAGCATCTTCATTACTTAAGATACAAAGTTTCAGAAATTGTCCAGCCATACAAGAAACTATCTGAACCAGAATTCAAACCCTGGACTGTCTCTCTCCAAAACCTATGTGTTTTCTAATAGACAATATTGTTGCTATACCAAAAAGGGTCATTATCTCACACAAACCCCAAAGACTTATTTGAACTATTTTGCAAAGTTATAAAAGATTATTTTATCATCGGGATATTTTATATAAAATCCAGATTTCCAACTTCTCTAGAAAAAGTTGCAATACCTAGCAACGCTGAACCGACAATTAGTGAGTTAAAAATAAGTTGTGGCTGCCTCTGGCAAAACAGGCATATACTATCCCATTTGCACGAATCTTCACCATTCCCTATTACATTACTATTAATGTGTATGAATGTCTATTATTGTATCCAAATTCTGAATATTATGCCATTAAATCACTAGAGTATACCAGTGATTTAATACCCAGTCTAATTGGCTTATTTAAGTTACATGCATAGCCTCATTTATATGCATGTGAAAACACCTAAGTATTAAAACAAACGTGGGAGAAGAACCCAGAGTTGAAAAACTAAACAAATTTAAATGAAGTTTTCACTTATTTACCATTATGTTAATGAATGTGGTGAGAATCTCTCTTTAGTCCTGAAGAGAGATTTATCTATGATTTTCAGTCTGTTGGATAAATAACTGCCCAAATTAACATTCATGTAAATGGTGAGGCAAATGTATCAAGGACATGACATGATTTATATACCAAAAAAATGTGACACATAGGCAGTGTTTTTGCCACAACATCCAGATGGAATACATGACATGATCTAAAAGATGGAAATCTTTCCATTCAAAAAAATGTGATCACAGAGCCAACATGCTCTTTCTCCACTATAAGGTTATGACATATATACATCTGCCACCCAGCTGTGTAATCCAGATTTGCTAAAAATAAGATGATATTTTCAAATAAAAAAAAGCTTACCATTAATTTATTGGGCAAAAGTTTTGATTCTGACAAATTCCGTATCAGATGCCAAGTCTTATCCTTTCAGTCTGCCATGGTTTTACCATGAATCCAGAAGGGTTACATGTCATCATACATTAAGAAATGTTGTTTTACAGTATTTCTCTAATAGTCCTTGTAAAAACATAATCTCATAAATACTTGGCAGAAAAGTCCAGTTATAGGAAATAGTAGCATCGTATACTTGAGCTTGCATAGTTTTTAAGAGGCAAAATTGTTGATTGGAACACTCAGAAAAAGACAAAAGGAATAATACATGGTATTTTGCTGATATTTTACGTATTTATTTGTTTAATAACTATTTACTGTGTACTTATTCTGGGCTAGACACTGGGCCAGGCATGGTACATACCATTTTTAAAAAAACGCAAAACAACTAGACATTATCCTTGCTCTCAGGCAGCTTGCTCTTGAGTGGAAGGGAAATCCTCTACAGAATCATATGTAAAAATATTCTCTGGCAAATGCTGTGGAGATTTGACCTGCAGGGAAGTGGACTCCTTGAGAAAATGAGGTTTTGAAATCTGAAAGGAAGAATAGGTGTTAACAAAGTGAAGAAATGAGAGGTGAACATGTTAGGCAGAGCAAACAGCATCTACGAAAGGCCTATAGTGGGGTGCAGCATAGTGAGTACGAAGGGACCAAAGAATTTCATTATGGCTGGACAGAGAGCAGAGCTGAGTGTGAGATGAGGCCTAAGATGTGGAGAGAAGCCAGGCTATGCAGTACTTTGTTTGTCACGTTAGACAGCTGGTCTTCAATAAATGGGAAGCTACTGAAGAGTTTAGGTGGAAAATAAACTGATTTGTGTTATGGAAAGATCACTCTGACTGCCATATGAAGAAGTGATTTGAAGGAGGCCAGAATAAATGTAGGTAGACAAGCTAGCATACTTCTGTAGTAAGTACGTGTGTTAGTTATTTATGTCTGCATACCAAATGACCCCAAAACTTAATGGCTTAAAACAATAAACACTTATTATGTCACAGATTTTGTGGGTCATGACTCTGGGCAGGGCTTACTCGGGTTCTCTGGCTGTAACTCTCTCGCAAGTTTACAATCAAGGTGTCGTCCAAAGCTGCTGTTATCTCAAGGCTTGACTGGAGGAGGATCTCCTTCCATGCTCACTCAAGTGGTAGCTGGCAGCATTCAGTTCCTCGTGGGTTCTTGGATGAAAGCCTCAGTTTCCTTGTAGGGCCATGGCCAGAGGTCTCCCTCAGCTCCTTGCCACTTGGGCCTTTCCAAAGGTTCACAATGTGACAGCCGGCTTTCATCAGAACAAGCAAGGAGACAGCAAGGGAATGAGAGCATGGCAGCGACCTAAGTCTTTTTGTAACCTAATCTCAAAAACGCCATTCCATCCCTTTGACCATATTCTCTTTATTAGTATTTAGGTCCAGCTGGCACTAGAAAGTAGGAGATTATACAAGTATTTGAATACTAGAAGTCAGAGACTCTTTGACGACCTTAAAAGATAATGGTACCCTGGATTATGAAGAGATACAGAAAAGTATGTGGATTCAAGACATATATATTTAGAAAAAAATCAAATGAATTTATTGATATATGATTGTGGGATAAATTGTATCCCCCCCCAAAATTCATATGTTAAAGTCTTAACCCCCAGTACCTCAGAATGTGACTATATTTGGTGATAAGACTTTTAAAAGGATGATTAAATTATTTGAAGCTGTTAGGGTGGGATCTAATCTACTCTGATTGATGTCCTTATAAAAAGAGGAAATTCAGACACACAAAGAGACACCAGAACTTTGTGTATAGACAGGAGAGTTCTTGTGAGGACACAGTGAGATGCTGACCATCTGCAAACCAAGGAGAGAGGGCTCAGGAGAAACCAAACTGAGACACCTTGGGTCTTGAATTCTAGCCTCCATAACTGTGACAAAATAAATTCCTGATGTTTAAGCTGCCCATTCTGTGGTATTTTGTTATAGGAGTCCTAGCCAACTAATACAACTGTTAACTCTGAGGAATCAGGGAAATAGAAATATCAACGACTTTTGCTAGGCTGTTTAGTTTAACTGGATCAATAGTGATGCCTTGCTCTAATAGGAAATACTAAAAGAGGATCAAGGTTAGGCAGATCATTTTCTCTTTAATTAAAAATATTCATTGTTCACCCACTGTTACTAGACACTTCTAGACACCAGGATAGAAAAGAGACAAAGCAAGCAGTCACTGACTTCATGGAGCTTATATCCCATGTAATGTGTGGGTCTGTTTTTCCAAACAGAGATCTGAGGTAGAGATAGGTACATTAGTAAGTGTTCTCCAGAGAAACAGAACTAACAGGAGATAGATTAGATGGATGACAGATAGATATAGATAGATAGATAGATAGATAGATAGATAGATAGATAATAGATAGATAGATAGATAGATGATAGATAGATAATACATAGATAGATAGATAGATATACAATTGTTTCACATAAGCCAAGGGAAGACAGGGTTTCAGAGACGAGGCAGTAGTCAACAGAATGGAACACTGGTGAGACCTCAAGTGAAATGAGGGGTGAAAAATTTGTGTTGGAATTGGTGTCGTGGAGGTCAGTTGTAAGCTAGGTAAAAGCTGGATGGGTAGAGGGTCAAGACTGAAGAATGTGCTGAGTAAATAGTAAAAAGTGATGACATGTAAAAAGGGAAAACAGTCATCTTTTCCAAAAAGTGTATGTGTGGATGGGCAAAGAGGAGGAGATGGTTGACTGAATGAGAAGAGGGTAAATCTACACACAAAAGAAGAAGTTTAATAAATCATGTGGGGTTGCTGAGAATAAAAACATAAAATTCTAGTCACAGGTGATGGGAAGAATTGGCCCCAGGTAAGAGGTAGAGCTTCATTATGAGACGTAGGCAGCTTGGACATGTGGTTTCAGAAGAAGGCAATATGTATGGTGGTCAAAGGCATAGACTCAAATTAGAATCCTAACTATCTGAGTGAAAACCTGATGTTGCTTGCTAGCTGCATGACTGTGGGCAAAATATTTAAATTATCTGTGCCTCTATAAAATGGTGATAGAAATAGCACTGTTTTCCTAGGGTAGCTGATATACATAAATTTTAAAAACTAGTGCCAGGCATATGGTAAGCATTATGTATATATTTATCATTGCTATTATTACTATCTCTCTGAACTAGGAGTCAGATAATCTACTCATAGTGAGAGTGAATGGGGCTGGGGGTTAGGGTTTGATATGGGTAGAGAGGGTTAGAGAAGGAAATGCTGAGAGTAGGAAAGTAGTACAGAGATGCTGTAGTTGAATTGCCTGGCAATGTTGAATGTTCTTTCAAGGTTGGGATTATGCATTTGTCATAGACCCAGGTTGTTCTATCATGTGAATATTCCAGCAGTGCTTAGCCATTTGGAAACAGAAGCAGAGAAAGTAGATATTTGAATACAATTAGATTGAGTTTTGCCAGATAGACTGTTAACACCAAGAGAGAGTAGGGCAAGGGAGTTTGAGAATATTGGCAGAAAACTGTGTTTTATGGACTTTAGGCTGGATAAACAAGGACATGAAGGAAAGAGCTGGAGGTTGAATTTGGACACAGTAGAGGAGCCTCATAAGAGAAGCATTATGACCATACATCATAATACCACATCTGGCTTGTCAAGATGACTATCTATTAGCTATAATTTAAACCCAACTTGTATCAGTTAAAATAGAATTTGGTGTGATCTAAATAAGCAGTAGTAGTGCAAGGTAGAATAATTTAGTGTGTCTTAGTCTGCAGAGAAATAGTAAGTAAAAGTGTAGCAGTTGGTTACTTGAAAGCCCATTAGGTGATATCTTTAGGACAGAATCCCTTTCTCAAGATTATTAATGAGAGAAGAAAAAGAAAATGATAAGTTAGCATTACTACCCACAGGCAGTGTAACTTGCTGGATGAAAAGAGTGCAGTAATTGAGGAAGATTTCAAAAAGGCAGGGGGTAGAAGAGAATACATTCAATTTGTATTGTTTCTTAGTGAAACATTGGGTTTTAAAATAGCTCTCAATGTTACTACTCAAAAGGAAAAAGTCATACCTTGGCTTGATATGCTGAGATCCTTTGAATGAATGATGTAGTCGAACTAATGTGACTATAATTTTCGCTCTAACTTCTGAGACCCTTGAGAAATTCCCTAAATGATCTCAAATCAATTATTTCATTGCATGCTAAAGATTAAAGTAATAAAGAAGAACAATTATTTCCCTGTTGCAAGAAGAAAGTTTTACATACATAGTTTGGAGTGCTCTAGATAGGATGCTAAAATCTGAGCCAGACTTTGGATACTTTTAGGAAAACCAAACTTTAAAGTGTTGCAGCTTTAAATTTCAGAAAGCCTGAAAATTCTCAATGCCATTACCTGTTAAGGATTTTCCATAATAATATTGAATATATAATAAAAACTCACAATTATTATTCAGAGACATTGTGTAGAAATAACTGAAATATATATTTGTGTCCAGGGGATTCATTCACGTATTGTTAAGGACTAAGAAGCTTTTGTGAAGCCTAGAAAAACAATATTGCATCTAACAAAATAGGTCAGTGTGAAGTTGCTTTATTGCCAGGACAAGGCAACATCCCAGTAGCCATTTTAGATGAGATGATGAAGAAATAAATGGGCTCAAGACACAAATGGCTTGCAAGAATACCATTTCCTCAGGGAGGAAAAAGGGTTAGAGAAAGATACAAAGGGTCAAAAATATTTTTAAATTTATGCTAATGTTAAATAATTAAATTTAATTCTAATATTACTTAGCACATTCAGCAGATGATATGAAATGAGAAAAGATGCAATTGTACAAATCAGCAAATGGATCCCTTGCTTAGTTAAATGTTTTAGCAATGGGTTCAGTTGGAATACAGTGGTTAATTAGAGTAGACTCTGGCTAGAAACCCAGTCACCAAGTCTCATCTTGGTTTTTATAATAACCATGGGCAAGAGTTCAGCTTCTCTAAGCCACAGTTTCCCCACCTATAAGAAGCACTTGAATTTAATTCATTTCTGTTACTCTTTTCAGCTGTAAGTTCTGTGACTGTTTCTGGGGCTCCAGTTTTCTTGATCAGCTGCAGCAACACTCCCAGCTTAATAACTTAGAGGTATTCACAAGCAGAATATTATCTGTTACTTGTTGGAGATAGAATCCAAGAAAGGCTTCATTTCATGATTTTAAAGAGACCCAAGGAAGTGTATTTCCTCCATGTGGTTTTGGTTTAGGAAAATGTAAAGTACAATTCTGACTCAACTTGTGGGTGGTCAAATGGGGGGAAAGTAAACACAGGCTAGTTCTGTAATATGTTAGGTCATTGCAACTTTGTGTTTGTAGAAGCAGCCTGAGAAAAGATAAACAAACAAATGCTCAAATCAAGTGAAAAAAGAAAGCTTTTTGTTAGATCCAGCTATAAACACATGGAATATACTGCTTCATAAAATGGAGAAAGCTAAGATGTTAGTCTGATTATTTTACCATTCTCCTCCACTCCCATGACCCAAACAAATATATATACAAAGAATCCACCTAAAAATTATCTTTGCAGCATTAATAATCTGCAATTTAATGTCAAGTAAACCAAAATCCCATTTTACAAAGTTCTTGGTCACAGTTTTTAATATGTATTTTATCCTAACATTTTTAAACTATATGTTATTTTCATATGATAGAATGTAACAGAGAGTGGCAGAGGCCCACATAGAACCTACATGTTTATTCAAAAGGAGTCACATTATTATGATATTGAAGCTTATCTGGAGAAAATGTAACTGAAAATTTGAGGGATATATTGCGAAAGTTTTCCCACTGACTTTTTTATTATAGAATATTGACTGTATACCTCTAAAAGATAAAGATAAGATTTTGTTTCACATAGATTATATTATTTAAAATCTTACAAAATGTATTAGCTATCTAAACATAAAAACCTTTAAAAATCAATTTACTGCCATCTTGCTAACTAATAAAGAAAAATCAATCTGTAAGGGAGTAAATTGCTAAGAAATTGCCCTCTTTCACATGATTTGTGATTGAGGAAATGTATAGAGGATATGTGGTATTTCTCGTTTATAATGATTTCAATTAATTCAAATAACTTTTGAAAGGAAATTATTAGTGTAATTTTGGGATTATACATCAAATTCCATACTTGGAAGTGATGGAAGTATTATTTTTATTACAAGGTTAGTTTTTATATTTTTTAAAAAGCACCTCCTTTCGTTATCAAATGTATCTGAAGAAAAAAATAGGATGCTGAAATCTTAAAATTAGAAAAAGCATTGTAAGCATTTTATTTGAGTCAGTTTACTTATTTTTCTTGCCGTTTTCTCTGTGTATATATAATATAACCATACTCATAGGTGTGTATAGATGAGGGCTAATGCTAAGACAAGAGCTAAAATAACAAGACTCAAGTCGCAGTTATTGGCCCATAGGTAGCTCATTTCTGTGCTGAGATTACTTAAAATGTTTAATTTCTATTAAAAAGTTAAGAAAATCAGCCATCTATTTTATTTTTAAAAGATCAATACTGGCCCAACACAGTGGTTCACTCCTGTAATTCCAGCATTTTGGGAGGCCGAGGCAGGTAGATCACCTGAGCTCAGCAGTTTGAGACCAGCCTGGCCAACATGGCGAAACCCCATCTCTACTAAAAATACAAAAATTAGCTGGGCGTAGCAGTGCACGCCTATAATCCTAGCTACTCGGGGGCTGAGGCAGGAGAATTGCTGGAACCTGGGAGGTGGACGTTGCAGTGAGCTGAGATTGTGCCACTGCACTCCAGCCTGGGTGACAGAGTAAGACTCTGTCTCAAACAAAAAAAAAAAAAGAAAAAATTTACAAGTGGCGATGGGGTGTTGGGGGGGAACGTCCATCAACTTTCAACCCTTTAATTAATTAGCTAATAATGTTTTATTGTTTTATCATGAAAGGACATTGTGATTTGTAGTTAATTTCAAAGACACTTCTTTGAATTTAAAAAAGTTTGACTTTAAGCTTTTTAAATAATTTAGTCAGTCGATTCATTCCTTTGTCAACAAGAAGGAGGTAGGAGGGTCTTACACACTTTACTGTAAAATAATCTGTGACATACAGGTAGATTATAAATTACTTTTGAAACATCCGTTGCAATTTACCTCTCTCTCTCTCTCTCTCCCTCCCTCCGTTTTTAGTATTGTATTGGTGCCACAGGTGGTTGTGGTGTATTATTTTACTCTTTCAAAGTGATGCCTTTCATAGTTCTCAGATTTAAAGAGCTCTTAAAATGAAAAATCAATTATTTTAAATATTTAGTTGCTTGAATTTTTTTTCTCCTCCAGGTAAGCAGATAAAATGTGGAATGAATGGATTCATTTTTCTTTTGTATGACTCAGAACCACATGCGGTATATGTGTATAGCTAGGAATCATACGTTTTTATAAATGTAAAAAAAAGTCAAATTCAAATTTCTAAAATGAAAAGTTTAATTTTTCACCTAAAATCCCTGTTATTAGATGGAAATTCTCTATATTGGCCCAAAAAAAGCTTCCCATAACCACTGAATGTATGTTTGGGTTGCATTTTGTTTGCGTTTTATTTCTACCTATACTTGAGGCAAACACAATAGTCTCAGAGATTTCTCAGCTATGGGGGAACATGCACTTATTCCACTTACAATTATTCATTGAGTGCCCATTATCTGCTAGTAACTGTATTAGCAAAATAGGAATAGAAAAATGAAACATATCTCTTGTAACAGTGAACCATAAGACAATATGTGTTATGTGAAGCCATGGAAGTGGTTCAGATACTCTAGGGAGAGATTAGAGATTGAGAATAGGAGAAGGATAAGGACAAAAACCAGGTGACGCCAGCATTTAGTGGCCTAATAGAGGATTATTTCCAAAAATGACAGGAAAGGAGTGGTCATAGGAGAAGAATAGAAAAGAGTAGTGTCATAGAAAAGAGGAAACAAAAGATATTCATGTTCACTAGATTTCACAAAGATATATTTTACTTTTCTTCTCCGTGTAACAAGAGTGGTGTTTTAAAAATAATCCCCAATTTCCATTGCTTTACTGGAATTGAGTTTCTCTCTCCCTATACTCAATCTGATATTTCAGTTTCAGGGAAGTGTATAAAGGAGATGTCAACTCAGGGAATCAGAGAAAGCCATGGGAGCACAGCCAACCCTTCCCAACTCAAGAACTGTGGTAAGAAACAAACAAAACAAAACGAGAGTAGAGGGATAGCTGGTGGGTGAGCTATGTGGATCCCACCCTCCCCTCTCTGGACATTGGCCTAGAATGTGACAAATGCATTAGATAAATGGAAGAGAAGGCCAAAGGAATGAGGCTTTGGCGAAGTAACTGATCTGCAAGGTGATTTTATGCCAACAAAGAGCCTTGCCAGCATATCTATGAGGGATATGTGGTGTGGTCGAACAGGGGAAAACTCTAGTTCTCATTTTATAAGAATCATGGATGCCAATTTGGAGCCAGTAGATTTGTCATGGGGCCTGGCATGGTGTGGAAAGGACTGAGAGGTGTACAGTACTGCCATGAATCCAAAGAAGGATACGTCAGCAAAAAAGTCCACCCCAGGTTTGAGCAAACAAAGAATAAACAGGCCACAACTTAATCAGTTGGGCATCAGCAATCCCCAGTTGAATGAATTGGGGCAGGAGAGGTCAGCCCTATCTCCAGGGAGGGCTCTGGCACACACACAACCATCAAGGTAGAACCAGAGAACTTCTTTTTCCATCACCACGTGGTCATAAATGTCTATCTCTCAAACCTCAAGTGTCTTACAGAAGAGCAGGGGGATAGAGAAAGAAATCTGAAAGTTCTACGCTATTATTCCAAAGCAAGTGAATTAAATCTAAAGAGACCCTTCAAATTATTATGTACTCTAGGTTTTAAAATAAATTGATCCCTATTTAATTCTTCCAAGCCTCTGCCCCACAACTACTCAGTGGATGAGAATGACAAGACAGATCATGGTAACTTTAGACAGTGAGGAAATTGTATATTTTTCTGCACAACTGTGTATAATGTGAGCAATTTTTCAACCAACCAATTATACTTCATTTGTTTTTGTTTCTCATCACTCAGTAGAATTATTTTACAAGGTTTAACCTTCATTTGAAAAGAAGATGCAAATTCAGTGAAGTCAGATCTCTTTGCTCTCCTACAACCATCCTGTCCTCAAGCACACACATATTTTTCGAATTACAAAACATCTAAAAAATCTATAATAACTGATGACTTTTGTGGAAAAACTCTTAGCAAGCGAGATGCAATTAGTAGCTATTGGCAATTTAGCATATGTTGATTATTTGGTATTTGGTTTAGTTCAAGATCAAATTTGGAAGGCACAGTGTGTAGAAAAGTGTTGTCAGAGGTAGAAGGGAGATCTGATGCATGGAATAGTGGATATAGGTGTAACATTAAGATAAGAACATCCTGTTGAAGCACAGGAGATTCAAATGGGGAGAAACTTCAAAACATAGAATATACCTAAATTTGGCCAGGTGTGGTGCCTCACACCTGTAATCCCAGCAGTTTGGGAGGTCCAGGCAGGCAGATAACTTGAGGTCAGCAGTTTGAGACCAGCCTGGCCAACATGAAACAACCCTGTCTCTACTAAAAATGCAAAAATTAGCTGGGCATAGTGGTGCATGCCTGTAGTCCCAGCTACTTGGGAGGCTGAGGCAGGAGAACAGGAGAATCACTTAAACCCAGGATATGGAGGTTGCAGTGACCTGAGATCACACCACTGCCCTCAAGCCTGGGTGACAGAGCAAGATTCTGTTAAAAAGAAAAGAAAAGAAAAGAAACCTAAATTAAGTTCAGGGGGAGAGAAGGATAATACCAATAACATTTACTTTTATTTTAAACACACCAAGACTTTAATCACATATGATGTTCCACTGGATTCTCAAACCAATCTCAGGATGTGTTATTATCTTTGTTTTACTGAGTACTGAGTCAAAACCCCAGATTCCAAGTGGTAAAGTGACTTTTCCAAAATCACATCACATTAAGTGGAAGAATCAGGCCTGGAATACAAGTCTTCTTCCTACATGTCCATTTCTCTTCCCACTACAATTACAGTAGCAACTTTTCAAGCGTTATAATTTTACATACACCTGGGTCTATGTTTTTGATCTATCCAGAATAAGTAAGCACAAAATCTTCTTTAAAAAAAAAAATGGCCACCAACTTCTGAGATTGTAAACATTTCAGCTCATGCAATCCAATCTAATCTCTCCAGCTTGGTTTGTTTGTAATATTTGTACTTGCTAACATATGCTTAAAATCTAGGATTAGTAACTTTGAAATGCTTTTAGTAAAAAAAAGATTTCAGTTTGTCTAAAAGTAAGGAAAAAGATGACAAGTAAGGAAGTAAGGGAAAAGGAAAAGGGAAGACAGAGAAAGTTGTCTGCATTTTAGACTTGTCAAAATGAACAAAGCAAATGAAATATAGTAACAATATCAATTAATAATGATTCAAAGAACATTCAATTGTATTTGGACGTATAAAAATACAAGATACATTGCTGTATTCTATCAGTAGTAGCTATTATTCAGTAGAGATGCCTGAGATGCATTTTTTTCTGGTTGTAAGAAATGATATTTTTGCCTTCATAGTTCAAGAAAAAGAGGACTTTTATTACTGTCCAATGGACATTTAGTGGTAAATGTCTTTGGAGAAAATACCCAATAATTATTAAATGAAGAGAACATCTCCAAGGAAGAAGAAAACACATAATTAAGAAACAAGATTAGACATGAAAGCTATTCTTACATGGCTAAAATAGAAGATATCTAAATTAAGGATGGGAGAAAAGAGGGATAATACCAATGACATTTATTTTTATTTAAAATGCACAAAAATTCTAACCACATATGATGTTCTATTGTACTTTCACACCAACCTCTAGATGTGCTCATCACCATTTATGAAAATCTGTCTTACAAAGAGAGATGTCAAACTGCATAGCTTTCTTTTACCTACAGTTTTTTATCGTATACATTTTTTCATCTTCCAAATTTCAATATTTCTGTATCTTTTATTATGGATGTTTCTCTTGTAAGTAGTTCATAGTTAGATTTTATTTTTCACCTAGTCTGACAATTGTTGTATTTTAATGTGAACATTTTTAGTCTACTCATGGTAAAAATATTTACTCTTGTTGCTGTTGCGTGAAAAGTCAGCTGACTGTCTGGTTGTCACTAGTTGGAAAGGAATACATCTTTTTGGCCACACTTAAACTTTATCTTTGCCTTTGGTTCCTATTGTTTACATATTTGTTTTTTGGGATTTATTGCATTTCTTGAAATTGTGGATAGGTATCTGAGTCATGTTTTATTATATTCTTCCTTCCCTACTTCACCATAGCTTAGCTGACAATGGACAGAATATATGTCTCCACCTCACTGATAATGAGCTACAGAATATGCTTTGGTCAGTGGAATGTAGAAGTGAGAATATGTCAGTACCTAGCCAAGACCCTATGGGATACCTGATGTTTTTATTTTTCCCTCTTGTGCTAACACCAAAGACCATGAGAAGAGCATGTTTAAATCAGCTGCTAGTCCCAAAATGAGAGTCATATAGAATAGTGACTGAACTTGATCCTCAACCAGTCTGATGAATTGTGAGCACAAAAATACTGGAAGTGAGTTTCTCTCTCCCTATACTCGACCTGATATTTCAGTTTCAGGGAAGTGTATAGCGGAGATATCAACTCAGGGAATCAGAGAAAGGCATGGGAGCACAGCCTTGTTTTATTTTAAGCTACCGAAATATGAGGGTTGTTTGTTATGTAGTACTATTGATGCAAGTTTCTGAGTAATGCAGTATCTTTTGTCAGTTCTGGAAAATTCAGAATCACTGTGTCTTTGTTTTCCTTTTGTCTCGCTCTCTCTTGCACTTATACATATGTTAAACCTTTTCACAATTTACTCTCTTTTAGTCATAAATAGCATTTTTTCATCTTCATTATTATATGCTGTAATTTAGATAATTTCTTCTAACCTATATTCCATATCATGAACTCTATCTTTAACTTTTTTAAAATATCTATTGTGCGGTGAAACCCCGTCTCTACTAAAAATACAAAAAATTAGCCCAGCACGGTGGCGGGCTCCTGTAGTCCCAGCTACTCAGGAGGCTGAGGCAGGAGAATGGCGTGAACCCGGGAGGCGGAGCTTGCAGTGAGCTGAGATAGGCCACTGCAGTCCAGCCTGGGCAAAAAAGCAAGACTCCTTCTCAAAAAAAAAAAAAGAAAAAAAAATTGTCTATTTTGGCTTCTACATAATTTCAATTTGGTTCCTTTTCAAATATGGTTATATCACTTTAATAGATTTCTTACTCCCTATATATATCTTCAATCTTGTTTTTCCCCTTAACTGTAGTAAGGATATTATATTTTTCATCTGCATCTAATTACTTCATAATTTGAAGTCTTTACAGTTGGTTTTTTATTCTCTTGTTTCTTCTGGTTTACATTTCTTTCCTCTGTGACAGGTTATTTTTTATTACTGGTTATATTTTAGAAATGTTAAACTATGGAAAGGGTTCCCTTTTTGGGTGACAAGATTTGTGTTCTCTTATGAGATTACTGGCAGCACTACCCATCTGTCTGCACCTTAAACTATGCCAAAAGTTTAAATTCTTTGGACCACTGAAGGAGTAGAAACCTGTGTTGTAATTTCATGTAAGAACTAGTTCTCTTCTGGTTTATGTTCACCCAGAAAGTGTAGCCCTTAGAGTTCCAGAAAATGTGAGAGTGTCCTGTTACACTCCCTGTCTATGTGTGTTCCCTACCTTTGAGTCCTATCCTGTTTATCATAAGGAAGTTTCTTTTATTTTCTAAATCAACAAATACCTACAGGACAAAGATAGCATATATGCTTGCTTGCTTCTTTGGTTTCAACTATTCCCCTATTTTACCATTGGTAATTGGTTAAAATATTTTCATTTTCTCACTGTTTTAAAGAAGAAATTTTATTTTGCAAATATTTTACCCAGGTTTTAAATTGCTTTCAGGAGGATGACTGATCTGAATAATCTATTCCATCATTATCAGAAACAGAGAGTCTCTTAAGAGTTTTTCTAGGCCTTTCATTGCACTGCTGTTTTCCTGTTTAATTTCCTTTTCTTCTATCTGTTCTTTCCACCATCGTACATGTCTGTCCTAGAATCAATTCTGACCCAAATTTAAAGTATATTTTTAAAAATCTAGAACAGCATAAAGTTAGTGTTGCTATTAGTCTGGCTTTAGTCAAGTCATTTTTTTTCCTTCCTATGTGAGAGATCATGTCTAGAAAGCCAGAAAAATTATCTAGCATGGTAGTGCAGCCGGCCTTGCCCCAGCTCCCCCTCGGTGGGCTCCTGCCCATCCCAAGCCTCCCCAACGGGCACCGCACCCTGCTCCACGACACCCAGTCCCATCGACTGCCCAAGGCCTGAGGAGTGCAGGCACATGGCGCAGGATTGGCAGGCAGCTCCGTCCATGGCCCTGGCACGAGATCCACTAGGCGAAGGCAGCTGGGCTCCTGAGTCAGGTGGGGACTTGGAGAACTTTTATGTGTAGCTGGAGGATTGTATATGCACCAATCAGCACTCTGTGTCTAGTTCGGGGTTCACGGATGCACCAATCAGCACTCTGTAGCTAGCTAATCTGGTGGGGACTTGGAGAAACTTTATGTCTAGCTAAAGGATTGTAAATACACCAATCAGCACTCTGTGTCTAGCTCAAGGTTTGTAAACATACCAATCAGCACCCTGTGTCTAGCTCAAGGTTTGTAAACATACCAATCAGCATCCTGTGTCTAGCTCAAGGTTTGTAAATGCACCAATCAGTGCTCTGTGTCTAGCTAATCTAGTGGAGACTTGGAGAACTTTTATGCCTAGCTAAAGGATTGTAAATGCACCAATCAGCACTCTGTGTCCAGCTCAGGGATTGTAAACACACCAATCAGCACCCTGTCAAAATAGAGCAATCAGCTCTCTGTAAAATGGACCAATCAGCAGGATGTAGGTGGGGCCAGTTAAGGAAATAAAGCAGGCTGTTCAAACCAGCAGCAGCAACCCCTCGGGTCCCCTTCCACACTGTGGAAGCTTTGTTCTTTTGCTCTTTGCAATAAATCTTGCTGCTGCTCACTCTTTGGGTCCGCACTGCCTTTATGAGCTGTAACACTCACCACGAAGGTCTGCAGCTTCACTCTTCAGGCCAGCGAGACCACGAACCCACTGGGAGGAATGAACAACTCTGGACGGGAGGAACGAACAACTCCAGATGTGCCGCCTTAAGAGCTGTAACACTCACTGCAAAGGTCTGCAGCTTCACTCCTGAAGCCAGCAAGACCACGAACCCACCAGAAGGAAGAAACTCCAAACACGTCTGAATATCAGAAGGAACAAACTCCGGACACACCATCTTTAAGAACTGTAACACTCACCACGAGGGTCCGCGGCTTCATTCTTGAAGTCAGTGAGACCAAGAACCCACCAATTTTGGACACAGTAGCACTGTCTTCCTTTTCCAGTTCCCCATTTCTGTTACTGAAGTCCTTTCTCTGTTCCTCAAACGCCATGACCAATGTTATGTTTGCTTTTTGTTGTTTGTTTAAAAAAAACCTCATCTCTATATGTAAAATAACATATAAAAATACTACAGAAACCCTGGTTACAATGTTTTATTTGCCTCACGGAAATCTCAGTGCCACTTTTCAACCTCTTTGATACTGATTTCTAATCAAATCACCACCTTTCATCCCACTTTCTGGATGCCACCTTCTCCTCCTACCTTACTTTCTTCCATCTCCTGCAGTTAGCTATATGGCATATCCACAGCTTCCACCTCTTTTATGGACTGGGTGTATTTCCACGTCCAGATCTCTCTTTGATGATGCTATAGCTTCATGAACTTTTAAAAATAAACTTTCATGTCACAAGACATAACTACTCACCATTTACTATTGAAAGGCAGAGTAAAGGAAAAATGATAAAAATTAATTTGTTTGTATACACATTTTATTGAAGGAATGATGTTCAATGGTAAATAAACCAATAGAATTGGCAACAATTTTTAAAAATACATATCCCATGTTCCATATCTGTTCCAAAAGTTCTGGTTCACCTCTTAACGACAGTCACACCCTGCTTTTAGCCTTTGAATGTTGATTGCATTGACAGGTTCTCTCTCTGTCTTTCTGTCTCTCAGTGAAATTTATTAAAGGCACTTCTCTCCATATTTTTGCTTACTTTCGCAACTTAACTCATGGAGGAAAGGTATCAGACATAAAATCTGAAATACAGCTGTGTTGTTTCAAAATGAATAATGTCTACTGGGTGAGACACTGAGTCAAGGGCTTAGTTTGCAGCATAAGGAAAATATTTGTGAGTGTTGCTGGAAAACCTGACAGCGTAGCATATGCAGCCTCCCTTTTAGATACAGAAACATGGGAAAGAGAGCAAAATGCTAATTTGGCTAGGAAAGCAAATGCAACTTTTGTAACCATGTTAGCAGTAGCCATCAGAATCTCTATTTGATTACAAGTAACTTTCTTCTGTTCTTCCTTGTTTTAGAAAATAAAGTTATGAACTTTTAAAAAATCAGAACAAATCTCTGATATTCAGGGGGAATAGAATTCCTGGAAAAAGACAGTGAAAACATTCCTATTGCTCAACACAGAACATTATCTACAAAATATAATAGACCTAAAATTAATGAGTTCACTAGCCATTGCTTCCACAAACATAAATCAGTAATATGATTTTTGCCTTGACTGAGGCAAAATGCCAATTAATTGAAGGTATATTTTCTAAAATGATAATTTAAATAAAGTTTCTTTATTAAAAATATAGGATTTTCATTGAGTTCAGCTTTCCCATGAAGCACCTTTACTAGAGAATTAATACTAAAAGCCAGAGACAGTAGTAATGACCTTTAGGGAAAAATGGATTTTAAAATATTAGGCAGTCTGCATTTTTAATTTGAATGTTAAAAACATGATCGAAATTAATGCTACTGGAAAGAAATAGGTAGGTGTTAAGCTGGGTAGAAAGCTCAGTGTATTTGGTCAAGTGGTTTTCATTTGCTCTCAATGTTGAGCCAAATTTGTGCTAACATGTAAGCATCTATGAATATATAACTTGGATGTTTATGTACCTTGATGTAATTGAAATAATACTTGAGTAGCAGTCAGAACAATCTATTTTGAAAAGCATCATAAACTGGCTGTGTAACTGGGAATAAAGAGAAAAAC
Organism: Nomascus leucogenys; assembly: GCF_006542625.1. Classification (NCBI taxonomy): domain Eukaryota; kingdom Metazoa; phylum Chordata; class Mammalia; order Primates; family Hylobatidae; genus Nomascus; species Nomascus leucogenys. The sequence continues at coordinate 89,276,789 of NC_044402.1, forward strand.
CCCTCTTTTCATATTGAAGCTCTTTGAAAGCACTGAAAATATAATAACATAATGAATAGGTCATTCAAAGGGAAGACTAAACTTCTCCATAAATCCAAGTATTTTCCAGAGTTAATCAAGTATATATTGAGATTCAGGCTTACAAGACATGATCTTCCACATGGAGATGAAGATCTCCTTGTGGAAACAACACTGACACAAAAGCAGAAATCTAGAATAGATCATCTGTAAGGTTATTTTCAGTCTTTACATTCTAGGAAAATTCAAGATTAAAACAGTTTTCTACTTGCATGTGAACTAGGATTTCAGAATCAGAAAAGTTAGGAAAGGAGTGCAGTGCACACAGAGTTAATGGAAGGAAAATGAGCTAATGAACTCTAGGGAGGCAACCATATTGCAGTATAAAACATTTTCTTGGCTTCTAAATTAAGTATTGATTTAATAATGCAATAAATGAAGTAATAGGAAAAAAGAGAGCCAATATCAGTCAGTCGAAGTCTGCTAGCAAGCTGACAAACATGACCTGTTAACAATCCAGTTGCGTGAGCAAATAAGCACCATTATTAACAAAGTCAGTATAATACAGAGACATTTAAATGTAACAAATAAATTTTAGGAATGAATTGCAGTCATTATTAAAGATGATTAGAGTGTTAGCTTTAAAAATTTAAGATGGGTCTGTTTATATGAAAAGCTTTAATAGTCCATTTTGATTATTTCAGACAACTAGATTCATTGAAATATCACTTGTTAACAGTGCCTAAGATCGTGTTCAAAATCAGTCATGTCTTTTAGATGTGTTCTGGGAAAGTTTTTAAATCAATGTATTTGGCACAATATAAGAGACCTGAGCAAAAAAGGGGGGCAAGGAAAGAAAATGCAGTTTCTGATAGTTTCTGATGATTCAGCTGGAACTAGTTAAATCCTTAGGGATTACCAATAAAAAGTCCTTTCGTCTTGCTTAAGATGGTTGCTTTTTAAATTTGTCAGATACATGTGAATTAATTTAAAACAATGATGAAATCAGGTAGTATTGCCAGTACATGTGCTCACTGCCTCTCCTACCTCTAACTCCACTAAGAAAAAATGAGATAATGTGTTACAGAATAAAGAATTATGAACTAAGAAATTAGAAATACATATAAATACAATTTTCCTCTTTTCCTTCACCTAGGCAAATGAGAAAATAGTTTTACGATGTAAGATGTCAACAAATTAATATAGTTGCTTTGCAACCTAGTAAATTCAAAGTACCAAATTCAATTAGACTCCTTTATCACTGTATAATCAGCTTGTTAGCCATTATTATCATAATAGATTCTTGACCAATTTTAAGTCATTAATATTACAATTTAAAACAGAATGTGGTACAGAATAAAATTTCTGAGATATTTCAGTTTATTAGTTGTTACATGTGTAGACTAATGCTGACATGACTGATTTTCTTCTACACTAAATTATTTCAGAATTAAGTTGTCCAAAAAAGCAAAACCTCACATGCATATAAAGAAAAAGACTAGTGGTGCTAGTACCTAAAACAGACTTGAAACCATTAGTTAATTCATCTGTGCATGAAATTTTCAAGTAATGTTTTATTAGGAAAACAATTATTTTCAATGTCTTCAAGTTAAGAAAAAGAAAATATGAGTTCTTTACAAAGTAACAAGTCATTTAACTCGTAAAAATAAAGAAGGAAGGAAAATTTTTTACTAGTAAATGTTCTCTATACTTTCTCCACAAAATAATACATGGGCTATAGAGTTTGTTGCTATAAGAAAAATATTTGAGAACTAGTCAGTATTTACTAAAATATGCTGTACATAGAATATTGTATAGAGTGATTTGAGTTTTCTTTACTTAAAAAAGCCTAACTAAACTATTTTTACCTCCTTTATAAGACATAAGGAATTTTAGAAAAAGAAGAAATAAATAAGCAAGGAAGAGAAAGGAAAGAAAGAAGAAAAGGAGGAAAGAAATTCAAATCTATGTACTTTTTCAATAGAGATGTTATCTTTTCATCTACCTACTCAATGTGTTTCCATCTTTAAATAATCCTTTTTTTCTGAGAACTATTTGTAAGATATAAGATCTTATAGAAAATAATCCAATTTTCTTAGTACAGTAATTTTTAAATGCTATTGGACTAATGAATTAACTAAATAGTTGTCATTTCATAAGCATGGAAGCCCCTCAACTACAATAGTAGTATCATCTATAAAGCGATGTCTTTTAATTCTCATGGATGCACAATCAAATTGATAAGACATTAATTCAACTAATAAATAGTATAGTTTTTTTGTACGTGGGTTACTATCGGATATTGCCAGTCTTGCTGTGATCATATTTTGATATACTCTTGGGGTTTCTTTTTCCCCTGATGTGAGCATCTGATTTGTAGCACAGTAGTAAAATTAACATATGCAGTTAAATTATACAGTAAGTACTAAGTCCATATTCCTCCTGCCTCAGGCCAGTGATCAGACACTCTTGTTCAAGAACTTGAACCAAGAGCCCTGGAGAGAACAGGCTCAGAGTCACATTAACGATGGCACACCAGAGGGACAGTCCTTCAAACACCACTGCTCACTCGCCTGGCTGAAATTATCACTGCTAATGCAACCAGACATCCCTGGCATTCTTCTTCGTTATTCAATTTTTGTTCAAACTTTGTAAAACACCTAAGTTCTGTTCCATAAACAATATATATTACTAAAAACCAGTTTTCTTGATTTGAAAGAGAAGAATTACACAAGCATGAAGGAAACTGGAAACTATATACTTTAAAACCTAGATTAGACTCTTAGAAACTTTCATGTATGGATCTTCATATTTGCTATTATAATATGGGCCTAGATATGTCTTTAGAAGAAAGCCTGTTGTCATTCATTGCATAAATTTTGTGTAAAGAGTATATTTTTTCTGTAAGAATTTTTAAATTTTTAGTCTATATAAATATAGCCAAAAATCTCATTAATTCTAAGACAAGAAAGTACTCATTGTCAACTAGAACCACAACATTCACAGCATCTTTTATTCTGTTTGTTATTTTGGAGAGTCAAATACCTAACATGACTTAAAAAGTTTTTTATTTTTGTTTAAAGCACATATATCCTTCTCTTTCACCAATATGCTTATCAAGAATTCAAATCAAGAGCTAAATCAAGCTGAATCAAGAAGCTAAATATTTGTATTTGCTTTTGACTAATAATTAAAACAAATATAAATTTTAAAGTTAGTGATATAGTGGAATTCTTACTAACTCCGGAAAATAAAACAAAACGTGAAAACACACGGAAAAACAAAAAACTTGGATTGTTACATGACAGAATCGTTCTCTGTGAGATCAATAGTTCCCACAGCTTCTACCAGGCAGGGTAAATGGTTTTAAAGGAGGATCGTGCTTAAATAAATATATTCTCAGCCACCCAAGGGTTTGCTGATTTCTGAAGGGCCAGAAACACAGGCTAATGTTTGGCATCTCTGGTTTCTGACCTGGATTGAACTGGACATGCTGAAATAATGTGAGAAAAGACTGTTTTCTGGCTAGAACTGGAAGTATATCTGCCAGCATTCCTGTGAACATGGTTTTCTTCTGTCCAGCTTTGACTGTTTAAGAAGTCAAGTTATGTTAGACCTAGATTGTATTCTGAACTAGAGCTGGACTATAAAACTTTTTTGAGAATGATAGAAATGTTTAACCCAAATTTGTGAGGGCAGAGCATTTAGGAGTGATGAAATTTCCAAAAGTCAAAAACATCTGAGGAGTGAGAGAAATGAATTGTTAAAACATGTGTCAGTGGAAACGTCGTCTCATCTAGGGAAAATGGCTTGAAAATATCTTCTCACCTAGTGTATAACCAAAGATCACTCCAGACGAAAAGCCCCAAGCAGAAGATTTTGAGATGTTAGGGATCGTCTATCATACTATGTTCAATGGGAAGAAGAGGACACATTAATAGTTAAATCTCCATTTAAACCAAAGCATTCTAAGTTCATATTACACTAATAGGTTATTTGAGATGGCCTAATTTTGTAATTTATAAATAACTTTAAACTTTATTATTCTTCAAATTGATCTCCATCCACCAAACATTCCTTTTCATTTTTAGAGTTATAAATTTTCTAATGGAGAACAAAGAGTGACTAATGACTAATCCGAGTTTGTATGTTGTTGTTAACATACTGAAAGTTTTTTTCTCCTACTTATTATTTTATCTTGTTCAAACGTAACTTCATTCTCTTTTGGAATCATGAAATAGAGTTGGAAGGCTTCTTTAAAGGTCAAACATCCCAGAATATCCTTTGAGGAAAGGAGCGGCACATCTTCCCCACGTTACACAAACAGTAGACTTTGCCTAGGCCTATGTCCTCAAGATCATCACAAACTGGGTCCATTTTTGCCTTTTCAGTCACCAGTAAAGAAGGAGAACAGCTGGCTTCTCTCCTTTGTATATTCATCTTTTATATACTTAGAGATCAGGCCCATCTCTCAGTGTTTAACCAAGACTAAACATGAAAAGCTTCTTTGGAACTTACTCATCACTTTATTCCCAGTTAATTAATTATCATGTCGATGACTCCTGAAACTTTTCTAAATTTTTTTCGTCTTCAGTTGTAGGATTATAAGTGGGCACAAAAGTCTTGAAAGAACTCAGCCATTACTGAAGAACATATGTTGAAAGTATTTTGTTACATTTCTTAAAGTTTATTGCACATTACCCTTTTTCTAAAATGAGGATAACACACAGTTGACTCATATGCTCAAATTGGGTTTGTTATTTCACCCATTACCAGCCATATTCTGTGAGTATGCTGATAGTATATATTTTCCTCCCCATGTCCTCTACTTTCAGTCCTAGTCCCAGTTAAGAAGTTAAATATTTATGTTGGATTTTGACTAATAATCAATCTGATGTCCACAACCACCTCCTGTCTACATATGAAAGGCATTACAATATCACCACTACCTATTGCAAAGATCCCAAAATTATCTAAATTTACTTCAATATTATCTAAACTATATTAATGAGATAATTTTTAATGGGAAACCACATTTGAGAATCAAATATACAAGAATGAATTACCCTGTGACTATTGCTTCAAATCAAATTGGAATTAAACTTTCAAATGGGCTCTGCTGCTAGATAAATAATTGTAATAAGTATTCAGAACTAACCTTCTTCAAGACTTGTTGTTTATCATATAACCTCTATCTTTATAGCTAAATTGAAAATATCAGGGAATCTAAATGTACCCTTAATGAGGAAATCATTACTATTTACCTTGTTTTTTGTGGAGGAATATTTAATATTTCAATACTCCTATCAAATACTATTTTCTAAATGGCTGTGTTTGTTAAGAAAGATTGGCAGCAATTAACACACTACCTCAATGACAGCGGCTTAAACCATAAAAACATGTATTGTTCTCTTAATTTAAAACCCTCACAATCTAGGCCAGGGAGCTCAGTGATGTCAGCAACAATCCGGGCTTATTCTTTCTGCTTTACCATGTTTTCATTTTTTTTTTTTTTGCGTCTTCCAAGTTACAGGTGTCTGTCATAGCTCAAGGCAGGTTATAGTCATCTTCAGAGCAGGAAGAAGGGGAAATAAGAGGCTCATCTAACATTAGTATCAAGACTGTCTCATTCACTGGGAAATAAATTTACTTTTTAGAACCACCTCCACTGAGCAGAATGTGTGATCACTTGGTTACTCCCACCTGCAAGAAGTCCAGAAAAATAATTTTCTATCAGATGAGAGTTAAAGTTACCATGATTGGCATAAACAAATCACAGCTCATTTAATGGGTTTGGCAGATTGCCTTATTTTCTAGAGATCAAGGGCTCTTAGATCACCACTTAAACAAAATGGGCTCCATTGGCAGGAAAAAAAGATTTGGGGAGTGGCTTTTTGTAGGCAGCCAAAAGTGTCTAGCATAGTAGCCATTCCCCTTGAGTATTATCGTGTGCTTAGACAGGCGCCACAGATCACCAAACATCTTGGCAGAAATATGTTTCAGGAAATAACAAAAGATAGTTTTACCTAAAAGTATGGAGCCATGTAAAAGAGACAAAACTGCTCTTAGCTGAAGAAAGGCTGAAATGTAGCGATCAAAAGGGCTCACTCTGTCTTCAGGCCCCACGTGAATGTCTTACCTGAGGTGAGGGTTAATGGAGGACTGGGCTTATGCTGAGAAAGCCCTGGACCTACCGATCTCCCTCTGGCTCCCCTTTCCCCACAATGGCCACACTGTTCCCGCAGTTATGCCTGCCCTCACTTGCGCTAACACCCCTCTTGTCAATCCAACGAGATTCAAACGTGAGCAAGACTCATCCCAACCCAGCCTCAAAGAGACTCAAACAGCAGGTAGAGATACCAAGAACACAAAGGACCGTGTTGTGAGCTGTAACAAAGGCATGAATGAATATATGAGATGGAGATAATAATAGTAAATTCCTCACAGAGCTGTTGCAAGGATTAAATAAGATAGTTACACATGATAAAAGCTAAATAAATATTATAGTACTATAAAAAGGGTGGACTCATATATATGGAATAAAATTAATGGTGAATGGTCACTGCTTAGATACCACTGGTGAAATATTTGAGGTTTGAAGATAAACAGTATCAAAGACTTCCATTCAAAAACAAAGTAAATGTTACCTACACACAAAGAAAAACAAGAATCATTTCTTCTTATTCCTCTTCTACCACATTAAATGCTAAAAGATACTATAATATCTACTGAGTTTTCAGGGAAAATGTTTAAGAGCCAACCCAATTCTACTCACACAATAAAAACAATATAAAGACAGTCTCAAATACTCAAGGACTCAGATTAAAACCCACATAGTCTTCATGAAAAATAAAGTTATTCAAAACATACTTTAACTAAGAATAGCTGTCAGTGTCATCCTTTTAAAAACTAGGTCGAATCATGTCATTCTTTCTGCTCAGAACTATCCAATCATTCCCATTAACCTAACAGTGGTCAACACAACAAGGACCAAAAAAATCTGGCTCCCATGACTTCTCCTACCTCATATCCAACTCCCCTCACCCTTGGCCATTCAGCTGCAGTCACAGTGACTTGAAAAGCTGGAGACATTCTCACCTCTGTGCTCTGAAGAAACACTCCTTTCTTTCCCTCCTGTTATCTGAAAGCCACTCTGTCATTTTCTCACTCAAACATCTGTTCTTTCTGTGGACTCCTTGGCCAATTGTTTATTTGAATATCCTCATCCCCAGTTCTATTTTCTCTCTTCTGGGCATTTCCAATATGTACTAGGATATGAGTTCTCTGTATTTTCCCTATCTAATAACTTGTTTCACCTTTTTTCCCTTTGCTGTGTGGTCTGGTCATTTTGCTCAATTTTATTTCCAATGTGCTAATTCTTTTTTTAATAGCTTTGTATTATTTTTAAATTATTTGCTGTGTATTTTTTATTTTAAAGAACTCTTCTTGGCCTGTAATTACTCCTATGCTCCAACAACTCGTTCTTGACTTATGGATGATATATGTTCTCAAATATCTCTAAGGACATCTTCAAATTTTAAAATTCTCTACTATTTTTTATATCATTTCTATGTCTGAGATCTGCTAATCTGTTTGTCCACCTTGGTCTTTCTCTTACAGACTATTAGTATTCTTCAAATGCCTAGTTATTCTTGGTTATACATTCATATTTACTAACATAATTTTATATTACTCAGCATAAATTGCTATCATACTTTTTTTAGTAGTGTAAGTCTGTGTACCTGAATAGGAAGGGCTCATTGAGAGCTCCATAAAAGTTGATGGATTCTGTTGAAAATCAAGCTTTCCTTTATAGTGTATAACCTTGGAGTAGGGAAGATAGCTCAATAACTTCACAAATGTCAAAATAAAGTATATTACTTGGCAGTAGAATAATTCTCCAAAATATGGTTCTGTTAGGTACCAGTTCTTCCCAGAACATTTCAGAAATATGGTTTCCTTTTAGGTTCTTCTTTACTTCATTCAGCTCTTCTATACACTTTATGATTAACTCCTCTCCATGTCTATTAGTCACTCATTATAGAAGGTAATCCTTGGGTTTCCATCTGTGAACTAATATTGTAGAATTCTGCTCAAACGTGTGGGAGAATGAGGAGCCACCTTAGACCACATATATTTCTGTGACTCTACTCAAGTCTACTCTTTTTTGGCCTTCCAGCTCCAAATTTATAATTTCTCTGAGGCTCAGCCAGGAAGAGCTTCTTCCTAATACGTAGCTTCTTACTCCTATACCATTTCCAAACTGTAACTTTTTTTCACACATCTACTTTATCTATCAGTATATCCCTTCCCACTTTCAGAGTTCTACAAGTTTGTACCGTCTCTGCTTTGCTGGAGGAATCCTCTCTTGTTTACAAAATTCCCAAGGACTCACTCTGTTTTATATCTTTACTGCCATTCAATGGCAGTGGACAAACACATTAGCAGATCTCAGACATAGAAATGATATCTGGACTAAAGTTTCATGGCAAAGATGGCTATAAACCACCAAAGAAAAGGATGATCCTGGTTCCAAACCAATTATTTAAACATGATATAAATTTTATGGAAAATAATCTATAAAATTTCACGGCCAAGACTTCTCTCAGTCTTATTTCAACATACGTCCTAATTCTGACTTTTCTGCCTTTGCTGATTTTCTTGATTTTACCCTTTGATTTGTTCTTTATTCTTTCCATTCCACCTCTCCTGCAAAGTCCTGTAAGAAAATAATTCAAGATGATACAGAAAGGAACATCTTCATTTCATTATGCTTTTCCATCCCTTAACAATTATCTTGACTAGAGAATGACAGATGCAATTGGCCCAGGAGTCTAATACTAAAGCTGAGTTTTTGAGAACAAAAGTTAAAATATCAAAGCCAGTAGGACAAATGAGGAAGGCATAAACACATGTATTTTCTAATTTAAAATGAATAAATAAAAAATATTTTTCATTTTAAATTGGTGAATCAAATAAAATTAGAATAAGAGAAATTAGAATGTAATAGGATTGTCCAGTTTGATGCAAATGTTAATTCATTAAATATCATTGTCTTTGTACTTGCCTTAGTAACTACTGAAACGTACGTATATTGATGATGGCTGTCACTTATGGTCTCGTTTTATTAGATGGTGAAAAACCTCCTTTAGGAGGCTTTATAATTAGCATAGACAACCATCATCTGTTTTGGATGATTTTGGAGACAGAATTTTTAGGCCTCTTCCAGCTCTGATCCTGTGTCTGGGTCTAAACAAAATGAATCATTTCCAAACAATGTTCTGAAATGCACACATCAGCACTTCCTGGTGCTGCCTTGTCTGAGAGGCTCAACTACAAGCACAGACTTGTAAACAACCCTTTACCTTCCCTTATCCTACCACTTATCCCAAAACATATTTCTTGTTGTTTTCACAGTGTGCCCTGTTTCCACCTTCTCACACCTGCTTCTCTGCTCTGTCCTCACCCCGTCCACACACAGTACTCAAATACATATACCTACTGACTCTTTCCAGCTCATCAACTAATCCCTCATTTCCCTCCAAGTCAGACTGCCCAGCTGCAAGAGCATCATTAAATCATAGTTTATATGCTCTCCTTCCTCTCCTTCTTGCTGTAATATGAAGTAAATAATTGTTTCACAAAGTGTTTTTCTCTGGAAAAGTTTTCTCCTTTCAGAGACCCAAGTTTTTATAAAAATTTAAGGGAATTGAAAGTTTTGGACTTGGTAGAGAGAGACACTTGCTCACATTTGCACACGATGACCCACCATTAAGTAAAATTATTAAGTACAACACAATCCATCTTTGAGTTATAAATTATATGGTTACTCAACCTCAGATATATATATATACATATATATGCACATGCACATATAATTGCAAATATTTCTCAATAAAATTAATATGTCTAATAAAATACTTGAGTTAATATAGTTTTCCAAATCCTATCTTTCCATTGATTTTTATTATAAAATTACCAGGAAAAATGGAAATAATAATAGCAATAGCTAATGTTTTTTGAACTCTTACCATGTTCCAGGCACTGTTACCAACACTTCAAATGGAATAATCAATTTAATCCTCATAACATCCCTATGGGCTAGGTGTTACTTCTACCCACATTTTATGGATAATGAAATGAGATACAGAGATTTTACATATTCTACCCAAGATCACTGCTACTAAATGACATAGTGAGGATTCAAATCTGTAGTCTGGTTTTAAAATTCATGGTCTTAACCAACACAATTTAATGCATCATGATATAACGAAATAGTGCTAAATAGAAATAAGGCCTAAAAACTATCAAATGGAAAATTTAATAGAGTACCAATGATATCATTGAACGTTTTAATACTAATGTAGTTATATGCTGCACAATTTCATCAAAATTGGTTAAAATACATCTTTGCTTGCAAGAAAAAAAGTCATCTTATGTTAAAATTATGCATATGCTATGAAGTGAGTCTCTGTGTACCCCCAAAATTTATATGTTGAAATCCTAATCCCCAAGGTAATGGCATTAGGAGGTGGGGCTGCTGGGAGGTGACTGGTTCATGAGGGTGGACCCCTCATCAATGAGATAAGAGCCTGTATTAGTCAGGCTTCTCCAGAGGGACAGAACTAATAGAATATATATATGTATATATACATAATTATATATGTGTGTGTATATACATGTCAATATATATGTGAGTTTATTAAGTATTAACTCACACGATCACAAGGTCCCACAGTAGGCCATCTACAGGCCAAGGAGCAAGGAGAACCAGTCCAAGTTCCAAAACTGAAGAACTTGGAGTCTGACGTTCGTGGGCAGGAAGAACCCAGCATTGGAGAAAGATGTAGGCTGAAAGGCTAGGATGGGCTCTCTTTTCACATCTTGCTGCCTGCTTATATTATAGCTGTGCTAGCAAGTGATTAGATTGTGCTCACCCAGATTAAGGGTGGGTTTGCCTGTGCCATCCCACTGACTCAAATATTAATCTCCTTTGGCAGCACCCTCACAGACACACCAAGGATAAATACTTTGTATCTTTCAAATGGACACTCAGTATTAACCATCACAAGTCCACCCCTTGTCAACCTGATCCCATATACATCTCCTGAGATCATACTTAATCTTCAAAAAAAGACAATGATAATGTCATAATCACACCTAACATAATACAACTTTCCTTTGTACAACCAGAAACGCACCAATCCCCAACCCCAATACTATCGCAAAAAGTTAACAATATCTAAATGCTGAGGTGAAGTCAATAAATCTTATGTCATATGATAAAGAGACGAAATAAAATGAAGATATTTTCTTAGTACAAGTGTATACATGCACAAACATGTTTTTAACAAAAGAAGAAGGAAACACTCAGGACCGAATTACAGTCCTCATTGCTGCAGCTGGTCATGTGGTCATAGCTGTTATTTATGACTACCTTATTCTACTCCCCATTCTGTATTCCCTTTGCCTTCAGCAAGCACCTCAGCAGGTAGTGGGGTTTTTTTCCTGGTGGAGTGACCCAAAACTTCATTCCAGAAGGGTCTGGGTCATTTGTAGTCCTCCCTGGATTGGGCTGTTGTAGTTTCCCATTGATCTTAATCACAGGACATGGTAATACTAAGAGACATCCTAATGGATCTCCTGTATTCCATGCATTCTCTTCCTTACCTTTGCTGTGGAGTAGTAGACCAATTTCATCTTGATAGTCTGGGTCAATCACCCCAGCCAACACTGTAACTCTCTTCTTAGCCTGTTGACTTAAAGGTAGGAGAAGTCCAAAGTATCCACGTGGCAATCTCAACTTTCAGTTTGATAGAATCTTTGTTGTATCTCCTGGTGGCAGTATTCCTCCGTCTGGAACTAAGACCTCTAGGTCAGAAAAATGTAATGTCGTGGGAACAGGAAGCAAAAATTTTGCCAGTGGATGGCTAGGGGTGATGGTGACTGGTGCCACTTTCACTTCCACCCCTTGCTTCCTGGACCTATGAATCCTGGCTATGGGAGAAACAGTACCATATATTAGATGCTGATTTAGAACAAATAGCCTTCTGGAGAACTTTGCTCCAGCCCTGCAAAGTATTGTCACCTAGTTGGTGGTGTAATTTTGATTTCAAAATGACATTCCACCATTCTGTCATTCCAGCTGCTTCAGGATCATGGGGAACATGGTAAGACCAGTGAATTCCATAAGTATGAGCCCACTGCCCTGCTTCTTTAGCCATACAGTGAATGTCTTGGTTGGAGGCAATGCTGTGTGGACTACCATGACGGTGGATAAGGAATTCCTCGGTTCATGGATGGCAGTCTTGGCAGAAGCATTGTGTGCAGGATAGGCAAACCCATATCCAAAGGAAGTGTGTATTCCAGTGAGGACAAACCTCTGCCCTTTCCATGATGGAAGAGGTCCAATATAATAAACCTGCCACCAGGTAGATGGCTGATCACCCTGAGGAATGGTGCCATATTGAGGGCTCAGTCTTCGTCTTTGCTGCTGGCAAATTGGGCACTCAGCAGTGGCTGTAGCCAGGTCAGCCTTGGTGAGTGGAAGTCCATGTTGCTGAGCCCATGCATAACCTCCATCCCTACCACCGTGGACACTTTGTTCATGGGCCCATTGGGCAATGGTGGTGGTGGCTGGGGAAAGAGGCTGAGTGGTGTCCACAGAAAGGGTCATCCTATCCACTTGATTATTAAAATCTTCCTCTGCTGAGGTCACCCTTTGGTGAGCACTCACATGGGATACAAATATCTTTACAGTTTTTAAACACTCAGAGAGGTCCATCCACATACCTCTTCCCCAAATTTCTTTGTCCATGCTTCTTCCATGTCCCTGACCAGCCACCCAAACCATTGGCTACAGCCCATTAATCAGTATATAATAACATATCTGGCCACTTCTCCTTCCATGCAAAGTGCACAACCAGGTTCACTCCTTGAAGTTCTGCCCACTGGGAAGATTTTCCTTCACCGCTGTCTTTCAGAGATGTCCTAAAAAGGGGCTGTAATGCTGCAGCTGTCCACTTTTGGGTTAAGCCTGCATATCGTGGAGAGCCCTTTGTGAACCAGACTCTAGCCTTCTCTTCCTCTGTCAACTGATCTTAGGGAACTCACCATGAGGCCACCGGTGCAGGCAGTGGGAGAGAAGGCAGGGTGACAGGAGTGGAGACCATGGGCATTTGAGCCACCTCCTCATATAACTTACTTGTTCCTTCAGGACCTGCTCGAGCCCAGTCACATATGCACCACTTCCATTTGATGACAGACTGCATCTGTGCATGACCCACTTTATGGCTAGATAGGTAGGAAAGCATCCAGTTCATAATAGGCAGTTCAGGTCACATGGTGACTTGATGACCCAATCAAACATTCAGTTTCCACTAAATCCCAGTAACAGGCCAAGAGGTGTCTCTCAAAAGGAGACTAGTTATCTGCAGAAGATGGCAGGGCCTCGCTCCAAAATCCTGGAGGCCCCTGCTGTGATTTACCTATGGGGGCCTGCCAGAGGCTGCAAACAGCATCTCTATCTGCCACTGACACCTCAAGCACCATTGTATCTGCTAAGTTATATCATCCAAGTGGCAGAGCAGATTGCACAGCAGCCTGGACCTGTTGCAGAGACTTTTCCTCTTCTGGACACCACTCAAAGCTGGCAACCTTTCAGGTCATCTGATAAATGGGCCAGAGCAACACACTCAAATGAGGAATGTGTTGCCTCCAAAATCCAAATAGGCCCACAAAGCGTTGTGTCTCTTTCTTAGTTTTAGGAGGGGCCAAATGCAGCAACATATCCTTCACCTTACAGGAAATATCTCAGTGGGCCCCACACCACTGGACCTCTATAAATTTTAGTGAGATAGAAGGTCCCTGAATTTTAGTCAAATTTACTTCCCATCCTCTGGTATGCAAAAGTATCACTGATAAGTCCAGTGTGTTTGCTACTTCTTGCTCACTGGATCCAATCAGCATAATGTCATCAATGTAATGAACCAGTGTGATATCTAGCAGAGGTGAAAAGCAATCAAGGTCTCTCCAAATAAGATTATGACACAAGGCTGGAAAGTTGATATACCCCTGAGGTTGGACAGTAAAGGTATATTGCTGGCCTTGACAGCTGAAGGCAAATTGCTTCTGGTGGGCCTTATGGACAGAAATGGAGAAAAATGCATTTGCCAAGTCAATGGCTGCCTACCAGGTACAAGGAAATGTATTAATTTGCTCAAGCAGTGAAACCACATCTGATACAGCATCACTTGGTTAAGCTTATGATAATCCACTGTCAATCTCCAAGATACATCTGTCTTCTGCATAGGCCAAATGGGAGAGTTGAACTGAGATGTGGTGGGAATCACCACCTATGTGTCTTTCAAGTCCTTGATGGTGGCACTAATCCCCACAATCCCTTCAGGAATGCAATATTGTTTTGGATTTACTTATTTTTTTTAGGTAGATGCAGCTCTAATGGCTTCCATTTGGCCTTTCCCACCACAATAGCCCTCACCCTACCAATCATGGAGCCAATGTGGGGATTCTGCCAGCTGCTAAGTATGTCTATGCCAATTATGCATTCTGGCACTGGGGAAATGACCACAGGATGAGTCCGGGGACCCACTGGACCCACTGTAAGTGAGACCTGAGCTAAAACTCCATTAATTGCCTGACCTCCATAACCCCCTACTTTAACTGGAAGACCACAATGACATTTTGGGTCCCCTGGAATCTAAGTCAGCTCAGAGCCAGTATCCAGTAGTCTCTGAAATGTCTGATCATTTCCCTTTCCCCACTGCACAGTTACCCCGGTAAAAGGCAGGACGTCTCCATGGGGAAGGATGGGAGAAAGATTAACAGTATACATTGTTGATAATGTAGTGGGGTCCTTCCTCAAGGGTACCCGGCCTCCCCTTCATTCAAGGGGTTCTTGGTCTGTAAGCTGGCTCAAGTCTAGAAATTGATTGAAGGGCCATGATTCTCTGTTTTTATAATTCAAATTAGTATTTTGTCCATTCAACCTAGAAGTGTTCTGCTTTTATAAATTAAGTAGGAATGCAGCAGCCTTCCTATCAATTTCGCATCTAGGAACACCGTGATCAATTAGCCAATCCCAGAGCTCTAATAGTCAGACCATTCTGATTGCCGCTTTGTCTCTGCTGTTCATTACTGTAATTACACCCACCTTGCCTTTGACTGTTGAGTGCTGCCACTTGGCCCCTGCCTTCTTGGAATCTAGTTATTCCCACTGTATTTAAATTTTGTAATTGGGTGACTGCAGTTCCCTCCATTAGATCTGACCTACAGAGAAGAGCAATCATAGGGCTCTTCAAAGATGCAGGTGCTGTCCTCACAAATCTATTTCACAAGGCATTGGTCAAGGGTATATCTTCTGGACCCTTCCAGCTGTGATGAGTAGGTCTGAAGTGACTAATCCACTACAACATACCGACCTCCCTAAGCCTTTGGATCTCTTCCTCGACATTAAACCAAGGGATATCAGGCATTTCCAGCTCACTCACGGTGCGCCATCTTTTAATCCATATTTCAGCTAACCAAGAAAATAAACTATTAGAACCTTTTTTAATTCCTTGAGCTAAAACATTAAATGCAGAGTCCTTACTTAGTGGACCCAAATCAATAAATTCAATCTGATCCAACTCGATGTTCCTTCCACCATTATCCCATACCCTTAATATCCATTCCAATGCCTGTTCTCCAGATTTCTCTTTATACAAATTAGAAAACTCGAGCAGTTCTTTCATAGTGTAGCACACCACCTCATGGATCACATTCTCAACTTCACCTCTAAGGGCCTGCTGGGACTTTAATCTAGTTATAGGTCTAGAAGCAAACAGGGATGTTGGGGGTGGCTTCTGAAGAGAATCAACAAAATCTTGCCTGGCAACTGCCTAAGGGGAGGCCATCACTGTTGCCTCAGGCAGCACAGGGTTTATCTCCTCAGACAAAGATGGAAAGGCTGATGGCAGCATCAGTTGGGGAGGGGATGTTGCCACTGCTGGGGATGGTGAAGCTGTCTTGTCTGGCAAAAAGTTTCATCGGAGTTTACAAACTCAATGTCCCCAGCTTCATCGGGGTCCCCCACACAACCCCATTCCAAGTCGTAGGGTTTCCTTCTTTTCCAATCAATAACCTCACTTTAACAGTCGACATCTGGCAAGGCTGTGCATGCATTTTTAGTTGCAGGTCAGCCATTCTCATGATAAGAGCTTGTATCTGTTTCTCCACTATTTCAGCTCTTTCTCTACTGGAGATAAGACTCTCACTCAGGGCAATCTTAACAGATTTGAAGCTCAGTATGTGCTTCTAAACCCTGAGTTCATCATTTTCTTTCATCACGTTGTCCACTGAACTTAGGAACAGCCATCCATCTTCATTATGTTCCTTGGTTCTCCACATATGGCCAAAGGCATTACATTTAGAGTCACTAAACTCCTTGCCTCTCACGACTGATCAATCAGGATTGTTAAATGCATTTATTTTGCATAAATCTTTAAATAGTTCATTCCAAGGACTCTCAGTGTTCTCCATACTATTAGAAGCAGAATCCTTAGCATTTTGGGTCTAATTAGATTAAGCAGCCAATTCCAGATACCCGCAAAACCAATGAAAGAACTCCATTCTTAACATATCTAAATAAAAGGGAGTTTATTAAGTATTAACTCACATGATCCCAAGGTCCCACAATAGACTCTCTGCAGGCTGAGGAGCAAGGAGAGCCAGTCCGAGTTCCAAAACTGAAGAACTTGGAGTTCGATGTTCTATGGCAAGAAGCCTACAGCAGAAGAGAAAGATGCAGGCTGGGAGGCTAGGCCAGTCTCTCCTTTCACATTTTTCTGCCTGCTTATATTCTAGCTGGGCTTGCAGCTGATAATATTGTGCCCACCCAGATTAAGGGTGGGTCTGCATTTCACAGCCCACTAACTCAAATATTAATCTCCTTTGGCAACACCCTGACAGAGGCACACAGGATCAATGTTTTGTATCCTTCAATCCAATCAAGTTGACACTCATTATTAACCATCGCAGAGCCCTTATAAAAGATGTTTATGAGAGACCTCTCTCTTCTTTCAATATGTTAGGACACAGCAAGAAGGCACCGTCTGTGAACCAGAACATGGTTTCTCACCAGATACCAAATCTGCCAGCACCTTGATCTTGGACTTCCCAGCCTCTAGAACTGTGAGAAATAAATTTCTGTTGTTTATAAGCTACCAAGTTTATGGTCTTTTGTTATAACAGTCCCAATAGACTAAGGTAGCATATGGTACATCCACATACTCCCCTAGAGCTACTGTGAAAGGACAGATAAGTATACAAAATGTGACATGAAAGAATTGTAGTTATGCCTTTGTATGTCACATGATTATGCATTTCCTAGTGCCTAGCAGCATCCTTTGCACACAAGGGGCATCCAATAAATGTTTATTGATTTGGATAGACATTTATTGGTAGCCCTGCAAGGGAATTATAAGGCATAAAGCATCCGAATGACTTCTTCAAACATAGTTAAATTTAATTCTATGAGGATGTATAAACTATGAAATAATCTTTTTTTCAGAAGTCTTCAGAAAGATATGCGCAGGTAAATGCTTTGGTCATAAGCTGTAAGAATGTTGAAGCACAGACATCAGAAATCTTCTAGCCCAAACCTCTCATTTACAAAAGAGGGAAATGTTCCAAGGGTTCATTGACTTGCCCACACAGCTGGTTCATTGCAAAAGTGTGACTAGTCTCTGGATGCCTAGGTTGACTTGAGAGGTGCAGGTATGTACACAAACACACACAAATTCTATCTGCCATAAACTGTCTTTCTCCTCAGTACACTACAGTTCTGAAATCTTAGCATTAAAGGATATTGCTTTTAATTATGTAAATAATTAAGTTATCTGGTACCCAAGATTTGGGGGAAAAAAAAGGAAAAACAATGGCCTGACCCTTCACATTTTTCATGAGTTGGTGCTGTGCTGAGTGTTTTGGCTGCCAGGTAACTGCTAATTGAATGCTTTCTGCAGCTCCACTGAGCAAAAAGGTTACTATGTACCTGAGGAATGCTCTCAGTGGACATCTGGAACTTGTTCTCCAACAGTATTTTTATTTCTCATTTTAACCTTCTCTCTTCTAAAGTGAGGTATCCACTGACCCAAACCTAAGAGAGTGCTGATGCTGACAATGTGTATAAAGGGAAGCATAATCTATCTAACTCTCTGGGCTTTCTTGCCTACTTTGCACCTCTTAGATGTAAAAACAAAATAAGACAGCTGAATATCTAGCATGTCACATAAACAGAGATCACCTGTTAACTCCTTAAAACTATATTTATTAATACATTTACTAGCATAGATTAGTTAAAAATGTAGTTGATATAGTGATTATTGTTGACTCCCCAATATCCAGTTTATCACCCCAACAAATAGCACCAGTACAATTTTGTGACCAAGGCTGCATTCTGATTTATTGTTATTGAAGATACTTAAAATAATCCAATCCCCTTTGGCAGTGATTGGGATGAGTCCTTTAGCCAACTTGGTCTTATGAGACATGAGAAAGAATTTAGAGGGCTTCTAAGAAGTTTCCTCACTCTCACAAACAAACTACAGAAGAATGACAGCCCTCTGTTCCTTTCCTACTGGATGTGAATAAAATTTATAGCCCTTATTGCTACTACAACGATTATTTAATGACATATCAGGGTTACTTGGGCCAGATAATTCTTTACTGTGGGGATATTATAGGACATTTAACAACATCTCTGGCCTATGAAACTAGATGCTAGTGGCATTCTTCCAGTCATGGCAATAAAAAATGTTTCCGATATTGTCAAATGTGTCCCCTCAGGGGCAAAATCTTCCCCAGTTGAGAAACATCGACTTAGATAAAGCTAGAAGAGTAGATAACAGCAGGGAGAGATTAAAGGAAACTAAATTAATGGCTATGTCATTGAGACTCTAGGTCAACTCATTCTGAAACTTCTTTACATCTGGCCTATCATATGAGCCAATAAATTCCGTGCCTTTACTCTCTTAACTAGTGTGAGTTGATTTGTCACCTGCAGTGAACAGCAGCATAGTGGATACTGAGCAAAACCTGGAGTGAATTGGATAGTGGTAAGAAGAGATAAAAAGATGCAATCTCAAGGAAAAAGCAGATGGCTTATGGAAGAAGATGAGAAATATTGGGTTGGGGGCACATGATGGTGATTAACTTGGAGAAGTAAGTGCCAAAATAGGTTGTTAGAAAGAAAAAGGGAAAGGGCAAAAGTACAAGAAAGACTTACTCTTATAAAGAGAATTTTAAACTAATGCTAGCCGCATTTTACTATTTTTCCCCAAGTATTTGTTTCAACAGCAAAAGTAATACATTTGCATGGTACATTCACTTCCCTCTTCCCTAAATGACTACTTCACATGACCAAGCTCTTCAAACCTCAAAACACTTTCTCCCCATCTTCACATAGAGAGGGGTGTGGAGGTTCCTCACCACCCCCGCAGTCAAAGTTAAGTTGTCATCAACTTAAAATAACCTGCTATAACTATAATATGTTTTTGTAAGCCTCATGGTTACCACAAAGCAAAAGCCTGTAGTAGATGCACAAGAAATAAAAACTGGGAATAAAAACAGCACTAGAGAAAAACGTTTAGACACAAAGGAAGACAGCAAGAGAGAAAGAAAGGAACAAAGTATCCAAAAAAAAAAACTTAAAAAATTAACAAAATGAGAGTGCTGAATCTTTACCTATCAATAATTATATTGAATGTATATGGATTAAATTCTTCAATCAGAAGACATAGAGTGGCTGAATGGATTAAAATAAAAACAGGACCTAACTATATACTACCTACAACAAACTAACTTCACCTGTAAGGACACACATAAACTGAGAGTGAAGGGATGGAAAAAGATCTTTCACACAAATGGAAACCAAAAGAGGGCAGGAGTAGCTGTAATTATATCAGATAAAGTAGACTTTAAGTCAAAAATTATAAAAATAGAGAAGGAAAGTCATTATATAATGATAAAGAGGTCAATTCAGCAGGAGGGTATAACAGTTGTACATATATACATATATACATATATATAGGCATCTGACAGAGCAAGTAAATATATCAAGCAAATATTAATAAATTTGAAAGAAAAAATAGACTGTAATATGATGATTGTGGGGACTTCAAGACCCTGTTTTCAGCAGTAGATCATCCAGACAAAAAAATAATTCAGGTAACATCAGACTTAAAATAGAGTTTACATCAAATGGATCCAACAGACATATACAGAACATTCTACCCAACAGCTGCAGAATATACATTCTTCTCAAGTGGATATAGAACATTCTCCAGGACAGATTATATGTTATGCCACAAAACAAGTCCTAACAAATTTAAGAAGATTGAAATCATGTCAAATATATTTAATGACCACAATAAAAAAAGAGCTAGAAATCAATAACAGAAAGAATTTTGGAAAATTCACACATACATGGAAATTAAATGTGGTCCTGAAGAACAAAGAGGTCAATGAATAAATTAAAAGGTAAATTAAAAATTGTCTTGAGACAAACTAAACTGAAAACACAACACACTAAAACCCATGAGAAATAGCAAAGGCAGTTCTAAGAGGAAAGTCAACAGAAATAAAAAGTCTACATCAAAATAGAATGATCTCAAATAAACGATGTAATGTTGCACCTCAAGGAACTAGAAAAACAAGAACAAACTAAGCCCAAAGTTAGTGGAAGGAAGGAAATGGTAAATACCAGAGTAGAAATAAATGAAATAGAGACCAGAAAAACCATAGATAAGATCAATTAAACTAAGATGGTATTTTTAAAAGATAAAATTGACAAACCTTTAGCTAGACTAAATAAGAAAAAAAAGAGAAAACTCAAATATATAAAATCAGAAATAAAAATAAAGACATTAAAACTGATGCCACAGAAATCCAAAGAATCATAAAAGACTATCATGAACAATTATATGCCTACAAATTGCATAACTTAGAAGAAATTGATAAATTCCTTGACACATACCATTTATCAATATTGAATTATGAAGAAATAGAAGATCTGAAAAAATGAATAATGAGTAAGGAGATTGAATCAATAATAAAAAGTTTCCCAGCAAAGAAAGCCAAGACTTGATGAATTCACTAATGAATTCTACCACTGAATTCACACATGCATATATATACACATAGAGATATAATGCCATGATTTTCATATAAATCATGCATATTCTTCACATGAGTATATAAACCTATACTCCTCACAAACATAAATTATGTACATATTAGTCTTATTATGTCATGTATGTCATGAACATCTTTTTCAACTAAGTACACACTTTCTATCATTTTTTCTAGCTGTATATTACATCAATAAAATTTACTATAATGAGTTAATCATTCTATTATTTAAATTTTTATTATATCTAGAGTAACATTCTACAAAGAATATCTTTCTTAATTGTATATTGGTACTATTGATTTTGATTTTTAGCATAAAGGAAAACTATTGAGCTTTCTTTGTCTTGTACCTAGTCACTTAATAAATAGCATTTATTTTATCAGATTTAACAAATTTTAATAAAATTTTCTAGGAGTACATTAATATCATCTGAGAATAATTATGATATTGACCCTCCTTTTGTGATATTTAGTGTGATTAATTGTGCTTAACATATTGTATTTGGTAGAAATTCCAAAAATTATTTGAACAATAGTGGTAATAGAAATTATCCTAACTTCTTTCCAAACTAACACTTGTGGAATACAGTCATTTATGTATATGTGAACAATTAACCATTACTAATTTTTAATTACATTTTGGAAGTTCCCTTTTATTATTTATTGGCTTTTATCAAGAATAAATGCTGTTGATGTTTATCAAATGCTTTTTGGAGGGAGCATTTCTTGATGTAATTGCTTACTTTTTCTTCTTTAATTTGTTAATGAAATTAATTAATACAGTGAATTTCCTAATAATGAATCACCCTTTCATTCCTGAAATTAATCTGCATGGACACTGGGTATTATATGCTGATTTATTTACTTTGTTATACACTGGATTTTCTTTAAGGACTGGAACAGGTATTATTCTGTATCTATTTGGCCAATGTGGCATAAAGGGATAGTCATGAAATTTTGACTTTCAGTGAATTGGAATCAAATTCTAACTTCATGTTTTAGTAGCTGTGTGACATGGGCAAATTAAAATCTCTGAGTCTAAATGTTTTCATCTTTATGCATAACTGCTATAAGTTGCTGAATATAAATTTTTTTTTATTATTGTACTTTAAGTTTTAGGGTACGGGTGCACAATGTGCAGGTTTGTTACATATGTATGCATGTGCCATGTTGGTGTGCTGCACCCATTAACTCGTCATTTAGCATTAGGTATATCTCCTAATGCTGTCCCTCCCCCCTCCCCCCCCCACAACAGGCCTCAGTGTGTGATGTTCCCCTTCATGTGTCCATGTGTTCTCATCGTTCAGTTCCCACCTATGAGTGAGAACATGTGGTGTTTGGTTTTTTGTCCTTGCAATAGTTTACTGAGAATGATGATTTCCAGTTTCATCCATGTCCCTACAAACTCATCATTCTTTATGGCTGCATAGTATTCCATGGTGTATATGTGCCACATTTTCTTAATCCAGTCTATCGTTGTTGGACATTTGGGTTGGTTCCAAGTGTTTGCTATTGTGAATAGTGCTGCAGTAAACATATGTGTGCATGTGTCTTTATAGCAGCATGATTTATAGTCCTTTGGGTATATGCCCAGTAATGGGATGGCTGGGTCAAATGGTATTTCTGGTTCTAGATCCCTGAGGAATCGCCAATGTGAGAAGATATATAAAACCCTGGCATGGCCCCACTCTCAGTAAATGTTAATTTACCTGTTCTGTGAACTAATAAGTAAGGATGCCAGAACAACACATAGCTATGCTTTCAAGTGGATTAGAATGAATTTCTTCCTGAGTTACTGTGGAAATGTCCAATTGTGTATGCATAAACAGCAAAGGTGATACAAATATCACACTAAAGAAATTTTTTTTTCTGTTACTACTTCAATAATAGCAGCTGCCAGTGAGTGAATCTCCTGGCTGAAGTACCTTTACAGCAATCTGTCTTTTTCATAACAGAACTGTTTGATCCAAACATGTGTTCTTGTCCAACCTTTCCCAGGACTCCTTATTTATAACTACAGTAAATGCGGCCAGTGGCCAGTGTAGTTCTCCTTACATATAATCACTAAAACATATTTGCAATCGAATAGTTGCTGCTGTTTCCTTCTCTGAATTTCTTTCTAGGACACATGGAAAGGCAGAAGGCCACTGTTTGCACAGCCAAACATCCTCTGTGTCTGGAAATTTCCTTGGGCAGTCTATGCAGTAGGTTTCTAAGTATGATCAGCATGCATCTTACACTGGAAATTGTGAAAGCAGCTACCAGTACTATGTCTGGCACAGATGAGATTTCAAATAAATACATGAATAACTGAAAGGATAAGAATTTAATTAAAAGATAAGTTGTTTGGGCAACATCTTAATACCTTGAAGAACTGAAACAAATGGTTTTAATAGAAAATGTAACTTATCCATCCATTCACACATTCATTCAAATAAATATTGACTGAGGGTTTGCTATTTTTCAGACACTAAGTCACTGCAAACATTCTGTTCACTATGACATCCTGCCCTGCATGGAGATTACAGTGTGGTGAATAGATGCTTATTGAACACACACATAATTCCAAAATTACTGAAGGTTTTAGAGAAATCTAATTATGAAGCTCGTAATAGGGAATAAAAATATAGAAATTTCATGTTTTATCTATAAAAATATGAGATTTGGTGCATTGAATCCTCCTTAATCTACATTTGTACTGGTAATGTATAAGAATAGCAGTTGAACATATTATGATCACCTTCTGAATACTGGATGATCTAAAATCTGATTAAAGATCTAGTGTTTAAATGAGCTTTACTATAAACTTATCATCTACAAAATCAAGAGATCACATGCACAGAGCACAACATTGAGTCAGCCATTTAGAGGCTGGCTATTTTCTTTCAAAAGCTAAACATCCCTTTATTGCCCATTAGCAACACAACACTGAAAAATAATACTATTCAAAAATAGACAGCTAAATCTTTAAATGCTAACATAGTATAATCTATAAAACCCTGACTGGATGAAAGTAACATAAAAAGAGAGTAGAATATGCTCAACAAATGGAAACATAATCAAAACAATAAAATATGTTATAATTCAATGTAGAAAAAACACATAAGGAAAAATTACAGATGAATTTTACGTAAGATGGAAGGCCCTACACGGATATTTAAGAAACAACTACTCTTTGACTAGTCTGGGCCTACAAGCTGAACATGGGTAACTTTCACTTTTGGTGAGAAAAAGCCAATCAACTAGCATGCAATGCACTCATCCCTGGCAATAATTACCAAGCTCCTTTACTCTCTTCTTCTCATAACCTTCTGGCAACAGTCTATAGAACCTTGAAGATCATCAGCTTCTATTCACAGGAATTCCAGTATGACTACATGAGGAACTCTTGTTTAGATACCCAAAAGCAACACATACCCGTTTTGTGAACTTTCCCCTACTCTGCCCCATTAGGTAGACCCCTCCCATCACTTCCTACCCCTATGAAATAATCCTCTCAAGGAGCCCAGACTTCATGAAAAACAAGATTCTGAAAGGCACAGTCAACCATCCTTTGAAGAAATTGCCAAGACCTGGCTCTCTTCTCAGAAAAGGAAACAGAAAAGTATAGTGAACACAAAATACATATCAATAGCTCAATATTCTCAGCAGAATCTTCCTTTCACTTGGATGCCCTTCATCAGAATTTTAAATCCTTAAGTATTTCCCATCAGCCTAAAAACAAAAATAAAACCAAAAATAAATTATTTACCACCAATGACAACTACACTGTCAAATTTCATGTCAGACTATTTTTTTTCAGCCTTCTAAGTTATTGACCTGATTTTGGATAGGAATATACTCCAATAAAAAACACACTGCCGATCTATCCTCTCAGCTGGTTTTCAATATTTTTGGTTAGCTCTTCCTTCTTCAAACCTTCCCCAGTTTTTCCTCCATAACAAACACCTCTTGCTTATACTAACCTTTTGATCTCCCAGCCTCCTCAACCCAACTGTTAGATGTTAGAGTTTTTTATGGCTAGACTTTAAGCCTTCTTCTCATTCTGTTCTCTCATCCAAGTCTACCGCTTCAATTCCAACTAGACACCAACGTCTTGCAAATTTACGTTTTAACCCCAGATAATTTTACTGGGTTTCTGTATTAGTTCGTTCTCATACTGCTATAAATAAATACCTGAGACTGAGTAATTTATAAACAAAAAAGAATTAATTGACTCACAGTTCAGCATTGCTGGGGATGCCTCAGGAAACTTAAATCATGGCAAAGGGGAAGCAAGGCACCTTTTTCACAGAGTGGCAGGACAGAGTGAGTGCAAGCAGGTGAAATGCCAGATGCTTATATAACCATCAGATCTCATGATACTCATTCACTATCACAACAACAGCATGGGGGAACCGCCACCACGATCCAGTTACCTCCACCTGGTCCTAACCTTGACACATGAGGATTATGGGTAATGGGGATTACCATTCAAGATGAGATTTTGTGTGGGAACACAGCCAAGCCATATCAGTTCTAAATCTGTATGTGGAATTATTTACTGAACAGCTTCACTTAGATATCTCAATGCACCTCAAACTCAACAGGGCCAAAAACAAATTCCTGATTTCTCCTTGCCAAAACAAAATAACACAATGAGTGAATGAACAAAGCAAATCAATTTCTACAAAATTAACTACTTTGTTGTCTTCCGGTGTTTCCTATTTCTTATCTCAACAAAATGATCATCCACATATAACTGGATAAATTAGAAACCTAATGCTTAGCCTTACTCCCATATTCAACTAATTTTTTAGAGTTCAATTCCTAAACCTCTCTTAAATGCACCCACTCTTTTTTAGCCTGTCTCTCATAACCCTAGTATAGGCATTCATTTTCCCCAGGCTTGATTTCTGAATTGCCTGACTGGTCTCTTCGTATCCATTCATACTGTCTTCCAATCCTATCCTCATACCACCATTAAAGTAATGTTTTGAAAGCTAAAATTTCATCATGCTTTTCTCCCTTACTTAGAAACCCTTCAATACCATGTTGGCCTATTGAGAAGAAAGTCTTGTACCATCCTATAGTATACAATGCCTTATGAGATTTCATTGCTGCCTACATTACTTGCTTTGTCTTACACAATCCACCCTTGCTGTCTGCTCCAGCTTCACTGACATTTTTTCAGTTCCTCAAAATAAATCATCCTCTCTCCCATCACAAGTCTTTTGCTAAAACTGTGCCCTATACTCTAGTGCTTTCTCAACTTTGAAGAAAGTTTTCATTCATGCCAACTTTCATTTCCTGAGAGAACTCTCATAAGCCATAAATCAGGTCAAGAACTCGTGTTATATACACTGGTAGCACAACACACCAATTCTTTATAATGGCATTGTTATATATCAAATAGTATTTGTAATAAATTGATTATTGTTCCTCTTTCCCAGTTCCTCTCCATAATGGCAAAAGTCTTGAGTGCTTTTGTCACAGTTATATACCTAGGGTCTGGCACAGAACTTGTCACATAATTAATGTTTAATACATTTTATGATATGAAAACCCAAAGGAACTAATTCTATAGAGATAGATACTAGTTAATTTGATAAAGTGGGACTGGGTGCAGTAGCTCATGCCTGTAATCTCAGCACTTTGGGAGGCTGAGGCAGATTGATCGTTTGAGCCCAGGAGTTCAAGACCAGCCTAGACAACACGGTGAAACCCTGTCTCTACAAAAAAATACAAAAAAATTATCCAGGCATGGTGGAATGCATCTGTAATCACAGCTACTCAGGAGGCTGAGGTGGGAGGATCACCTCAGCCCAGGGAGTTGCAGTGAGCCATGATTATGCCACTGGACTACAGCCTGGGTGGCAGAGTGAGATCCTCTCTGAAAGAAAAAAAAATTGATATGGAGGAACAAATAACTGCCTGTTTTTCAATCATTTATCTTTGATCAATAAGTACATAAATACTTTTTGAGCAGTGTATATTGACATTAATAAAAATGCCTATTTTCTTACCTGTGTATATCTTAATAATATCTTTGAATGACTAGTGGAAGAGCAGGAAAGAGTAAGGTGAAACTTTGCATTTATTTCACTTCTCCATTTTCATAATGCAAAATGTTGGATCTTATTATGTACATATAACTTGAAACATATTGCTGGTTTATATCTATAAATATAGATATAAATATTATATATGTCATAAATATAACAATAAAGTATTTAAGGGAGCTGGACCCTTCTTATCTTTAATAGTTAAATTAGTCTTTTTTAAATTTAGGAAGAGATATTGTTTACAACTTCTTGACACCAGTAGGCACAAAGTGATAAAGAGAATTTATCAAAATTTATCAAAAAATGAAAATATGAGGCAATGCTTGACTGTATTGAGAGACCTATGGATTTTAATTGCAGTTGGCAAAACTTGAATATAACTAGCTGATTTTCCACTCACCATGTTGGAGGCAAAAAAAAGCAAACAAACAAAAGGAGGCATCAATTTAAGCAATTGATACAATTTATGGTGCTTATTACCAACTTCGAGCCATTTACAAGCTCTGAAAAAAATTAGAGGCCACTGATCAAGAATATATATCCCAAGGCTATATAGCTAATATACTAGCATAATCAATTCTTTTAAAATTGCTGTTTAATTTCAATGCATATATGCTATTCACTAAAATACAAATGTAATTTTTAAATATCACACAAGATATGAAAATTGATTTTACATTTTTATTTTAAAGTTTTTATTAGGTGTTCATTGACTGTAAGAGTGAGTGTCTATTAGTCATAAAATTCTCAGCTGAATGTATCCTAAAATATAATAAATTATTATGTGCCACTTTACTGCTAATATTTTCAAATCGAAGTTTGTATAACACACTCTCCAACTTCTTTTTAAAAGCTATAAAAACTATGACACAGGCAGAAACATTAAGACCAGATTCTAAGTATTTTCAAATGAGACAAATGGCAAATGCACATTTAGCTCACAAGCAGAAGACCTCTCTTAATTTATTCAACAATTAAATTTGTTAGATACTACACTGGTAGCTAAGAATGTTCCCAACCTCACAGGGCTTAATCTAGTTCTTTCCAAAAATTATAATCACAACTTTGGTAAATCCTGTGACATATAGATTTATTTTTTACCCTCAACCATTGTTTGTATTATGATTCTCATTATATTAAAATAGCATTTGAAGTTGATTGTTCATATTATACATACCAAATAGACAAAATAAATATTTTGATTTGTCAATATTTGATTTTGTCACTTTTTAAAAATATTTTTAAAAATTAACCTCCTATGTATGTACATCAAATGAAAAACAAAATAGATATTATCTTTAGAAGGGAAAATGGTTTTTCAATTCACTTTACTACTGAAGACTTCATATTTTAAATTATTCTAGGTCATTTTAAAAACAAATGTTCTCATCTGTTCCCCTTTACTATTTATACACCTTCTACATCCCACCGCATAGGTTGGCAGGAATTTGCGTGGCTATGTTGTTGGAGGGAAGTATTCATGCTGCCAGAGTGGAGCATGAATGAAAGGGTGTGTCCAGGGATCTGTAAAAATGTTTTTCTTGAACTGTATTGACTATTCTTTAATGCCAGTTGAGTCATGCAAGATCATGCACTTCCAGCACAATGAAGGGAATAGTCTCTGTTCTCCATCTATGTTATGTGAGTGGATTTTGAAAACTAGCCATCTGTTTTTCTTTACCTGTTCATCACAAAATTATATTTTGCAATCAGATTAACCATAATACCTAGATGTAGATAGAAATGATTTGTATACAACTATTACTACTGCTTATATCAGTGGGCAAAATGGGTTACGCAAAATGGGCAAAATGCAAAAATGCATTTTAACACTCCTCCCTTTGTCTTATAATTGTCAATGACATGAATGCCTCCTGATCTGATCCTACCATCACAAGGAAGTTCCTTAAGGACAGGAAATACATGTTACTTGCATATTGTAATATTCCCAATATTTAGCAAATATTTCTACATTTAATAAGCACTAAAATTTGCAACAGTAGAAACAAAATGTGCCAATTCTCCATTTAATGTTCTGATCAATTATTCAGCAACTCACAATGTACAGAAGAAAGACACTGGAATTATATCACTGATAGGTTAGATTACTGTTACCAACTCTGCCTACTTTATTGACCTTGAAGTGGTTTTCAATTTTGGCTACACAATGGCATAACCCAGAGGGTGTTAAAAATATCCCACCCAGATCACATCTCAGATGAAATACATCAAAGTCTCCGGAGGAAAGATGCCAGCATCTGTGTTCCTTTTTCTTTTTTTTCCTTTCTTTTTTTTTTTTTTTAGACGGAGTTTCTCGCTCGTTAGCTAGACTGGAGTGCAATGGCACGATCTCGGCTCACCGCAACCTCCGACTCCCGGATTCAAGCGATTCTCCTGCCTCAGCTCCTGAGTAACTGGGATTACAGGCGTGTGCCACCGCGCACGGATAATTTTTGTATTTTTGGTAAAGATGGGGTTTCTCCATGTTGGTCAGGCTGGTCTTGAACTCCCGACTTCAGGTGATCCGCCCGCCTCAGCCTCCCAAAGTGCTGGGATTACAGGCGTGAGCCACCGTGCCCGGCCAGCATCTCTGTTTCTTAAAACTACCCTTTTGATTTCAATGTGCAGCTAAGTTTGGAACACCTTTCCAGAGAAACCTGAAGAATGCACTTATTTCACTGATATATGTTAAAAGAAAAAGCTAAGATGATTTCAATAATTGATGACAAAGAGAATAATTAATTTGAACAGACTTAGAATTTCATAGAGAATGATTAATATTTCAGTTCCTCAATCCTGATAAATTAGAAGATATTCCCAGATCAAAATATCAAAATGTATGTGTTTGAAAAGTTTCATGTGATAGAAAGTACATTAAGTCTGGAAGAGGTTTCCTGGGTTTTACTGATGGTCATCCATAAATTAAACTGTACATCTCAGTTTTCTCACCTGTAAAATGACCAAGTTAGGCTGTATAATCTCTATGATTGTCTCCAGTCCCACAATTTTATAACTGGTTTAATGAGCATCCTGAATAATTATTTTAAACAGTTTCTAAAATGTAAGATTTTCCATTGGAGGGAGTATACTTTATAATTATTAAGAAATAGGCCTTTGGTGGTAATCAAAATTCTTTGTTTTATATTTAAGAGCTCTATTAAATAAGAAAAATAAATGTAGAGTCTTTTGGTTTTGATGAAAGATTTTCCATGGCGCAAATTCTTTGACGTTGAGTCCAGATACCAAGATTGCTGCCCATACTTCACCTGAATAATTCCAACAGTATTGGCTACCATACTCTGTAAATCCCAGTTAATTGAATAAGGTTGATTCTGACTGAAAGAAGGCTTCACCACCTAAAGAGAACTGTAAGAATTAATTCTAGCTGTGGTAAAATAATATGACACCCTATTACTGGCTCAGTTAGTGTACAATGAGCCTAAAATTAAACTTACCGTTAAAAGATCTTGCTCTGAATTTTAACATCATGTTGAATCTTCCATCTTTCTTCCATGCTGTGTTAATCCATTTGTATTGATATAAAGATATGTCTGATACTGGATAATTTATAAAGAAAAGAGGTTTATTTTGGCTCACAGTCCTGCAGGTTGCATGGAAAGCATGGTGCTGGCATCTGGCTCCTGGTGAGCCCTTAGGAAGTTTACAATGATAGCAGAAGGCTAAGGGAGAGCCAGTGTATTACACGGCAAGAGAAGGAGCCAGAAAGAGAGAAAGCAGAGATCCTAGACTCCTTTAAACAATGATATCTCACTTGAACTGAGTGAGAACAAACTCAATACCAAGGGGAAGTGTTAAGCCATTCATGAGGGATCCACTCCCATGATTCAATACCTCCCACCAGGCCCCGCCTCCAATATTGTGGATTACATTTCAACGTGAGATTTGGAGGGACAAACATCCAACCATATCATGTATTCTCATAATTGTTCTTTGGGTTAATTGGTTAGTATCAATGTTAATCCCAATCTAATATTCTATCATATTCCTTAGTACCTTTATTTATCATGTTAGTCAGTTCTTACGCTGCTATAAAGATACTACCTGAGACTGGGTAATTTATAAACAAAAGAGGGTTAATTGACTGACAGTTTCACATGTTTGGGAAGCCTCAGGAAGCTTACAATCATAGCAGAAAGCAAAGGGGAAGTAAGGCACATCTTACATAATGGCAGGAGAGAACGAGAGTGAAGGGGGAACTGCAAAACACTTTTAAAACCATCAGCTCTCTGAGAACTCACTCACTACCACAAGAGCAGCATGCGGGAAACTGCCCCCATCATCCAATCACCTTCCACCAGGTTCCTCCCCTGACACATGGGGATTACAATTTAAGGTGAGATTTGGGTAGGGACACAGAGCCAAACCATATCACTTATATCTCAATAAATTCTCAAAAAAATTCTGAGGAAGACACTGTTTTAATTTTTTAAAATGAGAAAGCTAAAGTTATAAAAAGTCAATAACTTGCCTAAAGTCAGTTGGTGGCAGAACCAAAGATTATATCATGTAGTCTTTTTTAAACTTAAGCGAAAGTAATTTTTTAATATTAATATTATTTTTGGTTGAAAATTATAATTGTATACATTTGTGGGGTAAAATGTGATTTTTGACATATGTATACAATGTAAAATGATTAAATCAGGCTAATTAATGTAACATGATTACTTTACCATCTATCACTTTTTATGGGGAGATATCTGAAATTTACTCTTAGTTATTTTGAAATACACACAACATTCTTATTGAGTATAGTCACCCTGCTGTGCAATAGATCTCAAAATCTCTTCCTCCTGTCTATGTAAAATTTTGTATCCCATGATCAAAAACTCCCTATTCCCTCCTTTTCTAGATTGCCAACCTCAGGTAAGCATCATTCAACTCTCTACTTCCATGGATTCAACTTTTTATATTCTACATATAGGTGGGATCATAAAGTGTTTGTATTTTGTGCCTGCTTTATTTCACTGCCTTCTTTCACTTATATCCTCCAGATTCATCTATGCTGTTGCAATTTACAGGATTTTTTTCCTGTTTTATAAGGCTAAATAATATTTTTTTGTGTATATATGGCACATTTTCTTTGTCCACTCATCCATTGATGAAAACGTAGGTTGATTCCATATTTTGTCTATTGTAAATAATGCTTCAATGAACAAGAGAGTGCATATATCACTTCAACATGTTTCTTAAGTTCCTTTTATCCAGAAGTAAGAGTACTTGATCATATGGTAGTATTATTTGTAGTTTTTTGAGAAACCTCCATACCATTTTCCATAATGGCTGTACTAATTCATATTCCCACCAAAAATGTACAAGAGTTCTCTTTTCTCCACATCTTAGACAATACTTGTTATTGTTATTGTTCTTGTTTTTGATAAAAGATATTCCAAGAGGTGTGAGGTGATATCTCATTGCAGTTTTAATTTGTATTTCCCTAATATTTAGCAATGCTAAGTATTTTATCATTGTATTAGTCTGTTCTCACACTGCTAATAAAAACATATCTGAGACTTGGTAATTTATAAAGAAAAGAGGTTTAGTGAACTCACAGTTCCACATGGCTGAGGAGGCCTCAAAATCATGGTGCAAGCTGAAGGAAGAGCAAAGACATGTCTTACATGGTGGCAGGCAAGAGAGCATGTGCAGGGGAACTGCCCTTTATAAAACCATCATATATCATGTGACTTATTCACTATCATGAGAACAGCATGGGAGAAACCCGTCTCTATGATTCAATTACCTCCCACTGGGTTCCTCCCATGATGTGGAGATTATGGGAGCTACAGTTCAAGATGAAATTTGGCGGGGGACATAGCAAAACTGTATCAATCATTTATCTGTGGGTTATTTGTATGTCTTCCTTTTGAAAAATGTCTGTTCAGATCCTTTGCCCATTGTTTAATCAGGTCATTTGTTTTCTTTCTATTGAGTTACTTGAGTTCCTTATATATTTTGGATATTAACTGTTTATCAGATGTATAGTTCGCAGATATTTTCTCCCATTCTGTGGGTCATGTCTTCACTTTGTTAAATTGTTTCCATTGCTGTGTGAAAACTTTTTAGTTTAATGCTATGCCATTGGTCTATTTTTGCTATATTTTCATTTATTCGTGTTTTCTTTATTTTATCAGCATTATATAGTTTTCAGTAAACAAGTGAGTTACCTTCTTGGTTAACTTAACATCTAAGTATTTAATTATTTTGTTCCAATTGCAAATGGGATTGTTTTCTTAATTTCCTTTTCAGATAGTTTGTTATCAGTATATAATAATTCTCACTATTTTTGTACGTTGATTTTGTATCCTGAAACTTTAGTGAATCATTTTATCAGTTCTAAACAGTTTTTCAGTAGAGTCTTTAGGGTTTTCCATTTAAAACATTGTATTATTATCAAATAGGAACAATTTAACTTCTTACTTTTCTATTAAAATGTTATTTATTTCTTTCTCTTGCCTAATTTCCCTGGCTAGGCCTTCCAGTACTATATTGAAAATGAGGGCTGGGTGAGGTGGCTCACACCTGTAATCCCAGCACTTTGGAGGCCATGATGGGTGGATTACTTGAGCTTAGGAGTTGAAGACCAGCCTGGGCAACATGGCAAAGCCCTATTTCTACCAAAAATACAAAAAATAGCCAGGCGTTGTGATGGGCACTTGTAGTCTCAACTGCTCAGGAGGCTGAAGTGGGAGGATTGCTGGAGCCCAGGAGGTGGAGGTTGCAGGGAGCTGAGATTGCACCACTCCACTCCACCCTTGGCAAGAGAGTGAGACTCTGTCAAAGGGAGAGAGAGAGAAAGAGAGAAAAAGAGAGAGAGAAAGAGAGAAAAAGAGAGAGAGAAAGAGAGAAAAAGAGAGAGAGAAAGAAAGAAAAGAAAAGAAAGAAAGAAAGAAAGAAAGAAAGAAAGAAAGAAAGAAAGAAAGAGAAAAGAAAGAAAAGAAGTGATGAGAGTATCTTTGTCTTATTTCTGATCTTAGAGAAAAAGCTTTCAGCTTTTCACCATTGAGAATGATGTTAGCTACAGATTTGTCACGTATGGCCTGTAATGTTGGGGTATATTTCTTCTATACCTAATCTGTGAGAGTTTTTATCATGAAAGAATGATGACATGCTCTTTCTACATCTATTAAGATGATAGTATGATTTTCATGCATCATTTTGTTCATGTGGTGTATAACATTTATTTATTTGCATATGTTAAACCATCCTTGCATCTCAGGGTTAAATCCATTGATCGTTGATGTTGTCTGAATCTGTGTCCCTACCTGAATCTCATGTTGATCTGGAGAAGCGGCCTGGTGGGAGGTGATTGGATCATGGAGGCCGACTTCCCCTTGCTGTTTTCCTGATAGTGGTTAGTTTTCATGAGACCTGGTGGTTTAAAAGTGTGTGGCACCTACTCTTCACTCTCTCTCTCTCCTGCTCTGCCATGGTAAGATGTGCTTTCTTCCCCTTTTCCTTCTGCCATAAAGTTTCCTGAGGCCTCCCAGCCATGACTCTGTACAGCCTGCAGAACTGTGAGTCAATTAAACCTCTTTTCTTCAGAAATTACCCAGTATCAGGTACTTTTTTATAGCAGTGTAAGAATGGCCTGATACAGTCATGGTAAATTATTCCTTTAATGTATTATTAAATTTGTTTTGTTCAGAATTTTTGCATCGATGTTTATCAGGGATATTTGTCTGTAGTGATTTTTTACTTGTAGTGTCCTTGTCCGGCTTTGATATTAGGCTAATTCTGGTCTGACAACATTAATTTGAAAGTGTTCGATCATTAAAAAGTCAGGAAACAACAGGTGCTGGAGAGGATGTGGAGAAATAGGAACACTTTTACACTGTTGGTGGGATGGTAAACTAGTTCAACCATTGTGGAAGTCAGTGTGGCGATTCCTCAGGGATCTAGAACTAGAAATACCATTTGACCCAGCCATCCCATTACTGGGTATATACCCAAAGGACTATAAATCATGCTGCTATAAAGACACATGCACACGTATGCTTATTGCAGCACTATTCACAATAGCAAAGACTTGGAACCAACCCACATGTCCAACAACGATAGACTGGATTAAGAAAATGTGGCACATATACACCATGGAATACCATGTAGCCATAAAAAATGATGAATTCATGTCCTTTGTAGGGACATGGATGAAGCTGGAAACTGTCATTCTCAACAAACTATCGCAAGGACCAAAAACCAAACACCGTATGTTCTCACTCATAGGTGTGAATTGAACAATGAGAACACATGGACACAGGAAGGGGAATATCACACATCGGGGCCTGTTGTTGGGTGGGAGGAGGGGGGAGGGAGAGCATTAGGAGATATAGCTAATGTTAAATGACGAGTTAATGGGTGCAGCACACCAACATGGCACATGTATACATATGTAACAAACCTGCACGTTGTGCACATGTACGCTAAAAGTATAATAATAAAAAAAGCCTTAATCTTTGATATAAGAAATCTGTTTATATTTTAGAATTATGAACTATATTTAAATTTTTAAGAAAAATAATTATTTTACCATAGTGGAAGAGTTGGAGAAGAATTGGTATTTGTTTTTTTAAAAATGTTTGTTGGAATTCATCAATAAAAGTGCTTGATCCTGGGCTTTTTCTTTTTTATGGGAGACTTTTTACTACTGATTCAATCTCACTACTAATTGTTGGTGTTTTCAGATTTTCCATTTTTATTATTTAACTTTTCTAGGTGTTATGTATCTGGAATTTATCCTTTTTTCTACAGTACCCAATTTGTCAACATATAATTGTTTATAGTAGTACCTTATTATCCTTTGTATTTCTTTAATATCAATGGTAATCTCTCCTCTTTCATTTCTGAGGTTATTTTTTCGAGTCTTCTCTCTTCTTTTTTTTCCTAGCTGACCTGGATAAGGGTTTGTCTATTTTGTTAATCTTTTCAAAAAAAACTATTCTTACTTACTTGATATAATTTCAATTAACTTGAATTTGTACAATTTATTTTGTGGCCTAATGTATTTTCCATTCTGGAGAATGTTTTGTGTGCAAACATGAATTAAAGGAAGCATCAATACAGCTTTCAGCAGAAAGTATAATTTAAATCCAATGTTTATTTATTGATTTTCTGTCTATATTATCTTTTCATTGTTGAAAGTACTGAGCTCCTCTACTACAATAATATTGCAGTCTATCTCTTCCTTCAGCTCATTTAATAATTGCTTGACATATTCAGGTGCTGTGATGTGTAGTATGTATTTATTCACAATTGTTATGTCCTCTTGGTGAATTCATCCCTTCATCATTATGTAATCACCTTGTCTCTTTTATAATGTTTTACTTCAATACTATTTTATCTAAGTATAAATTGCCGTACCTTCTTCAGATTTTTATTTATATGGAATTATTTCCCTTCCTTCACTTTCAGTCTGTGCGTCCATGTTAGTAAAGTGAGTCTCTTGTATAAAGTATATGGTTGGATCTTTTTTAACGCATTCAGCAACTCTGTGTCTCTTTATTGGAGAATTTAATCCATGCACACTTAACATAATTATTGATAGGCAAATACTTGCTACTGCCACTTGGTAATTTGTTTTCTTATTGTTCTGATTGGTCTTTTGGTATTTCTTTTTCTTCCTCTCTATCTTCCTTTGTGACTGTGTGGTTTTTGGTAGTGGTATGCTTTGAATCCTTACTTTTTATATACTGTGCAACTACTGTAGGTTTTTGCTTTGTGGTTATTATAGGCTTATTACATAAAGCATCTTATCCTTATAGCAGGTTACTTTAAGCTGCTAACAACTTTAATTGCATTCAGAAACTCTACACTTTCACTCCTTCCTCTCCCAAACACTTTTTCTGATTTTAATATCAAATTTTTACATTTTCCTTTCTTTTATAATTTGTATCTCAAAAACAATTTATTGTAACCTCAGTTGTTTAAAATGATTTTTTTTCTTTTAATCTTCATGGTGTGGATACAATTGTTTACACACCACTCTTACAGGATTAGAGAATTCTGAGCATGACTATGTATTATTTATACCATTGAATTTTCCATTTTTGTATGTTTTTGTTATTAATTAGTATCCTTAAAGAACTTCCTTTCACAATTCTTTTGAAGCAGGCCTAGTGATGATGAACTGTCTTAGCTTTTGTTTGTCAGGGTAAGATTTTATTTCTCCCTCAGTTTGTAAGAACAACTTTACTGGGTAAAGTATTATTGGTTGAAAATTTTGATTGTTTGTTTGCTTCCTTAAGCACTTGAATACATCATTCCACTCTCTTCTGGCCTGCAGGATTCCTGATAAGAAATCTGCTGAAAGCTGTATTGGTGCTTCCTTCAATACAATATGTTTCTTATCTCTTGCTGCTTTCTTTGTCTTTGATTTTTGGTAATTTGATTGAGATATGTCTTGGTGAACTCCTCTTTGAACTGAATTTTATTGGCCACCTGAGGGCTTCCTGTACTTGGATTGTCATCATCTTTCCATAGATCTGGTGAATTTTCAGCCAATATTTCTTAAATATGTTTTCTAGGCCT
Source organism: Nomascus leucogenys (assembly GCF_006542625.1). Taxonomy (NCBI): domain Eukaryota; kingdom Metazoa; phylum Chordata; class Mammalia; order Primates; family Hylobatidae; genus Nomascus; species Nomascus leucogenys. The sequence goes on from NC_044402.1 coordinate 89,314,585, forward strand.
TTCTTTTCTTTTGTTTTCTGGAACTCCTGCTATGTGAATATTACTTCACTTTATGATGTCCCATAATTCCTATGGTTCTTTATTCTTTTTCATTTTTTCTCAAAAAGAGATTGAATAATTTCAAATGTCCTATCTTTGAGCTTGATGATTCTTTCTTCTACTTAATCAAGTCTGCTATTGAAGCTTTCTGTTGAATTTTTCAGTTTAGTTATTGTATTCTTTACCTCTAGGATTTCTATTTTTAATTGTTACTGTGTCGTTTTCAAAATTCTCATTTTGTTCACACATTGTATTTCAAATTGTATTTACATTTCTATATTTTTTAATTTCCCTGAACTTCTTTGTAAGGATTATTTAAAATTCTTTGTCAGTCATTTCATAGATCTTCATTTCTTCTAGGTACATTATTGGACCTTTATAGTTTCTTCTGTGGTGCCATATTTTCCTGATTTTTTAATAATTCTTGTGTGCTTATGTTGATGCCTGTGTACTTGATGAGACAAATCCTTCTTTCAGCTTTTGTGGACATTCTTTGGTGGTAATAGTTCTTTAATATTTAGTCTAGGCTGAAAATTCTGGATGAGTTGGATGGTAGCAACACAAGGCAGAAAGATGTTGGTGTCAGATTTTCTAGTTGAGTTGGGTCACTTCCTGTTCTCTGAGGTCTAATGATACGGTTGTCTATGCCCCATGCTCTGGTGAGATGACTGGCTAAATTCTGCTGTCAGGCAGAGTTGTTAGCTAGGCTCTGTGGTATTCTGTGACCAAGCAGGGTTTCAGGTTGTCCTCCCTGGTTAGGAGACACTGTTATTTGGAATTTATAGTTGGGCAGAGTCATGTGCTGGGATCTGAGGCTAGGTAAGGTATCTCAGGTTGCTACTTAGCCACACAAAGTGGGCAGGGCGAGAGGCAATGCTTTGTATATATGATGAACTTGGGCTTGCGTTTCTGCCTAGGATAGGCTTAAATAGAGCACAAAGGCTTGGTGGAGTTGCTGCTCAACAGCTGGGGTTAGATGGGTACAGATGTGCCCTCTTCACTTTATCACTGACTTGAATTTGTCTCCAGATGTGAGAAAGACTTAGCTAAAGCACAAAGGCTCTGCGAGGAAGCTGGCTAGGGACTCAAGCCTGGTAAACCTGTGAACTATGATTCCTGCAATGTGATATCATTGGCTAGTCCTCTGATATGGCGCCTTTGTTGACCAGAATGCAGAGCAGTGGATTCTACAATTATTCCCCAAATTTCCTATTCTAATATCTGAGAATGCAAATAAAATAGATAGTATTCCCATGATTAGGTTATGCTATGGCACAGTTGACTCTAAAACAGAGATTATTTAAGTGGTCCTGACCTAATTGTAAGAGTCCTCAAAAGCCAAGAGTTTCTTATGGCTGATTATAGAAGAGAACATCAAGAATTTGAAATTCAGGAAGGATTTTACATGCCATTGCTGATTTGAAGATGGCAGACTTTACCTGCCAAAGAACAAGAGTGACCTTTAGGAGCTGAGAGCAGTTCTCAATTGATAGTGAACAAGAGAATGAGAACCTCAGCCCTACAACTGCAGGAAATAAGCATAAGCTTAGAAGTAATATTTTCACTGAGGCCAGGCACAGTGGCTCATGCCTGTAATCCCTACTCTTTGGGAGGCTGAGACAAGAGGATTCTTGAAGCCATGAGTTCGAGACCATCCTGACCAACATGGTGAAACCCCATCTCTACTGAAAACACAAAACTTATCCAGGCAGGGTGGCACATGCTTGTAATTCCAGCTACTCAGGAGGCTGAGGCATGAGAATCACTTGAACCCAGGAAGTGGAGGTTGCAGTAAGCTGAGATAGTGCCAATGCACTCCAGCCTGGGTGACAAAGTGATATCATGTCTCAAAAAAAAAAAAAAAAAAGAAAAGAAAAAAAGTAGTATTTCCACTGAACCTCCAGATGAGAACTAAACCATTCAACTTGTAGATTTTAGCCTTGTGATACTCTGAGCAGAAAACCCAGCACACTATACCAAACTTCTAAATGACCAAATTTCAAACTAACTAGTGGATGTTGTTTCAAGCCACTAAGTTTGCAATAATTTGTTGCACGAAAATCAAAAAGCTAATGCTAATCAAGCTGGCCTCATTTTTTAAATGTAAGTTTAATAGTTGTAAATGCATACTACACAGAAAACTATCATTTAAAAAATAAATAAAGTATATTTTTCGTGGAAGAGCTTTGATTGGCATTTCAAACTTTCTTTGGGCAAACATAAATCTAATTTATCCCTCCAAGTATAAACGATTCCATTTCTAAGCCATTCCAGAAAACCCTTTCCCAATGTATTTCTGTGTTAAATAATTCTCACAACTATGAAATTTCCTTCTAAATCTTCATTTCTTCAGGTTAGTGGCCATTAGCGTAATGTATGGATACTATCTGCTGCTCCTACCTAGGCATCTTATACCTTATATAAAAAATGTATACACACTGTTGTGGAAAAGTAAAAATACGTAAATAATCTCCTTAAAGCTGTTAGACCTGGGAGGCAGAAGTTGCAGTGAGCCGAGATATCGTGCCACTGCACTCCAGTCTGGAAACAGAGTCTTGTCTCAAAAAAAAAAAAAAAAAAGAAACTGTTAGAGATGGAAGGGAAGGGGAAAGAACTGCAAATGGGACCTAGAATGGCAGCAAGAACCCAGGGAATTTTAGCAACCATTTTGTTTCTCTTTCATAAACTGCAGGATTTTTCTCTTAATGCATTTCTTAACAACAATTTTCTCTGACTTCTAAAAATTTTAGCTTCATTTTGTCATAATATGATTCACATGTATAGCAATTTTTTGAGTTCTGATCTTTTTCTCAATTGGCAAATCATTTCCATACTTCTGACTCAGTGTTGTAAGAGAGAGAACCTGGCTGGATAAGCTCACTTTATTCCACCAGTCCACATTTAAGGCCAGTAGCCAGTCTAAGGAAGGCTACCACTGGATCCCTAAGGCAAAAGAAGGGTGAGATCACAGGCTCTAAAACTGATCAAATGTGCAAACAATAGAGATAGCTGCTTCCAAGAACAGACTTTGCCCAGTGGTCATCAGCTCTAATAAAGACCTCATATTGGCCAGGCGCGATGGCTCACGCCTGTAATCCCAACACTTTGGGAGGCCGAGTCTGGCGGATCACGAGGTCAGGAGATGGAGACCATCCTGGCTAACACGGTGAAATCCCGTCTCTACTAAAAATACAAAAAAATTAACCAGACGTGGTGGCAGGTGCCTGTAGTCCCAGCTACTCGGGAGGCTGAGGCAGGAGAATGGCATGAACCTGTGAGGCGGGGCTTGCAGTGAGCTTAGATCATGCCACTGCGCTCCAGCCTAGGCAACAGAGCGAGACTCCGTCTCAAAAACAAAAACAAAAACAAAAACCACTCATATTTATTTTCTCCATCTCTCTGATTTACAAACTAAAATTTGCCTTATCTCTTCCTACTGAAATAACAGAAAAATCACGCTTACTAATAAGGTGGGAGACGTAGGTACAAAAACAAATCTCTGCAATTGAACAATACAATGTAACTAAGCTTTCCACAGAAGATTTTACTAAAAAATAATTTTTCTTGAATGTTACTATAGTTGTATTATAACTATATGTCTATAAATGTAAATGGAAAATAAAACTGAGCCAAAGTTAATTTTGAAACTATCAGATAATCAGAACTGAGCTGGGAATAAAGTTATTAAATCGTGTCCCTCAATCCTTCAAAAAATATCAGCCAATAAATAAGAATTTTGGTTTGACATTGCTTATATTAAAGTGAACATTCTGGTCCTAATTAGCTAACAGTAAACAATGCTCCAATCAAACTGTTCTTTAATTTCAAGAATATAATAAATGCTATACAAGTTCCAAGGAGATGATATCACCTTTTTCTTATATAACTAAAAATAACCTGTAAACTTATTCTTGCCTTTGGATAATTAATGATTCCTAGACACATACAGAACAGGAGAGAAAGGCACAGCTGAAGGGGATAATAGTATGAGTAAAAGTATACCAAAGGTGAAAATGGACAATGCCAGTTGAGATACATGGAACAAACCATTAATAAAGTGTTTTAGAAGTTGGTTTGTAGTAGATTAAGCCTTTGATATACAGGATGTATGGATAGAAATGTGTAAAATACACTGCTCATATCAATCTAATGAGTATAAGATAATACATTTGATGGCCAGGCATGGTGGCTCACACCTATAATCCTAGCACTTTGGGAGGCCAAGGCGGGAGGATCACCAGAGGTCGGAAGTTCAAGACCAGCCTGACCAACATGGAGAAACCCCGTCTCTACTAAAAATACAAAATTAGCTGGGCATGGTGGCTTATGCCTGTAATCCCAGCTACTCGGGAGGCTGAGGCAGGAGAATTGCTTGAACCCGGAAGGCGAAGGTTGTGGTGAGCCGAGATCGCGTCATTGCACTCCAGCCTGGCAACAAGAGCGAAACTCCATCTCAAAAAAAAGAAAGATAATACATTTGATAACAATAACTGAGGTTTGTCCGGCCTTTAGTTAACTTTATGTCAGGACCTGTTCTATATATATATATATGAACTTACATAGTTTTCACAATAATCTTTTGATATAGATGTTATTGCTATTTTCCATTTTACAAATGAGGAATTTGAGGCAAAGTGGTTAAATGACTTCCCCAAACTCAAATAGCTAAAAGAGAGTTAAAACTAAAAATATCTTATATGATAATCTCTACTTTTTGTCACTAAACCTACTTTTTCTACCCTGTTTACTTTTCTCTTTTGTGTGTTTTAAGAAAATTAGCTACAGTCTGTAAAGAAATCAATTATATACATGTGGGTATGTGGAGCTACAGGTGAGTATGTTTCTGTGTTAACTATTTCAAGAGCTAATGGCAACATGAAATCCAAGTTTGGCTTGGATTGGAACAAGCACACTTGTTGAACCTAAAATGTATACTCATTATATTCATTTTTTAAATGCATTTGGAAAACTAATAAACAACAATTATTTTATGGGTAAATTTCCTAGTAGGCCATTTTAAACTCTGAAATGTTTTGACTATCCAAGGCAACATTCAATATGCCATTTATTTCAAAGAGCATATAGTTTATAACTCTGAGTTGTTATTTATCCCCAGTTCCCACAATTTATCCATTTGGAGACTACAAACTTGAATTCCTTTTTCAGAATTTAACTATGTTTTCCTTCATCTAGTTTATAAAATTGAGATCTATGGAAGTGTATTAGTTCTTGCATTTGTATAAAGAAATGCCTGAGACTGGGTAATTTATAAAGAAAAAATGTTTAATTGGCTCATGGTTCTGCAGGCTGCACAGAAAATATGGTGCTGGCATCTGCTCAGCTTCTGGGCAGAACTGAGGAAACTTACAATAATGGGGAAGGTAAGGGGGAGTGAGCATTTCACACGGCTGGAGTAGGAAGAAGAGAGATGGGAGAAGATGCCACACAAACAACCAGATTTCATGAGAACTTTATCAGGAGAAAAGCACCAAATAGATGATGCTAAACCATTCATTAAGGACTCACTCCCATGATTCAATCACCTCCCACCAGGCTCCACCTTCAACACTGGGGATTACAATTGAACATGAGATTAGGGTGGGGACATAGATCCAAACCATACCAGGAAGCTTCTTGTCAATTTATTCTTTGGAGGCCAACAATTTGTGATAAATACTAGTCTTAAAAATAAAATTAAAAAGCTGATTTTCATAAGAAAAAAAATCCTAGCATTTTTTGTGGTGTCTGTTTATGATTGTTGAAAGGACTGCTTTAGAAAAGAAAACATCAAATGAATTATCAATTAGTGATTTTTTTTCTCTAAATTTGCACTTAGCTACTAATATTCATTGATCTTGCCCTTTTGTCAGTCAAGTTCAGGGAGCTGGAGAAGCATACTTCCCGACCACTCCATTTAGACTCTTCAGGCACTAGAGCCCTATGTATTATTGATGTATTTTATTCCAATGATAGGCTAATACTCTTGGTTGAAAAAGTTTTCATTAATCAACTACTCATGTACTGAGTTTAACTGAAGCCTGGAGGAATCAAGATCCCAAAGAAATAGGATCACCATAAGCTTGCATAAAAATGTAGAGGTACTGAACTGTTCAAATGACAATGGTTAGTAAATTAGTAGTTAATAGTAAATTAGTTTCATTTTAAAAAAATTAAATTAGTAGTACATTAATGTTATTTTTAAACAATCTTTGAAATCTTTGAGTAATTGGTTTGAATTTTCCAAATGGAAGTTCTTTGCACATAAAAACTTCTACAACTTATTGAAATGTGATGGTTTTCCTCTGATTCAGGAAACTCTTCATGTGGTCTTTTCATGTTTTCATTGTCTCTAAGTTAACTCTAGTGGTCTAACTGACCCAAAAATTTCAGCAACTTTGAAAGAAACCACTGAAGTTTATATAGTTTTATTAGACATTTCTCTAAAGCCATTTCATTTCAAGCTATTTTAGCTGTATACAGTCACTTTCAAAAGGCATATTTGTTTTCTTTTATCTTTCTTTGTCCTGTCAAAGGTCTTAATTACTTTCCAAGTGGATATCTAGTAATTAAATTATAATCTAATATTTATATGAAAGTTGAAGACTTTATTGCTTTAGACTTTCAATCTCCTGCAAAGATAAAAATCAGGTAATTTCTTTACCAAGTAACATCTGATTTGTACATGCAGTGTTTAATGAATATCATCTAAATGGTCTCTCAGTTGTTCATGCATATGTAAATAACCTAACAAGGAAAGCTTACTAGTGCTCAGCTAAATTTGCAGTTTTATTCCGGAAAATTTTTCCTGGAATTTTTCTTCTAAGAGCAGACTTTGGTTCATATTTTCTTTATCCCATGAAAGGTGATCAGAGGTGACATGCCAATTACCAGTAGGAACAATTAAGAGTGGTCCAGGCTGGGTGCAGTTGCTCACACCTGTAATCCCAGCACTTTGGGAGGCCGAGGTAGGTGGATCACGAGGTCAGGAGTTCAAGACTAGCCTGGCCAAGAGGGTGAAACACCATCTCAACTAAAAAATACAAAAATTAGCTGGGCGTGGTGGCAGGTGCCTGTAATCCCAGCTACTCGGGAGGCTGAGGCAGAGAATTGCTTGAACCCGGGAGGCGGAGGTTGCAGTGAGCTGAGATCACACCACTGCACTCCAGCCTAGGTGACAGAGCAAGGCTCCAACAACAACAACAACAACCAAAAAGTGGTCCAATTCTCTGTATTCTCTTCACCTAACCTAGAACCCTAAAGTTAATATGATAGCAGAGCCTATATCAGTCCAATTCCCTGAGTGACCCGTATTGATCTGTAGTGATATGTAGCATAAAGACAAAATAAATCTCTTATTTTAAGAGTTCTTGGTATATTATAAATACAATTCTTTTATCAGATATGTGTAATTTCTCCCAGTCTGTGGCCTGTCTCTTCACTGTTATCAGTGTCATTTACAGAGAAAAACTTTTTAATTTTAATAAAGTGCAAATTATTTTTTTCAATGAATCGTGCTTTTGGTATTATATTTAAAACTAATACCTGAACACCAGGTCATGAAGATTTTCTCTTATTTTTTTCTAGAAGTTTTATGGATTTGCATTTTACATTTATATCTTTGATCCATTTTGACTTAATTTTGTGTGAGGTATGAGATTTATGTGTAGGCTTGGATATCCAATTATTTCAATGGCATTTCTTGAAAAGACTATCCTGTTTCCATTGAATAACCTTCACACCTTGTCAAAATCAGATGGCTATACCTGTGTGTGTTTACCTTTGGGTTCTCTATTTTGTTCCATGAATTAATGTATCTAATTTTTTTGTGAATACCAGACTGTTTTGATTATAGTAATTTTATAATAAATTTTGAAATCTGGTAATGGGATTACTCCAATTGTCTGTTTTCAGAATTGCCTTTGTTTTTCTAGTCTCTCTGCCTTTCCATATAAATTTTAGAATATTTTTTATATTTACAAAAAAAGGTTGCTGGGATTGTGACTGGTATTATATTTAATCTATAGATCAGACTGGGAAGAACCAACATCTTAACACTATGGAGTCTCCTAATCCAGAGGCATATCTTGTTTCCTATTTAGATATTGTTTGATTTATTTCCATAGTAATTTGCAGCTTTCTACATACATATTTTGTACTCCTTTTGCTAGATTTACAACTATTTATTTCATTTTTACTCTTGGTGCTACTACTTTTTTTTAACTTCAAATTCCAGTTTGTCATTGCTGGTACACAGGAAAACAATTGGTTTGTGCATCTTGCTTTAAACTCTTGAAATTTTTGTTTCTTTAACAATTGACTATCTCTTAGTGATTATAAAAATAGAACCTAAAGCATAATTATTACCTTTAAAAATCCTAAAATATGTCATGCTGTCTTAGGGACACAATAGCTGGTGTTGGGAAAACTGAATCTGGAAACTGAAGATAGTGATGTGTGCCCTACAGCATGGAGATAAAACATTTGCTGAAGCCTATAATAACATGCAAGACAGCTCGTGTTCCCAGTGCACTTGTAGCTCTAGGGGAGCATATTGGAAAGCAAATGTTGGTTGTGTGTATTGGTTACCACTGGATAGTTTTGCAATACATTTCAAAAAACAAAAGAACTCAGGAAAGAATTAGTCAGTTTCCAAAGACGAGGAGAAAGGAAATAGAATGAGTCCAGTAACTACTTTTTTCATCCCAAACAACCAAGATTGAGAAATACTTTGTGAGTCCAACATTCACTAAAACCTTTTAATTGATTAAATTACCTCTGGGCATGGAGCAGATTAGGGTATACAACTCAGTAATTTTGTTGTTAGTTTTTTCAAAAAGGATTCATTATTACATGCTCCAGTCTCAAAGGACCTAACACAAAGGACAGAGTGAGAGTGAGAAAGAGCATGAGAGAGAAAACAAAGAAATGTTAGCAGTTCTGGCAACTGTATCTCAGAAAATAGTGTCAGTCTAGTTACAGACCCATGATTAAAATCAGATAGATAATAAGTTCGGTGAGTCTCTGAGAGAGCTGTACTTCCAAAAGAACCAGGAATCTGTTTCTCCAGACTTTAAATGATCTTTGAGCACCCAACCATATATAGGCAGGAAATGAGTTAAGAAAGCAGCACAGAGTATTCCCCATGGCCTACTTTAGATGTGGCCAAGAAATATACTGGAAAAAGCAAACTCTTTCAGAGGGTGTAGCTAGTGACTTGCAAAACAATGAACAAAGGAGTTCTTCCCAAGGAATAGAATCAGAGCATAACCAAGGAACATTCCACACCTCCAAGATAGAGAAGCTCATAATATCTTCCCAGTGAAATTTTAGAATTGATGTGAATCAGGGCCTGTAGAAAGTAAGTCCCCTATTTTTCCTGTTTCTGAAGGAAAATGTTTATTATCTTCCTTTTCCATCATTGCATATTGTGGGTGGGGGGCAGCACAGGGTGGGTGAGTGGTCGAGTAGGTGGTGCAATTTAGCTTGATTTAGGTCACTTCTCTCTAGATCAAAGCAAGCCAAATTCAGACCTAATGAACAGAACAGTGCACATCGTTAGAGACAGCTTGAATTTTAAGTTCTGTACCATGACTGGAATGAGCTATTGAGTTGTCTCTCTTTAAGTGGTATTGAGTATGTGCTGCCTGTGGGAAGGAGAGTAATCAGAATACTTAGTGATCAAAAAAGCAAACTGTAATAGATGTTATTATGATATTCCAAGAATTCTAGGTCTCCTCTCCTTCCATAATCATTCACTTTTTATGTCTAAGTATAGTCCTGAGACTTACTTTGGTTAATGAAATGTGAGTGAAAGTGATGTGTCACTCTGCACAGAAGCATTTAAAAAACTCAATTCTCCATGTGTTTGTTGGTTTGTTATTTTATCCTACCATGGCTATGTCTGAAGCCTCACTTCAAATGACAAAAGAACCTGAATCAAGGTAGTCTTTTTAGCAACCCCCCTTCTCTGTCAACCCAGATTGTAAATATATTATGAGAAAGAAGGAAAAAAAATGATATCGTAAACCACTGACATATGGGAGTTTTTGTTTTACAGCATAAAGTTATCCTGATTATTGCATCAGGCACTTTAGAAGATTAAACTCAACAACTTTGTAGATAAATTAAGATGTTCAGATTATGCATGAAATTATCAGGGAAAAAAATCGAGATTTTACATCCTTCCAAAATGCAGTAGTCATAATAAACACGTAAGAAGAATAATACATGCAGATCTGAAGCTAGGAAACCTTGTGAAGTTTGTTTTTTTAAATCCTTCTACTTCCCTTTTCTGTGGATATTCTGTCTCCAGAGAGCCCTCATCTCTATCCACCAACCCTAACCTCTAAATATGTAATTATACACAATTTAGAACATGATGGTTTTGGAGAATATGCAAAAGCAGTGCCATTTGGAGTTAGCAAAAATTATCTCTATTATTTGGTTTGGAAATTGGAGAAGCTCATATAGAATATAAAAAATAATGAACAGGTTTATACACATTTATCCCTAGATGCAGTAGTCAATCATAATTTCCCTTCTTTCTCTTACCTTCTTTTTTACTGTTATATTTTTCCTATAGATAAAAGAAACATCTTTTTCCCACTTTGTATTATTAGTATATGCTTTTAAAAAAGTAGTTTTAAGATAAAAAGCAACAATTTGGTATGATTTATCAGGATAATATATGTAATGGTATGTCCACTTAAGGTCATTTTTCTCAGAAATCTGTTTTAAGATGTCTTATCTACATATTATACAAAGTCAGAATGTGTTTCATCTTAGAACTTGAAAATTGAAACACAGAGAAGTTCATTTATCTGGAATTTAATGATAACAGGGAAATTTAGGTGTTCTTATTGGTGGAAACAATTTTGACTAACTGGTAATGCAGGATCTCAGATTTCATAAGCATGAGGTGTGCTATTCATTATATTGAGAAGTTTTACTAAATGTTCAAAGATATATTATAATTTTATTATAAAATGAAGGGAGATACCTTATGGAATACATCCTAGTTCTCCTATCTCCCAAGATATTTTAACTATTATCCAGCAAACCATTTTCTTATACATTTCTTAACACCTAGATACGGCCTAAAGTTTCCAGTGTCTTACAGCTATAAGAAATTAAACATAATATACTAAGCTCCAGGGACAAGAAGTCAACAAATACCTATTTGAAAACAGCATTTTTTTCAATATTATTGCAAAATTAAATGGAAAACATGTTGGTTTTGATAAAATATTATTTAAAAAGTGTGAATTTATAAAGCTATAAAGTGTCAACACAAAATATGCACAACAAATTAAGTCTGTTAGTATGGAAGGCATTTTGATTCTCTCAGGAATATATTCTCAGGATCAGACCATTTACTGAGTGCTGTTTTCCATGACTATGATGAGATTCAGCTGGGCCACTAATAATCTTCTCCAGGGAGCTGGCAAGTCAAAAGGGAATTGCTACAATTGGCGTCCCTGCTCCCCACTCCCACTTCACTGCCCTCAGTGAAACTGACTGTCTGGGAAGACAAAAGCATACAGACAGAGAATTCAACATCAAGTCTAAAGCAGTGCCAAAACCCACTTTATTTAATGTAGACAGTGAGTTTCCACCCACAGCTTCCATGTCCTGTAAGTGTTCCAGTCCTGTCAGCTCATGAACAATCTTTTCCTGTGGACAACTGCCAGTTACTTGATTATTATATTTTTCTTTCTAACTTTGAACTTGAATTATCTTTCACCACTTGAAAGTCTTTAATATCCCCCAATAAAAGTTAACTATTTCTTTTAATTTTTTCTTTTTATTTATAGAAAATTTAAGAACATGAGCCTCACTAGCAGCACTAAAGAAAAAATTATTTAGAAAAAATAGAATCTACACATTTTATTGGCAAAAAAGAAGAAACTGATTGATAAAGGGAAAGTAGTTGATCTTTGATATTGTCTATTATTTCTTTCAATGAAAGTCTCAACCTCTTCTTCTGTATCTTTTTTTTTAAACTTTTTGGAAACTTGCATTGAATTTTTTCTCATCTTCATTAGTATGGCCATACTGGCTGGGTTTCTCCAATCTAATATTTTTCCTCTTAGCATTCTTCATTATAGCTCCTCCTACTTGAGGATAAGGCACTATGCGTGACTTTATATATAATCCATTATGGCTATATTAGGCAAAAGAGAATTAAAAAGCTTAAACAAGCTCATTATACTCTAGTACACTGACATTTTTACCAGTAAATATGATAACAATCAATATGGAAATGGTAATAATTGCTTCAAACACTGGACATAACTATCAAATCAAGAGACAACACATAGATATTCTTGAATTCTCATCTTCTATGTAAAAGTATAATAAATATTAAGCACTAGGTCTGGTTTACCTAGACCAACTAAAGTTTTCTATAAATTACAAAATTTTAAACTATATTTCATTAGGAAAATAATGCGTGAGGCTTAAATCTCATGAGGGATTGGTAAGGCTTGGTTTTTTTATTTGTATACGTACATTGGTCCATATATGAATATGAAATACCTAATATGAAAAGGAATATAAACATGTCCTACCTTCCACAGGAAAAAAAAAAAAACTTAAGAGACTTTTAAAAATGCTATTTTCCTCAAAAACACTCTTTCTCTGTTACATCCTCAGGACACACAACATTTCCAGTTCCCGGGTAAATGCTTCCATTTCATTTGAGGACAGGTGCCATATGAGGTCAAGAGTACAGTGGTAGAACACGTAGTACACGTTGGCAGTAGGAGACATGACTTTTGGATAGAAGAATGAGAAGCTAATATGTTTCCATCCAGAGTGTCAGTTAAAAACTCAGTATTTGGTAGTGATGATGGGTGGGTGGGGAGGGCTTTGTATGACTTTCTTTCTCTTGATGTTTTTTATGATGTTTCAAAAATATGTACACTGTTCCAAAATAAACCACCTAGTTTTAAATAATAACGTAATTGGAGAATTGTACAAATTTGATTGGTGCTAATTGCTTTGATATAAAAAATCTGCAAAGGAAAAAATGGCTTTCCATAAGTAATTGTAGTATTCGAATAGTAATAACAATAACACAATTAGCAAAGAAAATTATCTATGGAAGTTCTAAACAACTGCCATATGAGTAAATTCCTATCCAGTTGGGAGGTGACAGAAAGATTTATTTTTTTATTAAAATCCAAGATTTCCTTCCATCTTCACTAGAACACCTCCTGTCAAAATCCATCAAAACTTTTATGCAAGGGCACTAACTATAAATCCTCTTGATAATTGGTAAATTAGTTTTTGAAATAATATGATTACTTACCATTTGCGTCTTCTCTATTTTCCTACCTCATAACTTTTAATTTGAGGTAACTAATCTTTACAGGTACTATATCGAAAGTATTTAGTTTATTACAAGATTTGAGGAAATCTCTCTTCCCATACATTTGTTCACGTAAGAGTCCAAGATAGTAATTTCCATTGGCTTGTAACTTCCTGTCAGGGAGAACCATAGTCTTTTATATTGATTGGAAGCACTGAGTTTACATCAGTTTCCTTTTGTTGTTGTAAAAGTTACCATAACATTGTGGCTTAAAAAAAACATATATTTATTATCTGATAATTCTAGAGGTCAGAAGTCCAAAATGAGTTTCACAGGCTAAAATCAAGATGTCAGCAGGGCTGCCTTCCTTTCAAGAGGCTTAGAGGAGAGTCTGTGTTCCCGCCTTTGCCTGCTTTTAGAGGCTGTCCACATTACTCCACATTACTTAGTTTGTTGTGTCCTCCCATCTTCAAAGTCAGCAGTGGCTGGTTGAGTCTTTCTCACATCATATCACTCTGACACTGACTCTTCTGCCTCTCTCTTCCACATTTATGGACCCTTCTGATTACCTTGACCCCACTCAGATAACACAGGATAATCACCCCATTCTAAAGTCAACTGATAAGCAACCTCAGTTCCATCTGCAGCTTTAATTCCTTTTGCCATTGAACCTAATATATTCACAGCTTCCAGGAATTAGAATATGGGCACCTTTGGCAGGCTATTTTGCTGCTTGCCACAGGGGTATTCTTTACACATTTGTGAAACTGAGCATCTTAAGGAGGTATTTTCAATATGAAATATTTGGTTACTAATATATTTTCATGAACTTTCCCAAAAACTAAAAACATCAGCTGCTTCTTTTCTTAAGGTCATATTTTCATTATATTTAGCACTTTATTTCTCCAGAAAAAAAAAGTTTAGAAATCCATATTTTTTGAATGAGTCAGTTGCTGAGATTATATTCAGGCATGTAAATTAATTAAAAACTTTGTAGAATATTATGTAATTTCTAGATTTTAATAATGGCACGTGGCTCAGCAATAGTTTCAATAGAGTAAATTAGTCTTTAATAATGACTAATTTGTAAGAAACTTTCCAAGTTTACACCTGTCTTCTTTAAGATTGTCTTATGTACTGAAATATTTTATACATTAAAAGAAGACTTTACTTAGTTAAATGCATACAACCTTACTTTTTAAATATTGCATAAAGCAAACAACATATAAGCACTGCTTTATTGTTCCATATTCTCTAAAAGTGTTGTACATACTTTATTTTAACAAATCATCAAGACATAACCAGACAAACAGGTGTGTTACTGTGTCCAGAATTGGTGGGTTCTTGGTCTCACTGACTTCAAGAATGAAGCCGCGGACCCTCGTGGTGAGTGTTACAGTTCTTAAAGATGGTGTGTACCAAGTTTGTTCCTTCTGATGTTTGGACGTGTTCAGAGTTTCTTCCTTCTGGTGGGTTCGTGGTCTCGCTGGCCTCAGGAGTGAAGCTGCAGACCTTTGCAGTGAGTGCTACAGCTCATAAAGGCAGTGCTGTGGACTCACAGAGTGAGCAGCAGCAAGACTTATTGCAAAGAGCGAAAGAACAATGCATACACAGTGTGGAAGAAAACCCTATCAGGTTGCTGCTGCTGGCTCTGGCAGCCTTCTTTAATCCCCTTATGTGACCCCACCCACATGCTGCTGATTGGTCCATTTTACAGAGAACTGATTGGTCCATTTTACAAGGAGCTGATTGGTCTGTTTTGACAGGGTGCTGATTGGTGTGTTTACAATCCCTGAGCTAGACACAGAGTGCTGATTGGTGCATTTACAATACTCTAGCTAGACATAAAAGTTCTGGAAGTCCCCACTAGATTAGCTAGACACAGAGCACCGATTTGTGCGTTTACAAACCTTTAGCTGGACACAGAGTGCTGATTGGTGCATAATCTCTGAGCTAGACACAGAGTGCTGATTGGTGCATTTACAATCCTCTAGCTAGACATAAAAGTTCTCCAAGTCCCCACCTGACTCAGGAACCCAGCTGGCTTCACCTAGTGGATCCCACGCCAGGGCCTCAGGCGGAGCTGCCCGCCAGTCCCGTGCCATGTGCCTGTACTCTTCAGCCCTTGGGCAGTTGATGGGACCGGGTGCTGCAGAGCAGGGGGCAGCACCCGTTGGGGAGGCTCAGGCCTCATGGGAGCCCATGGTGTGTGGGGCGAGGCTCGGGCATGGTGGGCTGCAGGTCCCGAGCCATTCCTCACGGGGAGGCAGCTGAGGCCCTGCGAGAATTCGAGTGAGGCGCCGGTGGGCTGGCACTGCTGGGGGACCCTGCACACCCTCCACAGCTGCTGGCCCCGGGTGCTAAACCCCTCACTGCCTGGGGCCGGTGGTGCTGCTCCAAGTGCGGGGCCTGCCGAGCCCATGCCCACCCAGAATGGCACTGGCCTGTGGCGCTCAGCTCCGGTTCCCACCCATGCCTCTCCCTCCACACCTCCCCGCAAGCCAAGGGAGCTGGCTCTGGCCTTGACCAGCCCAGAGAGGGGCTCTCACAGTGCAGCGGTGGGCTGAAGGGATGCTCAAGCGTGGCCAGAGCAGACACCGAGAACGAGGCGGCACTGAGAGCAAGCGAGGGCTGCTAACACGTTGTCACCTCTCATTACTATCCTCCCTTTGTAGATGAGAAAACAAGGGGCTCAGGTAAATTAACTGCTTTATGTAACATCACTCTTCTAGAAAATGGTACAGACCAACCCTCAACTCAGGGGTTCTGGTGACTTATGGTAAAGGGTGCTTTCTACCATGGCATTTGTTATAGAGGATAATATAATAGGAAACACTCATATAGAAACATAAACAAGATTAGCATCCATACTTAAACAAATAACCAAAATTTAGAGAAAGAAAATAACCCAACTTAAAAATGGGCAAAAGATCTGAATAGACATTTCTCAAAAGAAGACATGCAAATATGCAAATGGACAAAGCTATATGAAAAAATACTTGACATCAGTAATCATCAGGGAAATGTGAGTTATAACCACAATGAGATATCACCTCATATCTGTTAGAATGGCCATTACAAAAAGGACTCAAAATAGGTATTGGTGAGGATAAGGGAGAAAAGACAACCCTAGTACACTGTTATTAGAATGTAAATTAGTAAGGCCATTATATGATGGTTACTAAAAAAATAAAATTTAGAACTACCATATGATCCAACAATTCCATATCTGAGTATATATCCAAAGGAAATGAAATCAGCATGTCAAAGAGATATTTGAATTCCAGTATTCATTGCAGCATTATTCACAGTAGCCAAGATATGGAATCAACCTCAGTGTCCATCATCAGATGAAGGATAAAGAAAATGTGATATATATACACAATGGAATACTACTCAGCCTTAAAAGAGAGAGTTATGTCATCTGCAACAAGTATGGATCTTGAGGAAATTATGTTTCATGAAATAACCCAGGCACAGAAAGAGAAATACCACATGATCTCATTAATAGGTGGAATCCAAAAAGAGTCAAAATTCTCAAAAGTGGAGTAGAATGGTGGTTACCAGGAGATGGAGGGACAATGGAGAGATGATGAAATGTTACAAAATTTCAATTAGAAGGAATAAATTCTAGCGATCTATTGTGCAACATGGTAAGTGTGGTTAATAATCATGTACACTTGAAAATTGCTAGGAGAGTAGATTTTAAATGTTTTCATAATAAGAAGTATGTGAAGTAATAAATATGTTAATTAGCTTAATCATTCCACATTATCTATATATATCAAAACATCACTTTGTACCACGTAAATATACATTACAATTTTATTTGTCAGTTAAAAATAAAGAAATTTAAATAAGATTGTCATTCATAATAATAAATTTGTGAATACTCAGTGGAAACAAATTTACGAGAGTAAGTTTCAGCTTCACAAGGAGAAATTGTGATTTTGTCTTAGACTATGTTGCCATTCACCACTAGGATTTTACTTTTTCACTCATCATTGTCATTTCCCTCTTTAGGAATGTATGTCAGCAAAATGAAATATTTGACCAATAATTATGGTCACCAAGCTTCCTCGTCTTTGTTTATTTGCTAGAAAGTGTACAAGCTGAAACTAGAACATTGAGTGACAAACAGAAGCCGAAAGAAGGAACTAGGAAAAACCTAGGATGAGATTCCAATAACTGTTTTGAAAGACATGAGAGGTTCACCGTAAATTACTGACTTCATGCCTCAGGAGAAGCCAATTAATCTCTAGGTGCCTCAATTTCCTCACTTATGAAACTGGGATAAAATATTTCCCACAAAATTCACAAGAATAAACATGCAATGTGTAATTATAATTAATTTTTGGCTAATGCAAAGGTATAATAAACGCAAGATCTTTATTTGAGAAATTTCACATTGTTGTATTGTTTTGTTTTCTGATACTGTAAGTCCTCCATAAGCATATTTCAAAGCACTTTTCTCTGTAATTATCAAGGTCAAAAATAAGAAAAAACTAATCATGGAAAATGAGTTTTACTTTCCTTTACTTCTTTACCAGACATCTTACATTTTTCTTGACATAATCTTATCTGTTAGGTACAGATTGCCAATACTTATTAGGTTTGGTTTTAATTTTGAAAATGCTGTGACCGAACCCCAAATCCATCTATTTTGTAACCACAGGTAAGTCTTTCATGCTGTATCTATATCTATAAACTGGCTAAAAACAGATATTATAATGAGATAAAAATTAAATTTTGAAGAGCCCCATGTGTGATAGAAATGTACCTATGTATTTCTTCTTCTGAAGGTAAATTTCATGTGCATTTAACTATCAATGTGGTAAAGGTAATTTTTTCTTTTTCTTTTTTTTTTTTTTTTTGAGACGGAGTCTCCCTCTGTCACCCAGGCTGGAGTGCAATAACGTGATCTCGGCTCACTGAAACCTCTGCCGCCTGGGTTCAAGCAATTCTTCTGCCTCAGCCTCCCTAGTAGCTGGGATTACAGGCGCGCACTACCATGCCCTGCTATTTTTTTCTTTTTTTAATTTTTAGTAGAGATGGGGTTTAACCATGTTGGCCAGGGTGGTCTCAAACTCCTGACCTCAAGAGATCCACCCGCCTCGACCTCCCAAAATGCTGGGATTACAGGTGTGAGCCACCGCGCCCAGCCGATTTTTTCTTTTTGTGCTCCATTAGTTGCTGTAAATCACACTACTTTTCGATTTGATTCATGACTTTCTGGTAGGGCATGTATGTATCTTGGAGTGTCTAAAGTGTCTTTATATTTTTGTTGTTAACCAAAAAAAAAAAAATTCTCTCAATCCTTAAATTTATCAATTTTTCAACAAAACTGTCTGATTTTCCTTTGGATATATGTCCTGGAGCCCTCAAGCTTGTGCAGCACTTGCACACACACGTGCAAAGATCTTGAATTGATCTGCCTCATATGAGCCCCATGTGTCACTCCCCTCTTTATATTTGCAAGCACTGACACTGAAATCCTCCCTCAATATCCCTTGGACAATTAGACTGTCATCATCATCAACATGCCCAATTCTACTGTTTTTGGAGTCCTGACTAAGAGAATAAACAGAGGCTACATGAATATGGCTAAATATTTAAAGGCTGTAAGTTAAGTTAACAAGCTGCTAAAAAAGTCTGCTTTATCTTTGCTTCTTAACAAATTTATTCATTAATAAATTCAAAATTCTTAATAAATTCAAAATTCTTAATAAATTCAATTTCTTAACATTCAGAAAAACGTAATTTAAAAACAGTTGTGTAAAGCCATAGTTTGTATATTACTGAAAGTCAAAATAATATCAAGGATGACTGAATTGAATCATTATTGTACATCTGGGCATTCTATCAGTGACCCGACATTTTTTAGGGAACAGGACTAAAATCAGGATACAGATAACTCACAAATTATCATTCACTTAGTCTATAAAATTTGCTTTTACTTATTCCCATTTCAGCATAATACATGTTGTATAATAATATAGAAACACAAAATAAAAATTAATTGTATTAAAATACACATAATTTACTATTTGTATTAAAAATATAAATGTAAAAATCAAAATGATTGTTTTATTTGCACAGTTTTCCAAAAAAGATTTTTAATTTCACAATCATCTATTAGAATTTTGAGAAGAAAAGGGAATTAAAATCAACAAATATTTAATATTTAAATCAAAATTAAATAAAACTAAATTTTTAAATATCAAACTTATGGAAATTAAATTGTATCTTATATCAATATCTATCTAGTTGCCAATTTTAAAAAAGTCAATAACACACTTCAAATATGTTTGGTCTAGCCTCCCAGAGAAACAAAGTAAAAGTAATATGAATTATTTAAAATTCCAAAATACTCTTAAACTGCCGTGGGCAATACTTGTGAATATAATGCTAATTTGTTAATGTCTCCAAAACCACAAATGGAAACAAAATGAAACACAATAAATGGATCTTAGTACTGCTCGGAAAGACCGTTAGGTTAGGCAAGAATCTCCTATGATATTGTAGTGGAAGAAGATGATACATTAATTATTTTGAATTTTCTCTTGTCTAAGCTCTTCTACCATTCTAAATCTCTGGACACTTCTAAGCACTGTATGTAGGTCCCCAACTTTGGCATCACACAAACCAAAATTTTCAAGGTATTAAAACTGGGTTGATTTTTGCTTCTAGAACATAGAGCAGGAGAAACAGTTTCCTTGAGGTCTGAATGTGTTAATGATACCAGAAGAGGGCAAGGACATACTAGGTAGAAAAGAGCGAGGTCCCTGGTGAGGGCTCTGCCCTCAAGCTTGTACCTGCGAACCTAAATGAGAACAGGGACTCTTGTTTTCCTACCGGAATGTTGCGTTTTCCAAGGCCACTGTCCTGCCACGCCCCCTATTCTGTGCCAGATACACCGGAAGCCTTAGCTGGCTCAGACATAGTGACTGGATGTCGACAGGAACAGAGGAGCACAGCGGCAGAGAAGAGAAGGGCAGAGAGCCGCAGACCAGCAGACCGGCATGGGAGAGAAGGAGAGAAGAGAAGAGGTGTCTGAATTCCAGGGGAAGATTATCTCTGCCCCCACCCTCCACCCCACATTCCCACTTTCAGCTCCTCATCCCGCTGAAAGCCACCTCTACTGCTCAATAAAGTCTTCACATTCTTCATCTTTCAAATAGTTTCTGTGACCTAATTTGTCCAGGACAGCCAGACAAGAACTTGAGGGTTAACACTCAGCCGTCCCCGACGGCAGAGCAAGGGAGCATTGTAACACACCCCTAGATTCTGCTGTGGGGCGGGAGCTCAAAGGTGCTCGCCCCTGGCTCCTGCACTGGCTTACCTGCATGCTCCCCCTTCCGAAAGGGGTTCTGAGCTGTGGGCTGAGTGAAACGAACCACTCCAGTTGCCTCCTGCCCGCCAAGGGGGTCAAGGGAAAGCTCCCCGCTCATCAGTTCAAATTACGGATGTTTAGAGTAATGATGCCTTTGCTCCGTTTTGGTGCTAAGTGCTAGACCCTGAGTGAAGGATGTACCAAATGTTGTACATATAGAAACATCACATAACAGAAGAACTCATAGGTTCCTTAGTGTACAGTGAATAATTAACTTTACTCAAAGAGGGGTCTGGCCTTTGTCCTTAACTACTAGGAGGTGATCTCTAGGTTTCTTCAATGTCTTAAGAGTGTTTTTGTTTACCTGAGGGGAGGGGGGCGGGGGGGGTCTTTGGCCACTAGGCGGCCTAACAATGTAACTTATGGCCGAGGCTGTGGAACATACCACATAGTTCCAACCTCTGGAGAAAATGGAGACTAACCAAACTTCTGGATAATGGAGACCAAAAGTCAGCTATGGGGGTAAAATGTAATTGAAACCCAATACAAACTCTGAACACCAATGACTAGGGGGAGCTTCTCTGGTTGGCAATACAGTTGGCCCACCATTTCCATGAATTCCACCAACTTTGGATCAAAAATATTAAGACAAAAATAGCAATACAATAATAAAAATAATACAAACTAAAAACCAATAAAATATAACAACTATTTGCATAGCATTTACATTGTATTAGGTATTTATAAGCAGTCTAGACATGTTTTAAAGTATATGGGTGGATATGCATAGTTTATATGTAAATCCTATGCCATTTTATATAAGGGACTTGAGTATCTATGCATTTTGGTATCTGCAGAAGGTCCTTGAACCGTTTCCCCACAGATACCAACGGACAACTGTATTCTTTGAGTATTGTCACACTTCAATACCAACAAGGTAATGTGTCCATGATAATGACGGAAACTTCATTTTCAGAACCCGCCCAGATTTGCCCTATGTTCTGTTCTTTCAGCTGGTTCTAATTTGTATACTTTCACTGTAATAAAACTGTAAACATAAGTATACAGTTTTCTTGAGTTCTGTGAGCTATTCTAGCAAATGGCTGAATCTGAGGGTGGTTGTGGGAACTCCCAAATTTGTAGCCAGTTGGTCTGAAGTAAGGGTGGTCTTGGGATCCCCAACTTTGTGGCTAGCATCTGAAGCAAGGGAAATATTGTAGGAACTATTCTCTCACTGTTTGCCTAAATGCCATTGCATTTAACACTTTGCATTTTGTGTGGTTGGGGTATGTGAGCCCCCTATAGCAGACTGTCAAGTTTCTCTGTACCAAACGAAGTGTGGTCCTGTTCCCCAGAGCACCTCTGTATTTATTTTGTTTAATCCATGAGTACTATTTACCCATATTTCCTCTTGCAAGAAGTCTCCTGTCTACTGATCATCCTCCCATTTTCTTCACTGGTGTGTATTGGTTTTTTTTTTCATTCTTAAACAGCTTAATTTAAATACAGTAAACATAAAATAAGCTGCACATGATTAAAGCAAACTAATAAGATTTGACATGTGTATACACCCATGAAAACATCGCCACAATCAACATAATAAACATGTTATCTACAAAAGTTTCCTGGAGTCTCTGCAACCCTCTCCCTGCCCCTCCCAACCCCCTCCACCACAGAAAATCATTTATTTGCTTTCTATCTATAAGCAAACTGTCTATAGATAAGTTTGAATTTTATAGAATTTTAAATAAATAGAATCATATAGCAGTACTCCTTTTAGTCTGGTTTCTTTCATTCAGCATAATTATTGTGTGAGCCTCAAGACTGATGAGTGATTCAATAGTTATTGCTTTCTAGTGCTGAGTGGTGTTCCATTGTATACAAAATTCCACAATATGTTTCCCATTGACCTATTGTTGGAGATGTGGATTATTTTCAGTTTTGATTGTTATAAATAGAGCTGCTATGAACATTTATGAATAAGTATGGACATATACTTTCCTTGCTATTGAGTAAATACTAAACATAGAATGATGGGGTCATGTGGTATATGTTTAACTTCTTAAGAAACTGAAAAACTGTTTTTCAAAGCAGTTGTATCATTTTACACATTTTACATTTATACTAACAGCGTATAAGAGTTTCAGTTGCAATGCATCCTCATCAACACCTTACATTTTAATTCTAGACTTTCTAATAAGTGTGTAGTGTTATGAAATTGCTGTTCTAATTTGCATTTCGCCAGTGATTAATGATGTTGAGCATCATTTCAATATACTTATTACCATCAATTTATATTCTTTAATAAGTGTTCAAATCTTTTGATTTTTTTAATTGAGCTCTTTGTTGTCTTACTGAGTTTTGAGAGTTCTATATATACTCTGGATACAAGGGTTTTTTTATTAGATATACAATTTGCAAATATTTTCTTTCGATGTGTGACTTCTCTTTTCAATTCCTTAACAGTGTTGTTCAAGAGCCAGTTTTTTACTTTGATAACCTTCCATTTTACAACACTTTCTTTTATGTATTATGATTCTAGTGTTGTCTATTTAGTCAACCCAAGGTTAAAACAATGTGTTCTCATATTTTCCTCTAGTGAGTTTATGGTCTGAGCTGTTACATTTAGGTCTATTACTTATTTTGAGTCTATTTTTTTGTATCTGGAGGTAGGTATGAAGAAAGGTTCTGTTTTTTAAGTGAATATCCAATCCAGAACAATTAAACAATTATATTCTTTTTCATGGAATTAACTTCACACCTTTGTTGAATATCAATTGAATATGTAACTGTTTGATTAATCTACTTGTTTATACATAAACCATTATCAATTTGTGTTGAATACCTTAACTTTAAAATAAGTCCCGAAGCCAGATAGTTTGTCTTCCAACTTGAATCTTTTTTCAAGTTGTTTTGTCTATTCTAAGTGCTTTGTGTTTTTATATGAACCTTAGAATGAGCTCGCCAATTTCTGAAAACAAATCATGCTAAGATTTTGATTGAGACGGCATTAAATCTACAGTTCAACTTGAGGAGAATAGATATCTTAATATTATCATGTGTTTCAATTTATAAAGAAGATATACCTTTTCATTTATTTAGATCTTTTATTATTACATTTTACAATTTTTAGTGCACAGGCAAGCCTTGCACATGTTTGTTTTTCAGATTTGTTCTTAAGTATTTTATATTTTAATGTTACTATAGATGGTATTTATTTAAATTTCATTTTCCAACTTTAAGTTGCTGACATGTATAAATACAATTAATTTTAGTATATTCGTCTTTTACCCTGCAGTGTGCTAAACTCACTTAGTAGTTCCAATTTCTTATTTTCTAACCTAAATGACTTTATTTTCTTGGCTTATTGCACTGTCAAAAACATCCTGCGTGATATTGAATAGAAATGGTGAGAGTGAACAGCCTTGCCTTCTTGCTGATCTTAGAGAAAAAGTATTCAGTCTTTCACCATAATGTATATTTAACTGTAGATTTTTCATGATGACTCTATCAGGTTGAGAAAGTTTCCTTATATGCTTAGAAAGCTGAAAGTTTGTGGATGGTTGATGTCGTCAAATGCTATTTCTGCACCTATGGGATTATTATGTATTTTTATTTCCTAGTCTGCTGATATAATGAACTACATTGATTTTCAAACTTTAAACAAATTTTGTATTCCTCAGACAAAACTCACTTGGTCAGTGATTTTTATGTTTTATGAAGTATTCTTGGATTCAATTTGCTATCATTTTGTTAAGAATTTTTGCACCTATGTTCACAAGGCATGTGGGCTTGCTATGTTCTATCTGTGTAATATCTTCATCTGATTTTAGGATCACAGAACACAAGTCTCATAAGTTTTATTTTTATTGATGAGTTGATATAGTATGGATATTATGTCTTCTTTATTTAATCGAATTCATCACTTACCTAGAATTAAACTTCTTTCTGGGAAGATTTCTTTTTATCTGCAATAACATTGTTTTTAATAGACCTATGGCTGTTCAGGTTATCTGTTTCTTCTTGAGTAGATATTATAGTTTGTGGTTTTTAAGGAATTTGCCTATTTCATGTAAATTGTCAAATTTACTGACATAAAGTTTTTATAATATCTGTTACTATCATTTTAATAACTGTAATATCTGTCCTAATGTCACCTTTCTCATTGCTGATACTGGTAATTGGTTTCTTCTCTCTTTTTTCCCCCAGATCAGCCAGATAGAGTGTTATCAATTTTATTGGTCACCTCACAAACCACCTTTTGGTTTCATTGTTTTCCCCGTGGTTTTCCTGGTTGATATTACATTTATTGTTGCCTTTATATTTATTATTTTCTAGCTTGTGAATTTCATATATGCAGCATCTAGTTGAGCTCACTTATTTGTCCAATTTGATAAGCTTTACCTTTTAACAGGGTGTTTAGTCCATTTATATTTAAAGTTATTATTATTAAAATTAGCCTTAAATCTATTTCTGTAAGTTTTTATCTATTAATATATATTTTTTCTGTACCATTTGATAATAAATTACATGCTCCATAAATCTTTGCCCTTAGAAACTTTGATGTGTGTTTTCTAAAAATAAAGATGTACTCTTATGTAATCCCAGTACAATTATCAATTTTGTAAGTTTATATTGATACATTTCTTATATCTATTTTACTGTCTATACCTTAATTTTATCAGTTGATCAATTAATGTCTTTTATATTATTTTCTGCTCTCAGACAGGATCCAGTCTAGAGTAAGATAGTGTGCTATCTGCCATGTATCTTTATTTTCCTTTAATCTGGTACATTTTCACAGTTTTTTTAAAAATCTTTCGTGACATTGACACTTTGAAGAATAAAAATCACCTTTTAGACTCAAATTTTTCTTTATTTTTGTATTTGATGTTTCCTCACGATTGGATTATGGTTATGTATTCTCACCTAGAACACTACATACTTGATTTTATGTCTTTCTAAATTATCACATCTGGAGGTACATGTTGTCCATCTCTTCCTCACTGATGCTGTTAAATTTTTGATCACCTGGTCACAATAGAGTGCTCAAATCTCCATTGAATAATTACTGATTTTTTCTCCATTGAAATTAATATGCAGCCTTTGGGTGACACTTAAAGACAGTGCATATATTCTCCTAATGAAAAGTTCTTTCTAAGGTTAGCAGAATCATGAGCCTGCCTAAATCAATATATTACATATTTACCAAATGATTATTTTCCAAGTCTAACATTTCCTCCACATTTGTCAGTTAGTCCTCAATATTTACTTTAAGGAAGATATCTCTTTTCTCCATTTATTTATTTCTCTATTTATAAATTCCCATTTGTTCAGAAGATTATAATTAATTAAGGTATGTAATTATTTTGGTGCTCAAATAGTCCTAGATTTGGCCAATCAGAGCCCCCTTCAGCCTGGTACCTGTATCCTTATGATACACTTCCATTTTTTTTTTATACTTCCTTACTTTCAAGCCTAACAAGAAGGGCCACAATCATCTTGAACCTACTATACCTCAGCCCTGCTATTAGACAAGGTGCCCTGGTTCATTTTAATGAAGAGAAGTAACAGAGAACAAAACAAGGGCATCACGTGGGTTCGTTGCTATTACTATCTCTTCTTGAATGAAGGTATATATTTAAATACCATATTCATGAGTTACTTTGATTAGTTTGTCATTTAATTTATTTCCCTTCCTTGTGGTTATGATATTCAATTGAAATGCAATTAGATCTATTTGTTTCAGTCTTCTTTCAGTTTTTTAGTTATATTTCCCCTTTCACATTTCTATTAATTTATTTCTAAAATAAATGTAGACTTACACAGTTTCAAATGCCACAATTATGCAAAGGGTATACTGAAGAAAATGTCATTCTTTCCCCTTATGACTCCCACCTTATTCTCACCTCAAGTTGTTCTACAACTACTCTTTTTGAACTACAGTGAAATTTCACATAGCAAGCCATGACAGCATTTGAACTTTGTTACTGTTTGTCACTACTTGGTGATAAAAGAGTGGTATGTATTTCTGAAGTATAAATATGTATATGCATGGTTGTGCATCATCAGAATAAAGACACAAAAATAAAAGTGTCATAGAGAACTCATTGACTTCTGATAATTTATCTGTGGATTAAAGTACAAGAAACACGTGCTTTTCTTATTTTCTCTCAGTAATCATATCGCATAATACAGAAAGAAAGAGATAAGGAAAGAGAAAAAGGGAGAGCAAGAGAGAGAGACAGCAAAAGAAAGAAAGAAAGAAAAAGAAAATAGAAAGAAAGGAAGAAAGGGAAAGGAAGGAAGGGGAAGGGAAGGGAAGGAGAACGAAGGAAGAAAGAGAAAGAAAAAGAGAAAGAAAGAAAAGAAAGAAAAAAGAAAGAAAGAGAAAGAAAGAAAGAAAGAAAGAAAGAAAGAAAGAAAGAAAGAAAGAAAGAAAGAGAAAGAAAGAAAGAAAGAAAGAAAGGGAAAGAAAAAGAAAAGAGCAGGCTGCCATCTTTTTTGTTTATAAACCATTGCTTCTGCTCTGCAACAATATATATTTTCCATGGGGTATATAAATAAAAGGTTATATGTTGAGAAAAATAAGTAGTTTATGTAGGTTACAGTAAATACAATGCATGCCTATTCTTCCTAATGGTATGAATGTGGTCAAATTTAAGAAAAAAACCTGTACTTAGCTAATAGGTTTTTCGTTCATATTCCTCACTTGAGTTTTGCTAGAGAATGTACTTATTATACCAGATTATTTATTACCTGAAGAATTTGTAGAAATTCAATAATAATATTCAAATTATGGATATAAAATAAAATAGGAGTACCCAATACATGTTTCCCAAATCTCTTCTTCCTTTCCTCTATTGCACTCCTAACCCAGTCAGCACTTCTGGCTCCTACATTGCAAACTTGTTCAATACTTTTTCTATCTGAAAATTCAATTCTGACTCAATTCCTCTTCCAAGTTATGTTATATGTTAATTACACATTCTTTCCTCTCACTTCTAATATCTCACTTTCATATATCAAGTTTTGTTAGTCCTAATTCTAGAAATTACATTGCAATAAATTGAAAATTTTGAGATGAATCCAACATACTATCAAATCATTTCAGTAATTGAGGATAAAGCAGAAAAACAATAAATAACTATATCAGACACTTGGATTTAAATAATAAAATTTGATTAAATTTTATTTTCTTAGCATTTCGTAACTTCATTCTCCTTCCCACATATTACCCTTTCATTTAGTTAGAAAATAGTTGTCTTAGTCATAAATATCTAAGCAGAACTATAAGAAAAGTGTTACATTAAAACGTGATTAAGATATTTTGACTGTGGCAAATAAAAAAAAATCCAGGCACAATAAAAATAAAAAACAAATAAAATGTTCCTGTGTACACTCTGTATTTTTAAATTGTTGTTGTTGTTTTGTTTTGTTTTGTTTTGTTTTTTCAGTGTGTATATAATTTTGTTAATGTGGTATGAAAGAGAAAGTTCTACTTACTAACATATGAAAGATTCTCATCAGTGATTTGTCTTAGGCATGAAGATCAAGTTCAGTTTTCTAATAATATCAGATGGTCTGTTAGCCTTCTGTATTAGCTCATAGTCTGAGGAGAATTCTAACACGTGGCAGACTCAGTGAAGAGTTGAATTCCAAATTCTTAGCAGAGTTCTGAAAGATGGCAATAACATTTTGACAAGGAAAAATAATACACAGGTCTTGGCGGCAGTTTCTCAGGCTCAAACTGGTTCCTCCCTCTTTCTTCACCCACGTTTCCAACTTTTTTTTTCAAATTGGTGTTTTGGTTTTGAGAAAAGTACACAAACAAAAAGCCTTTTATTGGTCTATACATCCTTGAGAGTCTACCCCACTCTATCTGTATCACTCTAATGGGTGATTGTTGTTCCATTTAAAAAAGCATATTCTTACCAGCCCTTTACCTTCTCTTTCCTGCTTTATTTTTCTTCTCACCAGTTACGATCCTTTGATATACTATCTATTTTACCTATTTAATGTTACTGTCTTTATAAATGGAGATGTCAGGTCCACGCAGGGCTTCCAGGTCTATGCAGACTGTTTGGAAATATTTGCCTCTGTTTCCTTGAAAGGCAAAGCAGATAAGAAATGTGAGCAAAGTTAAGGAAAACAAGAAGGGACGCTAAGCCTTTGGTGGTTTGGAGTTGTTTGGGAAGTCCAAAAATATTTCAAGTGTTGGGCATCCCAGAAAGCTTTGAATAGGAAGTTTTGGAACGTTGAGAACACTTATTTAACACAGTGACTAATCACTTGTTTGCCCAATAGTTGATGCTGCCTGAAGAGGTAAGCAATTTAATGGTAATTCTGATAATAAGATAATTAAGATAAAAATACAGTTAGTTTAGAATTACTTGATTAAAATAGCAAGAGACATATTGCAGTTGCAAGAGACAAACACATATTGAGACAGCCTTTGAGAATCAATACATCCATTTCTACCTGTGATGTCACTGTCAGTCTCTTGGTGAACACAGGCTGGCTGGACCATGTCCTGGCCTGGAGGGCATTTTGAATGCTCTCACTAAAATATAGTAAATGTATCGGACAAACAATCTATGCATACTCACAAAATTTACCTCTAGCTATCTGTCTCGTGTGTTAATTTTCAGATATTTATTTAGCACCTGTTACAGGCTAGGGAGAATATTGGGTTATTTAAACAAAAGAATGACTTAAACATAACTGTTGAAATACTCTTTGCTGCATTTTAGACATGTTTTTATTATCCAATGAAAAACTTTGAGAAAGTTTATTTCCATGGGTAATCTAAGCTGACCTTCTTTTACAACAATAAAATCTAATTCCACATCCTCCCTTCCATTCATTCTTACTCTTTCTCGCTTTTACTTTCAACAAATATCAAGCACATACTAGAAGCTAGGGGTTATGCTGACCTTTAGGGATCTAGGTGTGAGTGAAACAAATAAGATGACTATCTGCTTGATTCTTAGACTCTATTAAAATTAACAGAGAAATCATCAATTTAAATAGCATGATGACTGTTTTAAGAAAGTGTAGGTGCGTATGAGAAACAACTGACTTTTCTATGCTTCAGAGAAAACTTCCCCCACTATGGCCATCTGACGATGAAAAATGGGTAGGAAATAGTCTGATAAAGTGGGTTGTGGGAAGAGTGTCAAGCAGAATATATTTGATAATCTGGAGGTTAAGAAAGAAGGTGATCAGTTTTGAGGAACTTAAACTAGCTCAGAATGGTCAGAATGAAGACTAGCATGTTGAAATCTGAGACAACAAAGTGAGGTGAAGAAGAATTAGGTAATCCTTAAGGTGTAAATTTTTATCCTATGGGTGGTGAAATGCCATTGACAATTTATGAGTTGGAGAGTAGAAGGATGAGATTTGGATTTTAGAACTATTTCTCAAGAAAGTAAAGAGAATAAATATTTTTTTTAAAACTGGAAATGGCTGGAAACTTGGAAGATGTTACATAAATCTAGGCGGAAGATAGACTATAGTGATGACCTCTGGGGTAGTGATGTGCATAGATTTGAAACAATGAATACGTTTATAACATGGAATTTAAGTTGCCCATGAGACATTCAAGTGGATGTATTTAGTAAATAGTTGGATATACGGCTTAACAATTGGAAAAGAAATCAGAAGTGAAGTCAACGTTTGAGTTTATTTTGTGATTCGTTTATTTTAAAAATATTTGTTTATGACCTACCATGTCCCATATTGGGGACTGAAATTAGCTACTGGTGCTGCAAAAGAGAACAAAGCAAACAATGTTTATAAGTTCTTTTAAGCCAGTTGGAGAGAGAATAACATAAAAAGAGGTAAAATAGATAGTGTATCAAAGAATCACAAATAGTGAGAAGAAAAATAAAGCAAGATAGAGAAGGAAGAGTGCTGATAAGAATACGCCATTTTAAATGAAAGAAAAGAGTACTCACTAGGGTTATATTTAAGCAAAGACCTGAAGAAGATGAGCAAGCAAACCACGAAGCCATTGGGAAGGAGTGATCCAGGTGGCAGAACTAGCAAGTGCAAAAGCCCTAGGCAAGGATTTGCCCAATAAATAAGTAAGGATACGCCCAATATATAAGTAAGGATATGTTGGTAATTAAAATAATAGAATATGGTTTCAGGTCTTAGATTTAAGTCTTTGATCCATCTTGAGTTCATTTTTGCATAAGGTTAGAGATGAGAATCCAGTTTCATTCTTCTACATGTGGGTTTCCAATTATCCCAGCACCATGTGTTGAATAGGGTGCCCTTTCCCTACTTTAGGGTTTTGTTTGCTTTGTTGAAGATCATTGACTGAAAATATTTTGCTTCATTTCTGGGTTCTCTATTCTGTTCCGTTGGTCTATGTGCCAATATTTATGAGTACCATGCTGTTTTGGTGACTATGGCCTTATAGTATAGTTTGAAGTCAGGTAATGTGATGCCTTCAGATTTGTTCTTTTTGCTTAGTCTTGCTTTGACTATATGGGCTGTTTTTTGGTTCAATATGAATTTTAGGATTGTTTTTTCTAGTTCTCTATAATGATGGTGGTATTTTGATGGGAATTGCATTGAATTTGTAGATTGCTTTGGTGGTATGGTCATTTTCACAATATTGATTTTACCCATCCATGAGCATGGGTTGTGTTTTCATTTGTTTGTGTCATCTTTGATTTCTTTCATCAGTGTTTTGTAGTTTTCCTTGTAGAGCTATTTCACCTCGTTGGTTAGGTATATTCCTAGGTATTTTATTTTGTTTTATTTTATTACTTTTTGCAGCTATTGTAAAAGGGGTTGAGTTCTTTATTTGATTTTTAGCTTGGTCGCTGTTGGTGTATAACAGAGCTACTGATTTGTGTACATTAATTTTGTATCCTGAAACTTTGCTGAATTCATTTACCAGTTCTAGGAGCCCTTTGGATCAGTTTTAGGGTTTTCTAGGTTTAGAATCATATCATCAGCAAACAGTGATAATTTGACTTCCTCTTTACCAGTTTGGGTGCCCTTGGTTTCTTTTTCTTGTCTGATTGCTCTGGCTAGAACTTCCGGTACTATATTGAATAGAAATGGTGAAGGTGGGCATGCTTGTCTTGTTCCAGCTCCCAGGGGGAATGCTTTCAACTTTTCCTCTGTTCAGTATAATGTTGGCTGTGGGTTTGTCATAGATGGCTTTTATTACCTCAACTTATGTCCCTTCTCTGTCAATTTTGCTGAGGGTTTTAATCATAAAGTGATGCTGGATTTTGTCAAATGCTTTTTCTGCATCTACTGAGATGATCAGGTGATTTTTGTTTTTAATTCTGTTTACGTGGTGTACTACATTTATTGACTTGCAAATGTTAACCTATCCCTGCATCCCTGGTATGAAAACCACTTGATCATGGTGGATTATCTTTTTGATATGCTGTTGGATTTGGTTAGCTAGTAATTTGTTGAGGATTTTCGCATCTATGTTCATCAGAGATATTAGTCTGCAGTTTTCTTTTTTTGTTATGTTCTTCTCTGGTTTTGGTATCAGGGTTATACTGGCTTCATAGAATGATTTAGGGAGGGTTCCTTCTTTCCTTTTCCTGTGAATTAGTGTCTTAGGCAAAGACTTCATGACCAAGAACCCAAAAGAAAATGCAACAAAAACAAAAATTAAAAATGGGACTTAATTAAGCTAAAAAGATTATGCAAAGGAAAACAAATAATCAGCAGAGTTAACAGACAACCCACAGAATGGGAGAAAATCTTCATAATCTGTACATCTGACAAAGGACTAATATCCAGAATCTACAAATAACTCAAATAAATCAGCAAGAAAAAAACAAGCAATCCCATCAAAAAGTGGGCTAAAGACATGAATAGACAATTCTCAAAAGAAGATATACAAATGGCCAACAAGCATATGGAAAAATGCTTAACAACACTAATTATCAGGAAAATGCAAATCAAAACCACAATGCAACACCACCTCACTCCTGCAAGAATGAACATAATCAAAAAATCAAAAAATAACAGATGTAGGCATGGATGCGTTGAAAAGGGAACACTTTCACACTGTTGGTGGGAATGTAAACTAGTACAACCACTATGGGAACCAGTGTGGAGATTCCTTAAAAAACTAAAAGTAGATCTACCATTTGATCCAGCATTCCCACTACGAAGTATCTATCCAGAGGAAAAGAAGTCATTATACCAAAAAGATACTTGCACACACGTTTATGGCAGCACAATTTGCAATTGCAAAAATATAGAACCAGCCCAAATGCCCATCAATCAATGAGTGGACAAAGAAAGTGTAGTATGTATATACCATGGAATACTACTCAGCCATAAAAAGGAATGGAATAATGGCATTTGTAGCAACCTAGATGGAATTGGAGACTATTATTTTAAATGAAATAACTCCGGAACGGAAAACCAAACATCATATGTTCTCACTCATAATTAGGAGCTAAGCTATGAGGACGCAAAGGCATAAGAATGATACAATGGACTTTGGGCACTAGGGGGAAAGGGTGGGAGTGGGATGAGGGATAAAAGACTACAACATTAAGTACAGTTTACACTGCTTGGGTGATGGGTGCACTAAAATCTCAGAAATCACCACTAAACAACTTATTCATGTGATCAAACACCACCTGTTCCCCCAAAACCTATTGAAATATAAAATAATTTTTTTTTTTTTTTTTTTTGAGACGGGGTCTCGCTCTGTCGCCCAGGCTGGAGTGCAGTGGCACGATCTCGGCTCACTGCAAGCTCCACCTCCCGGGTTCACGCCATTCTCCTGCCTCAGCCTCTCCAAGTAGCTGGGACTACAGGTGCCCGCCACCATGCCCGGCTAATTTTTTTTGTATTTTTAGTAGAGACGGGGTTTCACCGTGGTCTCGATCTCCTGACCTCGTGATCCGCCCCCCTCGGCCTCCCAAAGTGCTGGGATTACAAGCGTGAGCCACCGCGCCTGGCCTAAAATAAATTTTTAAAAAGAAAAACTATCATAGGATAATAAAGAAGGAATAGAAGAAGGACAAGGATAAGGAGGAATGGAAGGCAGGCAGGCAAATAGGCAAGCAGGCAGGCAGGCAGGCAGGCAGGCAGGCAGGCAAGAAGGAAGGAAGGAAGGAAGGAAGGAAGGAAGGAAGGAAGGGAGGGAGGGAGGGAGGAGGGAGGGAGGAAAGGGAGAGGAGAGGAAGGGAAGGTAGGCAAGGAAAGGGAAGGCAAGGGAAGAGAAAAGAAAAGGTATCCTTTACCTTAAAATAAAGGTTATCTGTATTACCGCCAAAATATCCATTTAGATAAAGCCTTCTTCACACGCATTACAAAATTGCCTGTCTCCCTTGTGTAGTATATAACATCCCACTTTTACTGGTAAACGTTATTGACAGAACTGTGGAATAGGGTATATTCAGGATTTTGTAGATTTGCTTGCTCTAACTTTGAATATTTTAAGGGTACTAGGATTATGATCTGTACATAAAAAAGAAAAACTAGTCTGCCTTTTACAGTGCCTTTATCTATCCTGTTTCCTACTTTATCTCATAGAAAAACTGGTCTGAAACCCATCTAATTTTTTTATATCAACTAATACTGTGCAGCCATATTTCTCTTCACCATATTCTTGTGCAATCAACTTTTTTACCAATGATTTTGCATTTATCTCTTATACAACTTTATTAGTCTAATAGAAAAACAAAAAGCTTTTTTCTTTTAATCTTAAGGCTATCATGCGTGTGTCGCCTTGTCTTACCTACAAACTTGATATGAATTTTTGCTATGTCTACTAATGATTATTCTGTAGAAATATTAGTAAAATAATTTCATACATCTTAGTTCAATATCATTTCACTAAGAGGTCTCAACTTACCTGGCAAGGGATAATATGAGCTTTGCCCAAATTCACTAACATGAACCCTGCAGTATCAGGAAGTACATTGAGCATCTCTGCTTAGTCTCAAATATGTAGAATTGTCCAAGCATATGGTAGTAACTTTGCAATTTATGCCCTATCACTTTAAGTACACTCACTCTTCTTTACACAAATAAGCGTTACATCATGTTTAAATTTACCATTTTATAAGTGAGAGAATTTATACCAAGAGTAGCCAGATAATCTGTTTAATATTAACTAGATTATAATGTATTTAAGGCTAAGGCTTATGCATTGCTTTTCTGTTTCTATCCTGACAAACTCAGTATGGTGCTGTGCATACAGTATGTATTTGAATAGCATACTTAACTAATTGAAGGAAAATTGTTTGAGCTGTAAATTATACCACTATCCGCATAGAGGCACTTACTTAAATGGTTGGAAAGTAATTTGGAGGCAATATGTACAAAGTGGATAATGCCCTTGAAAACCCAAATCTATAAAGTGAGAGTAAATGACACATCTATAAAGTGAGAGTAAATGACACATCTATCAAATAATTAATGACTAAAACTTAAATACTATAAAAATTGGAATTTGGTTAGCTGTCTTTATTTATTTAACTGTTGATCATGCACAATGTTCCTCAGTTTAACTGTCTTTCATGTTCTTCAACTGCTTTTTGGCACTGCATAAATTATATATACATATATACGTACACACACATAACTATATGTATATATAACAATTAAAATGTTATTTGGAGCAAAAAATTTTCTTTGAAGAAACTAGGGAATTTATCAAGCTTGAAAAAGTGATAAAGAGATGTCTAAGTTGAGAAATGTTGGAAAGTCTGGGAGAGTGTTGTAAAGAAAAACCTATGATCCTTTTGGAAATACTTGCCTAAGTATGTCATTTCAGGACAGCTCCCTGCCACATAAGAAAGTTTTGTTGGCAACTGTGTTCATTTGTGCACTGTCAGGGTGGGATCATTTTGTACAGTTTACAACGTGGACGGGCTCTGAGGGGAGGGAAAGCCTAATTTGTCACTTTCTGGCTTTACTCAACTAATCTAAGCTTAATACTGACTACGGTAAAACTCGGATTATCCTAACAGATTTTAAGAAAAATAAAAATAGGATTAAAAAATCTAGTTTAGTAGAAGAACGTGAGTCTACTCATTCAGATCTTTTGTATTCCATTGTATGGTCACACCATCTCAATTCAAAACAATAAATTTAAAGAGCTTTCCATTGACTTTTAAATGTCAGAGAGTACTGAGTTTTTCTCTTTTCTATTATTTACTTTTATTTTTGTAATCACAACAGAAAGAATGTGTGTTTGACTGGATCCTCACATATTTTTCAAAAACACTTTTGGAACTATTCTATGGAATTTCCTTTAGGATCATTTTATGAGACATTCAAAAAGTCAGAATCATTACCATATATTCATATTTTTTGATGCAATGTCAAACCACAACTTGCAACAAATTGTTTTTCGCATTTAAAAACAATTAAGCCTACCCTCAATGGTTCCACCAATAGGAACATGACAATAATATGTTTTGAACAAATAAGTAATTGAGAAAAAACTGAACAAAATGTAGTTACTCAAAATTATTCCATCAAAGAGGAAACCACTCATTTGAATATACAGTTTTGACATATTTAAAAGCATAGGGCTGTTAAATTCACATAATACACTGGGATTAAAAGAATGAATTCCTGAACCAGACTTCCTGGATTAGCATCTTGGCTCTGTCATTCACCAAGTGTGTAATCTTAGACAAATCAGTTTACTCATTTAAAAAACATATAAAAGTAGTACACATTCATAAGAATATGATGATGGTACTTTCTGTGTTTGTATGTGAGTGTGTTTGTGTGTGTGTGTATAGTACCTAGTATGCATGAGCCCTATTCTAAGTTTATATATGTGTGCATGTGTGTGTATAGCTATTATTATTCAGAAATGCTTTATTGTTTTAATTATAAAAAATCTACAATTTTTTTATAACAATTTTTATACTAATAAAATCAACATATGTAGCCCATTTCATAATTCACCATTAAATATACATTTACTGAGCAACTTACATGCCAGGAACTGCATCAGACATTAGATATTTAATATTTCTCAGATTTTATTTTGAGATGATTGAAGCTCTCTGCATAACACTTTTTAGGGCTAACTACTTAAATCACACAGTCAAAAACCATTTCTGAGACTACTTTAATTGTGAAAGACTCTCTTCCTCTTCTTCACTCAACCCCATTTTTTGCCTTTATCTATGCAAACTAACATTTGCAAGCCAAGCTTTTTCTTACAAGCTTTTGGAAAAAAAAAAATTATCTCTTGGATAGGGATCCAAAATAAACAGTTCAAATAAGATAGGCTTTGGGAAAATGTTAATAAACTTGCCTCTGGCAAATTATTTGAGTTTCCTTGTATTTCTTTCACTTGGCAGGGATTTTAATTTGGAAGTTAAAAAAAAAATGAAGAAAATGTCCTAAGATTTCACACATGGATACTTTTATTATAAAGTGATAATTTTCTTATAAAACCACAACTCGAGATTGAAAATTGGGGGGGCTTAATTTAAACTTAAACTATATAAAATAGACTGGACAAATAATGATATTGCCAGAAAATTTTGAATCATCCATATTTGACTAGAATCTCAGTATCTCATCAGTCAACAGGTCCTTACCAAATGTCTGCCCTTTTGGACTGCTTGCTAGGTGCTAAAGAAACAGTGACCACCAAAACAGATGCAACTCTTTCCCCGAGGAGCTTCCAGTCTTGCAGCAAACCTAAAGTAATAATTACGAGCAAATTATTATAACTATCAGAAAATGAAGCACTTTTGGAATGTAGCCATTCAATATGATCCATATTTAGGTATTCTTCTTCAATATTGTAAAATATCTTTACCCAAAATTTTGATGCCCATTGTCCCAAAATTCTAAACTTTTGAGAAGAAGAAATCAGAAGCATTATCCTTATCTTTTCTAGGGAAGCAGAAGAAAAGTTAACTACAGCAATGTAGTGGTGGGAATAACAGTGAAGAAAGCTGACACCGTGATGGGTACATATAGGCACTGGAGATGTTGACTAGCTATCACTGTTGCTGTTGTTTCCTCTGGTTGCCTTGTCATAGTTTCTTCTTAATAACAGCTAGGAAGGATTTTGCTAACTAGTGGGCTGCAATCATTAAGGACTTGGTGAAATTCCAAAATCCACAACCCCTAGGAATTTTCCTGGATCCCCTACTTGGAGAAACAGTGTAAGCAACTTACAGCACACTAAATCAGAAAGGTTGGCCTGTAAAACCATTTATGTAATTCCTCTGCTTTTGTTTTGGGGAATCTTCCAAAAGAAGTGTCTAGAGAATCAGATATAATTTGAGCAGAGTATGCTAACGTGGCTTCAACAATGATTTTACTTTTCTCGTAATTCTGTACTCAACAATCATTTTTTCCAGTGATGTGTCATGCTGTCCCAGTTGACTGTCTGGCCATATTTTGCCCTGGTGTTTGCTATAGCAAAAAGTGCAGCTATAAAATTATCTTCTTCAGCTTGATGTTAATTTCGATGAAATCTTCCAAGATGTATCTTTTTTCCCTTCTAAATCTATATGATAACAAAAGATCAAATAGTTCTCGATCATATTTTGCATGGGAAATATTTGTATTGTAAAACAATTCAAGAGCCTTATTTTAGCTACTTATTTCTTTCTAGTTAGTCATCGTAACAAATAACCAGCAAATGTACTTTTTTTCTCCCCTTCCTCACCATAAAAAGTATGTCACTTGCACAACTTCAAGTTAGGAAATGGGAAGGGTCAGGGAAATCTCACACAATCCTACGCAGTTTGATCACACATTACCTCCAACAGCTAGCCTTCAGCTGTTGATCTAACACCGCCAGCCACACCCTAACTAAAATTTTAGAAGTGACTGTTTCAGCTGGACACCAGGACACAATCCATGGCAACACACCCCTGATGCTGAATCTAGGTCAATGTGGTTGCCCACTTTGCAGCTGACCTTGCCCTTAACAACCAAAAAATGGATTACAATTCCTACACATAAAGGGACCACTCTAGAATACTATTATCCGCCTTGTGTGTATCCTTAGCATGCTCAACTAAACAGATTGAAGTTCCCACAATTCTCATGGGAATTGAACCTAATAACTCAAGCAATCAAATATAAAGCTTTAGACATTTGTCTTACATTACATGCAGGGTGTCTGTATTTGTGGGAAGGTAAGGAATTTTCAGTGTTTTGATTTGTATTTTTTCTTTTTTTTATTTGACTTTTTGCATAGTTTTTTCCTTTTAAAAATTTCACTGTAAGGAAATTGACTCAAGAAAAGTGAAAACAATTTAAACAAAAAGTGTGATAATTCCTCTTTGAAGCATTTTAATTTCATGATGCTCATTTATATGTCATTTTTTTCTTTTTACTCTAAAATAAAAATAAATTAAAATTATGATGCATTTCTAGTTCAACTATTTCAATTCATTTTGAAATTAACTTCTGGCTTTTCTGTCATTCTCTTTCATAATCCTTGGTAAATTACCTGTATTTCTTTCTATTTTATAAATTTTTTTAGTGGTCTCTGACTTGTAATACTCGTGGTGAACACAGAGTTTGACTGCTTTCAATTTATTTGCTAACTAGTTCTATTGTTTATTTTTTTCTATTTTATAAATAAATTCATAACATCTGGAAGTTTTTTAAATCAATTATAAATCCAAAGACTTCCTATGCTGGAAAGAGTGACCTTCCTTTTTAAGAGTGATGGAAATACTGGAAATAATTAACTTATTGAAAATTACATGAGTTCTAAAGGATACAAAGGAAATAGATTACTTCAGATGTGTTTTTCTGGATTAAGTGTTTCATATTTTAAATCATTTGCCATTTGATTCTTATTAATTTCCTACTATGCACAAGGCCATGTAATAGCTACGATGGAGTATAAAATGAAAGATAAACCTTAGTTTTTCCCTGGAGTAGCTTTCAGCCTAGTAAAGGACATAAAAGGATGTAAATTAAAATAAACTAAGAGGCATAGGAAAGGTAAGGTAAATTAGAAGAAGAGCAAAATGATTTTAACAGGGAGGATCAGAAAGATTTTGTAGATTACTTGATCTTTGGGTAGAATCTTCAAAACAGGATTTGAACATATAGAATGAGGAACAATCATTTTAGACAGAAAGACAGTATATGCAAAGGTATAGAAACCCAGAAATGTAGAGTAGGTATTGGGAAAAAAAAGAGAGAGCCATTTGATTTACTAAGAAGATAGTTCTTGGATCAAGATGAATTGCATATCAAGAATTATCTAAAATAGTGTTTTGTATCCTGCTGGGTTTGGGTTGAGAAATAGAGGGGGTAGCTGGACATGAAATAATAGAAATCAAATTATTTTAATCTATTTAGTATTATTATCCAAAGGTTACCACTTTGAATAATCAATATGGCATAATTTTTATGTGAAGACTTTCTACTTGGACTAGTTTATTTTCATGAGTCACATGTTTTACCTTAATCACTTTATGAAATGTATCTGATATCTATAAAATGAAGAGGTGAAGAGCAGAAACCGATCCATGGTCTGGGTCCTATAATTTTTTTAAGAAATGCTTATATTATTAAACGTAATATTTTAAATACTATTTAATACCATCCTAATTCAGTCAGTCTTGTTTACATTGATCAGTATTCATTATGTATAAGGGACTGTGTTTACTACTGTGCATGATTTTTAAAAGTGGGTGAGGGTAGGAAACAAAAAAGGTTATAAAAAGGAATAAAATAAGTACATAAAGAAATAGAAAACAATGCTTCTAAAACGGACATTGCCACTAGAAAGCCAAGACTCCAGAGGGCAACACTTGAATCCTTGGGAACAAAAGGAGACTATTTGCTGCGGCCTCCTTCCTCCAAGAATAA
Source organism: Nomascus leucogenys (assembly GCF_006542625.1). Lineage (NCBI taxonomy): Eukaryota > Metazoa > Chordata > Mammalia > Primates > Hylobatidae > Nomascus > Nomascus leucogenys. The sequence continues at coordinate 89,355,102 of NC_044402.1, forward strand.
TGTTCCATATACCAAGAACATACCTAAATGTAGAGTTCTTTACACATGATTTAATGTACAGACAAAAATGAAGGCTTTAGACAATTTAGTAGACAATTTAATAGCCATGGCAAGTTAAACACAGAAAGGTCTGTTTATGTCTGTTTATTTTAGGCAAGGGAGCCTGATGAGGAGGCTTTCAATTTTTGTGTACTTAAGAATTAATTGGAATCAAAGATCCTAAATCTGAGCCCCCATTGTGTATCTGAATAGAAAGGATATTGATAGGAATTAAAAATCAGTCTCCATTTGAAGCATGTAGATTCCCTGTTTTGCTTTGACCTATTTCATGTATCTATCAGAAGATCATGATTTGGGCCTTCCTTTTATCTTTATACAGAATTGGCTACATCTGAAGAGCTGTTACAGCTGTGTTGGATATTGCTGAAAATTCCTAAGGATGACTCAGATGACAAATTATATTTGATAGAGAGTCTAGTGGGATTTGCAGAGTGGAGCTTCAACCCTGAGAATGATTAAGTTAACTGAAGACTCAACAGGGAACTCCTGAGCTGCTTCACGATGTGGCATCCCAGTTTCTGTGTCACCCCTGTGGTAAATGTATAAAGTAATCACACTATTCAGGAATGAGATTAGGTAAGGAGATGAATTTCAATTTTCTATGAATTTTCAAATATAATTACAATAATAATTATGATAGCAAATAAAGCTATAATTAAAACATAAGTATATAAGGACTTCGTTCAAGAGAACATGCTTACAATACTTCAGAAAGTTTCACAATTCAGGTAGAGGCTTGCCAGTAGTTTCCCTTTCAGTGATTAATAGTCTGTTATGTTAAATAAGATTTCAGGTGACAGGTTTATATCTACATAAGACAAAACTCATAGATACTTATCTACTTATGTGAAGCAACATTGATATGACAAATACAAGTTACTTACATGTATATTAAGGAAGTTTCCTAGAAATTTTTACTTGCTCGAATTTCTGTCAGCTTTTAAAAGTATATACATATGTATTTAGTTGTACATATATATGTGGGGGGTATATAAACATATACACACGCAAACACACAAAAACACATATGTGAACTCTTTTGCATGCCCTAAGATTGTACTTCATTAAGTGTAAAGTAGTGAACTTTTACTTAAACACAATACAGAAAATTACTCAAAAATTAATGACAAGACAAAAATCAGAATAGTAATTTTTGTAAATTGGCCATTAACTCCATAACACTATCGTTTTTTTCATCCTTTCACAATGCCTCATTAGAAAAATACAAAATTAAGTGTCAGATTTGTATTTACCACACTCCTAAATTGCATAAAAATATCTTTACCACAATCAGTGATTAGTGGAAAGCATGGTGAAAATATTTGTAAAGTGTGCTAGTCAGTTCCAATTGCAATGAATTATTTTGAGGTTCATGTAACCTCTTTGAACTTTCTGTTCAATCTTGGGATACTTCCCAGCTGCAAAATACAAAGACAAAAATTCAGAGCCTTAGCTTTAACAGCAAAGAATAGATAGGAATCAAGATACTTAGTTTTTTCTAACTAAATTTTACTGGAACTTTATTTTACTAAATGTCAAGGAAATATGGATTTTGTACAAAAGTGAAAATTTTTAGATAGTTACAATTCCAAAGAGTAATTTTGAAAGTCACGTAACCTCTTTAAACTTTCTGTTCATTCTTGGGATACTTTTCAGTTGCAAAATACAAAGATAAAAATTTAGAGCCTTAAGTTTAATAACAAAGAATAGATAGGAATTGACATACTTCGTATTTCCTAACTAAATTTTACTAAAACTTTATTTTACTAAATGTCAAGAAAATATAAATCTTGTACAAAAGTGAAATCTCTAGGCTAAAAAGGAATGGTTACTAAACTAGTTCTATAAGAAAAAAACAAGGGGTCAATGAACTCTACCTTGGGGACTAAGGGGAAATTAAAGGAAAGGGTCTTGAAGACTTGGTCATATAATCACTCAAATACTGGACTATCATGTCCCACTGCCAGTGTAATTTGCCTCAATCCTGGAAATATCTATGGTTAAACATGTTTAAGTCCTGCAAGTACAACATGACTTTTTTAACCATATTTTTGGCTGTACTATGCACATACTAGTATTTGTTCAAATTCTTTTAAAGGAAACACAACTCTTCAAATGTAGCTTTACCTTTATCAACTGAGTGAACTTATCCACCTCTCTGAGAATAAGAAGACCTGCGTTGTATTTTACAGTTGTATTGGTAGTCCTATTAGCACAAGTACTTTTTAAATGGCTTTGCAGTGATTTGAGATCTAGAAAATGTCCCTAAAAATAAAGCATCTTGTTGGCTTCAAAAAGAAAATCACACATAAAGCCGCACAACAAAGGGGAGGGGAGAGGAGAGAGAGAAAGATTGAAACATTTCTGTTCCATGTGTTTTCCATGATGGAGATAATTGATTTTCTTAGTGCTCTTGTAGAAAGCGCTGCTGGCATTCACTGGCCTACTGAGTTCATCACAGCTGTGCTTGTGCATCTCTCTCAAGCTCCACTTTCCACTGAATTGGAAAAGATTTGAATTTTTGGTTGATAATCTGCCACACCCTTGCTTTGCCTCATCTTTCCAGGCACTCTCTTTGTTAAAGGAGATCCAGATTAATCAGTGCTTTAGTTGGTGCAGGTATTTAGATTTGTGTTAAAGCTCCAAATGCAATCCAAAAAGCAAAATGACATGTTTATGTGTCCTGGTTAACATCAATGAAGTCAGGGAAGTATGGGAAGAAATGTGTGTCTAGATAACAATGAGGACAGCAGTTCCTGGACGGCATAATAGGATTCAGAAATGTATGCATTTCACCTAGTTCAGACCTTGTATTAAGAAATGCTTTGACCCCGTATTAGGAAATGCTTTGATAGGAGGTAGAGAAATAGGATCTGGGACACAGAATGCAAAGGATCCTAGTGCAAAACCTCCAAATATAATCATATATTTGAGGTAGTGAAAAATGGTAAATCAGAATATCTGGAGAATGAATTCTCTAGGTCTCTCCTGAAGACCTTAAAATACAACAATCCTTCCATATGCAAAACATCAGCTAATGTTTCTTAAGTGAGTGCATCAATCATGAATTTTTCTCATGAGTATAAGGCTTTTATTTGAATAGCTAAGCAAATTAAGAATTTTAGAACAATAGTAATTTTATTTATAATGCCTAAAATAAAGCATAACAAGCATTATTATAAAAATAACATTCCTAATTTTTCACAGTGGAAAATAAATCTAATGAAGAAATTCAATAAATTTCAGCTTGTATAGACCACCTAAAACAAAGAGAGAAATCTAATAGAGATATATGAATTCTGTGTAGATACAAAGACATCATGAGAAAAACTATGTTTCTGAATTGGTTTGAACACAGGAAATATTTTTGGTGTACAGGACAAAGATGTTTGAAAGACAGAAAGATGCATATAACAGCCTTTCCCCAACATCTCTACCGTGATCCAGTAGAAAAGCTTATATTCATGACCATTCTCAACAGTTACTTTTCTCCCACGCCCCCAAGCAGTGACTCTCCAATCTAAAATAAAGATACACAAGAGGTTGGTCTCGTTCTAGTTTTCCTTTCCTGTCATCAAATGATGTCATCTACACTGGGATGTCTTGGTTTGTGCCCTTGTGACTAAAGATATAAGAAAGCTTGGGAGGCCAAGGCGGGCGGATCACGAGGTCAGGAGATCAAGACCATCCTGACTAACACGGTGAAACCCCGTCTCTACTAAAAATACAAAAAATTAGCCAGGCGTAGTGGCGGGCGCCTGTAGTCTCAGCTACTCGGGAGGCTGAGGCAGGAGAATGGCGTGAACCCGGGAGGCGGAGCTTGCCGTGAGCCGAGATCGCGCCACTGCCCTCCAGCCTGAGCGAGAGAGGGAGACCCCGTCTCAAAAAATATATATATATGTAAGAAAGCAAGTTTGCCACTGTCCATGCTTACAGGATTCATGTACACCTGGGAATATACATATGACGTGAGCCGAGTGAAAATTTAGTAACACAAATTAGAAGAAAGAGAAAGATGAAAATTAGTTTAAAGGAGGTGATTTACTTAAGGAGGAAAGTTTTGCACTGAGGCATAAGGAAGTGACTTCCATGAATTGGTGTGAAATCAGGAGAATTTTATGTGCACAGGCATAGAGATGGACATGTTAAGGTGAAGATAAAGAAAATTAGTTCAAGTGACCTTGATTAGAGTTGAAATGTCCACTGTAGATTATAGAGATAGATGAACTAACTATGAACTGATGATTAGGGTGTAAAGAAATATCTCCATTGCCAGATATAGCCTTATACTGTGGACAAGCATATTTTTCCTGCAGAGATTTATCAAAGACCTATAAATGGTATTTGCCCCTCTTTCAAATATGGCACAAAAATTACTGCTTAGATAGATCCAGAAATACATTGGAAAGTTTTGTGGATGAGGATCTGGAAAGTATACACATAAAAGTCCAGATTAGAAATATTTATATTAATCTTTAGAGTAATGCAGAAAAAATGACCACTTTCTCGGTACTCTTTTGCTATTCTATGTGATAAACTCTTTCTCTTCCAGTTTCCTAAAAAGTTATGTCATGAAAAGACTGAATTTTTCTCTAGAAAAATCTGCTCTGTCTTTCTCAAGCAACATAAAAATTGGAAATCTCACAAGAAAGCACTCTGGCTTGCTAAAGAAATTCGTGAGAAATGGAAACAGCTATAGATAAGTATCTAACTTTTAGGAAGCCATTCAAACATAGTTCAAATACTTTGTCTTTTGACATTTGCCGGAAACTTAACTTCTAGGACCCAGGGTGGGTGGATGAGTCGAAGGGGCAAACGGAGGCTTTTCTTTCAGTGAATCTCTTACAGTCCCCTATATAAATTGAGTTAGGATTACTTCTGGCAAAATCCCAACATAAAAATCTTCTAGGAAGATCAGATCTGCAAATTAGACGTACTAGATAAATGGGCATCAAGCAGTTTTTCAAAATTATGCAGTTGTTAACTTTATAAGGGGAAATAAAAATGTATGCATTTACGTTGTATGTATTAAAACAAGGCAGAGCATTTCTATACGTTCCTAAGTTATACAAACATATATGTAAGACTGAAATATGCAAAAAAAACTTTTACATAAGCAGATGCATACAAACTCCAGATGTGCTCTTTTTCTTACTGTGGGTTGTGTCTTCTATAAGGGAAAAAGAAATATTTATCATTTCTTTTACTGCTGAGGGGATGGGTGCGGCTCTCATATTTCAGAAAGGGGCTGGAAAGTGAGGGAAGCCAAACTTTTTCCTATTTAAGGCCAAAGCAAAGGAATCTCAGTGGCTGAGTTTTATGACGGGCCCGGTGCTGAAGGGCAGGGAACAACTTGATGGTGCTACTTTGAACTGCTTTTCTTTTCTCCTTTTTGCACAAAGAGTCTCATGTCTGATATTTAGACATGATGAGCTTTGTGCAAAAGGGGAGCTGGCTACTTCTTGCTCTGCTTCATCCCACTATTATTTTGGCACAACAGGAAGGTGAGTAGGTACTGATTTCAAGAAACTTTATGGGATTTTTGTCTTTTCTTCTCCTCACAAAGAGGGGTGTAAAGGGAAAAATCAGCTGCCTGATTAAAGATAATTTCCTCTATAAGCTCCGAATTGTGAAACGTTGAACTGACCATGGCTGTGCTTTTTACATTACTTGAAAATTAATAGCGTTATGTATGTATTTAAGAGTTCTGTGGTTGTTTAAGATAAGATGTTCTTGTACTAACTTGTTTTCATGTTAAAGGCACTGGAAACTTTTAAAAACGGCTTCAAAATTTTTCCCTCCTGGATTGTTAACATCTTGGAATACTTCCCCAGGCAGTCTGGAAGTTATTGGTCTCTTGCAATGATTTTATGTTCCTCTTTGTCTGCTGGATTCTTTGTAGGGTTAGAATATTGAGCATAGTTTTCTGAATAAGAATGCATTTCAGATATCATGGATTAAGAACAGTCTAAAGGAAGGTTCTATGCATTATCAGAATCATTGAATATATTTCTGTAAAATGGCTACAAGATACCTATAAACATTCTTCAAAGGGATCAAACTGCTAAAATATTTTATTATTCCTGTTTTTATTTTGTTTCAAGAATGATTGATTAATTCATCTTTTCTAGTAGCTTGATATTAAGGGACTAATATTTTCCACATAGTCTACATTTTAACCACATTCGCATTAATGAAGAAAATATTTTTTAAAATGTTTCAACAGGAGGTTTGACTTTACTGCAAACAAGGTAAAGATACTAGTACTGTTTGACTTCAGAAAGCTGTTTTGCTATATTTTCTAATAATTGCATGTAATGTTTTTCATATTCTAATTTCCCCTAAAAACACATTGTCTTATTATTTATGTGAAAATATTCTTTTATTTACCATAGTCATGAAAATGCTGGACAAATTGGAATACAAACTTCCATAGAAATAAATATTTAAGTGCTAAACGTAAAGATAGCTAGGAGAAATTATTAGACAACTTTTACTGCACATAACTAAACACGGTTACATTTACACCTATAGATTTTGCAAAGGACATTGCATGAAAATTTGGTTTTTGTTTGTAATATCAAATGTATTTGTTGTCCTTATAGGTAATACATGTAAATGTGTGTATGAGGGGAGGGGTAGATATACAATGAAATGTCTTCAGTTATATTCAGCCCATGGACACAAAAGAAAAGAAACACCCATTTTCCTTGTTCCCTTAATTTCCTCTCCTCCTTACCCCTCCTCTCCTTCCCTTTGCCCTCCTCCTTGTCTCTCCCCACCCCTTTTGGCTCCTTTAGACTTCTCTTCACTCATCACCCCACCCCTTCCTACGCAAGCCCATCTCTACTCCTCTCTCCTCCTCTGTCTTCCCTGCCTGTTACTCCCTCCCTACTCCCCATGTGGCCTCCTTATGCCTCCATTTCTTTTTTTAGTTCTCTCTCTCCTTGCCTCCTCACCCTTTCTTTCCCCTGAACTCTCAATCCTTCTTCCTTTCTTATTCCTCTCCCCTTTTCCTCCCTATCCTGCTCTTCCCAGGAGATGCTACAACTCACAGTCCTTTCTTAGGATACCAAATGACTGCTATCCCCCACCAACCATTTATTGAAAAGACTACAAACTTTGGGGTTTTAGCTCAAAAAATTGCAACATATTTGTAGTTGCCTAGTGGTTGCAAGCTTTTTATAAGCACTGTGGCTATTTTTCTTCTCAATCCAACTTTAGAGGGAGTGTTTGACACTTACAGTACCTTGACTTCACATTAAGTTCTGTTTATTTCCCTTTTTCTCTTTAGATGCAAAAAATAATCAATAAGTATAAAATTTTGCTGATATGTGTTTGTGTGTTCTTAAGCTCAAAAAGAGTGGAAAGAGAACTGTTCAGCCTATTTTTTTTTTCATGGATAAAAGTAAAGTTTAAGTGACTTAAGACAGTACATCTTATGTTCCCTATGGGTTTGACAAGAAAATTCTGCTATTAGATAAGCTTTGGAAAAGTTACAGGAGGTATCTGAATATACAGCACACTGAGAGCTGTCATAAAGTTCTGGGGTGGCATTTCTTATATATGCCCTCATAACTTCAGAGATGACACAGCTTTAATGAACACTCACTTCTAGTTCACTCACAGGCATTTTCTGGATACAAACAAGTCCTTTTAAATAATTTTGGTCTTCTTACAAATTTGTGAAAATTGTATTTAATTCATGTGTTTTATCCCACCAATGGAGAAACATGCTCTGTTTTATATTTCCTGTAGTTGATAAACATGCCAAATTTTAAGTGCAAAGATGCGTCACCTAGTGGCTGACAAGCCAGGTTAGCATTTACATAACGAATGCCAATATTAATGTTACGTAGCTGGCTTCGGTAGTTTCTAATGCGCTTTAAAAAAATCGTATGCGTGAATTTTAAATGTTAACACTGCTTTCCTAAGGAAATTAGTATGTTACGGATAAATATTGCAAACACATATACTGACACGAACACACAATGGTAACGATATTCAGAGTCTTTTTGGAAATTGGCTTAAATGTTACGGCCACTTAAAAAATGCCACATGTGACTATTGTTTAAATATATTTTTCATGTCTCTGATGAAGTCCTTATTTGACATAAGTATTTTATTCACTGCTTAATTGCTAGATAGATTATAGACAGCTGTTACTAAGTAATACTGCTCCATTAGGGCAGAAACAGAAACTTTATTTTAATTAAATGTTTACTAACGTTTGAGTTTCTATATTTTGCTACAGTGATAATTCCAGTAAAACAAACTGTAGGCCTCTAGTTGTTTTAGAATTTTAAGACTGTAAATGGACTCAGAGAATCAGTTTCTTATTAGACGTCATGAGAGTATATTTTTTCATTATGCTTTAAGAGGGAATTTGTAACTTGCTCAGGTAACATTCAAGTTTTCTGGTTTATGTTTGTCCCTACAATTAAGCACACTGAACTAACAGGAAAAGGTTACATAAATTTAGGAACAATTGCACTTTTAAGAGGAGAGGATGCATAGTTGCTCACATATCTCAGTGTCAGTCACCTAACATGGATCAGTGCTTTATTTGAGATTACAAAACTAGAAAATGACAGAGTCGAGGCTAGGACCAATATTCTGTTAAGTCTTAGATAATTACAGAACACATGTTAAAATCAGAATATTTTAATTTTCTTAGTTTCGTGACTATTTGTCATTGAAAGGAGATACTAAAAAAATTATATATCGTCCTAGAAAGTACATGAGCTAATAATGCATTTCTAAAGGTGAAAAAAGAATAGGTATTTTTCTGTTTAATATTCAATTTTATAGAGATTAGTACGTTTATTTTTTTAAAGCCCAGAAGCTCAGGATCTTATCATTTTAAAAGAAATTATCACCAGTTCTGTGTGAGTAGATAAAGTATTATAACACTTTGTGTTTTTCATCCATGATGCCTTGTATTTACTTACCTGAGCTTTTCTTCTAGGGAAAGAAAAGTGCTCAGGTAATACCAGAGCTTTGAAAAATTTGGATTTTCAAAAATACCTATTTATGTATAGGCCTTTAGATCATCTGATGTTGAATACTCTTTAAGTGATCTAAAGGCCTACACATAAAAAGATATTTTTATTAAATTCTGGAATTAAACATTTCAGCATTATAAGAAAAGAAAGCAAAGCCACTGGAACAATTCCGGGAAAGAAGGAAAGACTGTGATTAAATGCCTCTTAACTAATTCAGATTCCTGGATTGATGTCTTATCTACAGGCTTCTTTTTAAAAACCAAGAATGATTGGCTGTGAGTTTACCAGGATTATAGTTGAGGCTAAAGGACAGCTCCTCAGGAAAGCCCCTGTTCTACATCTACAGTCACATGCTGGACCTTGAGTTGTCACTCAGAGAAAAGAGTGCCATCTACCGAAACTCCGCAGTTTCCATTGTGAATGGCTTCTTTGGTGCAGAGTTCCAAAAATTATGTAGCCCAGCTCTTTAATTTTGTAACATCTAATGATATCACCGCCTTGAAGTGATTAAAGTAGATTGCTTAAGAATTAAAGCTTTAAAGATGAAAGATGTTATTGCTTTTGCTGGACATGAGGAACAGTTGTAAAGTTTCCAGGTCTACAATAACTTTCTGGAACCCTGTCAGTGAACTGTTTCTTGTGAAAGTTTTCCCTAAGATAAAAGCTCAATCCCATTGTTTCCACACTCAAAAAAAAAAAATAATAAAAAAAAGGTCATATAGTGTAAAAAAAAACTCTCCAGACTTTTCAAAGGGAAAACTTTGCCTGTTTCATGTCAAGATGACAACGGAAAAAATGAGATAGCTATTCTTACATAAATCATTTGTGAACTGCAGTTGGGGGAGTTACATTAACCACCAGAGTTTCAGTCTGTGTCTAATGAAAACACAGCAGAAGTGGATTCCTTTCAGATTAACTAATAAAACCCTTGTTTTTTTCCATGACTGAGGTCAAGCACTGCTGTTTAAAATGTAGTCTTGATGAACAAAATGAAACGTTGAACGAGGACGAGTCAAAATGCCCAAAAGATGTAAACATCAAAGAGAAAAGATCCAGAAATTATTAAAAGTTAAATTTCCCTTGAATTCTAGTATTAAGAAAGTACTGCTTCAGTAAAATGGCATATATTTTTCTGAAACTGTTTTTCTATAGTATTTTGTGTGGAGGATGACAGAGACTGCATTTCTCAAGTAAATTAAAATCACAGAAATACTCTTCGGAGTTGCATAGCATGTTCACAACTTTCCAGTTTCATTCAATGAAAACTTCTGATGAACTCAGATGTGTATTAACATGAATCATTTAGTAACTATATTTTCTGAAAAACAGTGTGTTAATGAGATATCTTAAATATATTTTTGCATTGGATGCAGAAGTCTTTTCTGTCTGGTACTATTGTTGTTAGAACCCTACTTTTTTGTATATAGCAAAATGTATGCAGGGTTTCTGAGTCACACATTTATTCTGTTGGTGGTCTGGATGTCATCAGGGTAGCTTTAGAGATATAACCCTTCTTCATAAGGTCAAGAGAAAATAAACAGGAGAATTTAACTCCAGATGGCATCTTCCTGTTTTGAGGCCAGATAGAAAAATATTTTGCAGAGAACTGTTCTCCTTAAAAATATACCTATCTAGATTCAGATTTTAACTTTGCAGGGATAAAAAATCATATGGGACAGTGCTTTGGAGTTGGCTTCTTTAATCGCACTCAGTTTTGAAATAGCAGAAAGAAAATAGAATGCAGTAATTAAGAGTATCAAATTTAGAGAAAGCCTTCTTACACTCAGATCTTCTTTTTTACCCTGACTGTGTAACCTTGGGAACATTACTTAATGTTTCTGTGGTTAAGATTCCTCATCTGTAAAATTAGGATTATGACAGCTCTAAGCTCATAAGGCCTTTGGGAGGATGAAGCAAAATAGATATTCAAACTACTCAGAGCAGTGCCTACAAGATAGGAGGTACTATAGCACTAGTTTTACTAATGCTGGCAAATAAAATTACTCTAAGGAAGAAATTAAAGTACTTAGTAACTTAGTGATAAGGATGGTGAAATGTAAAATTTTATTTATAAGACTATACAATTTAAAGTTGTTTGCCAAATGTAATAAGACAAGTAGAATATATTCTCTTCAATGACTTTATAATTTGACAATAAGCAGATTTTATTATATACGCAATTGCTGGTGGTTAGATATATGATACCTAAAATTTTCTAATTATCTAATTATTTTTATTTTTAACAGGATAAAATATTAATCAACTTAAACGACATTTATAACTGGAGATTGAAAAATCATACATCTATAAAATATGAAACAAGAAAATATCTACAAATGATACTTTATCAATTTTTTTTCCTGGAGGTAGCAAGAATAAATAAAATCTTATTTTCTATTCAAAACAGTGCTTTTAAATTAAAATTATTCACCTAGAATGTCTACAGATACTTTCTTTAGAGTCCTTTTTGTTAAGTAATCTAACATATTTTAACATACTCTGATAAATACATAAGCAGCAGAAAAAATATTTTATTAAAATTTATGTTTTCCAAACAGTATCATTTAAAAGGCAAACCAAACATATTTCAATTGGAAACTATATGAATGCCAAATACTCACACGTACAAAATATTTAGCTTTCTAAAGTAACGAAAATAATTATGATAATTTATATATCATATTTGTGATTCTTAGATTTTCAGATTATACAGCAGCTTTTCCCAGATACGGATTTAGTAAGAAGAGAAAAGGAAAAAATATTCACTTTTCATTCAAGCCAAATTAACTAATTTAATTAGGTGCTTTAGGGAATAATATTATTGCTCTAAAAATAGTATTAAGACAAACATAACATTCATTTTTTGTCCAAACAATATGATTTCTTCAAGTCAGCATGATTTAACATGAAGAATGGAAAGAAAAAAATCACAAAATAGTAAGCTTTATGCACATCTAAAAATATGGCTTTATTTTTCTCTAAAATTCCAAAATAGAAAACCAGGAAAGAAGCAGCTAAGAGTGGTTTAAGACATGTGTTAGCTTCAATATGTTTTATATTATAGATTCCAGCAAGGAGATGATTGAGTTTAATACATTGCTTCTGTGATCACAAGTAAATGTCTTTCAGAATTGTACTTAGTAGTAACGAACAGAAACACCAAATGACATGGGAGATGGAATTTAAAATTAATTATAAATTGGAACCGAGAGATTTAATTTAAACAACTAAAATAATGGAAGTAATTGGAAAGTCCATTACTTTCCAATAGTAAAATGAAATTATTTGCCTTTTATTTAATATTTTTGGAAAAAATTAACATTTTTTTAACCAAAGCTACTCTGAATACAGATATCTTAGAAATGAAGAGAATAATATGAGATGACTTACTTCTAAATCCCATTTTCTATTCTATTTCTAAATGTTGGCAATGGCTAACTAGAGCATTTTTATTCCTCTAGAAACAAAACATTCTTTTCCTTGACTTTGCCATGATTTTCGCACATATTACTAGATATTAAATGAAGGTCCATGAAACATCAGTCTAAGAGGTTTAACTTTCAGTAGAATATATTGCTAACTATATTTTGTCATGCATGGAATAATAAAAGAAGCTATACAAAACTATTTTTTTTTTCAGCAAAGGTAACTAAAGTAGAAAAACAGAGAAAGGGCTAATTTCAGCCACAAGTTTTTACAGGAACTGACTTTTCAGGAGAGCCAAATTTATTTCAAGTGGATGCAAAATAAGTTATGGCAATAAACAATGTTGCATTACTTCTTATTTTTTAAGCATTCCAACTCTCTTTTTTTTTACTTAAAACAATATGACTTTCTAAAGTAAAACAAAACATGCATGCACCATGTTGACTGTCATGTGCAGGTGAGAAGAAAAAAATATTTTAAGAATATGATAATTTTTAAAATTGCACTAAAATAATCTTTATATTGAGGCCTCTGTGTTTTAAAAAGTACTATATGTTTCTAATAAAATTTGGAAACAATAAGCTAAATAACAAGGTTAATATTTATAACATTGCGTTTAACCCAATTTTAACAAACTCATTTACAATTTTAATAAGTGAATATTGTCCTCATTTATTTAATAATTAGCAGAACAAATGGAAAGTACTGTATTTCTAATGATGCAAGGACACCCTTAATAAGACATAAACATAGGAGGATGAATACACAGGAGGGAAAAGTATTTATGTTAATTTCTAGGCAAATCAAGAACATATAGAAGATACTTAAAATAGGAAATGTTTGAGCCTAGCTTTAACTATTATCTTCATTTGTCTTTAATATGCCCTTAGTATTCAATAGCTGTTTTTCATAATCCACATGCTATATTAAGTGTGAAAAGATATTGCTGATCCAGAGGCAAAGAGCTAAAAGAATCATCCGTACAATCTAACAATGTTTTTGAGGATGGATCTGGGGAGCTTAAAATACACATTATTAATGGGAAAATCTTGAGCTGAAACTAATCTGTAGGAACATTTCATATAAAGTTGATTTGGAGAAAATTTTTAAGTGGTTCATTTTGAGAACAGGAACCAATGTAATTACAGTGTTCCATGTAATTTTACTGCACAATCTTCCAACCCCAAATTTTCGGACCTTTTCTGCAAACTGGTGAACTTAGTACTTAAATATAAGATGCCAGTTCTGTCTAGAGAACAAAATGAGTTTAATGCATAGACTCACCTATGTTATTACTCTTCATACCAATGTGTAAATGACTGTTTGCTCTTCTCTTAAATATATTTTCCATAACACCGTTCAAATAGGCCTACTTCATTTCCACTGAGATAAGTATTTTGGTATTCAGCTTTTATATTCACTAAGAATTAAGAAATGCTCTTTTAAAAGCTTAGGAAATGTATATAGAAAATATATCCCATGTTCTCATATATGTGTTTCAAACACAGGGGAGGAATTGGAATAACTTTTCTAAATAAACAAGTTATTTGCCTACTTAAAATTGCAATTAAAAAATGAAGCTTTCCTTCATTAGCTGGAAACTACATTGAGAAATTGTAACATGAAGAAAGAATGGATTTTTGAAACTTCTCAAATAGATCAAGTGTGTTGTACAATATCATTAAATTTGTATCAGAACACATAAATGGAAATGAGATGGGGAAGCAATTTCAGTCTAGAGTCTAGGTTTTGAAATTCTTTTTGGTGAACATTTACTAAATCAGCTAAACATTTCAACTCATTTAAATACAAACCTAAATTAGTATTACCCTAGACAGAGAGATGACATAGAAACAAGAACTTGAAAGGTGATTTTTTGTGGCTGCATGTAGTGCCCAGATAGAAAAATCTTAGGACCACTAAAAGGACTCTTGACCACTAGGCAGCAAAAACTAATTTTGAACTACTTGCCTACTCAGAAGCAGGCCTCTTTCAGTAGACGTTTTAAATATCTTGGCTTTGAGAAAATAAAAATTTCACCGTCTCACAAAAATATAAATTACTGAACAACATCATTTGTTGTTTGCAAAAATTTTTGCAGATGCTTAGAAACTTATTATTTATTTACTCAGTTACTGGCAAACTATCATACTAATCATCAAGAACTAAAGTTGTATTTAACCACAATACACAGCTAATGCTTTAAGAATTGAGACCAGGTTTTGTTTTGGCAATTCCTAAGCTGATTCATAGTTAATAGCTGCTGAAATTTCAGTACCTTGTATATAATTATGAAGCAAGTCTAAAATTTTGGTTGAAACAATTTTTTTTTACCATTTTAAGCCACAAATACAGATGGTTATGATTCATATTTTCCCTATTATTTTTACTTATTCCTTGCCAATATTTATTTTAAAAACATCTTTTTCTTTTCTTTTTGGTGATTTGGAAATGTCTTTACATCCATATGGAATATACAATATATTATGTCATATCATGTTGACATATTAATGCCAAATAGAGCTAACAGTGACATTCAATACACACAATAAGTTCTGTTAAAGCTTTCCCAGGAAAATCTGGTGGAGTTTTATGGTGCCAAGATTAGCTCAGTTTTCCCCTGAATTTCTCAACTAGGTTAATAAAATCCAGAAAGTCTTCAGAGTTAGACAAAATCATCTTTTTAGTTTAATGCTCCCATCTGCTGTTAAGGCAAAGAATAGCAATTGGGTAGAAAAGCTGATTTTCAATTTTGCCTTTAATAAATAAATATTTAAACGCTTGTGTGATATACATTGATGTTAATTCTTACTATAAATGAAATTAAAATACCTGTTGGTCTTAAGGAAAATTGACTACGGTGTGTCAATTTTATGTTAATAAGCAGATATGATATTTTAATTAATTTCTTGCTACTTAGCAAATTACATAGGACAAATATAATTTCCTAATGAAAGGAAGAAATTATTTGTTTCAAACCATTTCAACTTTGGCTATTGTTAATAGTCTTGACAGAGTAACAAAAATCACATTTCAGCAAAATCTAAGGAAACTTCACGTCATCTGATTTGTTTTTCAGCTGTTGAAGGAGGATGTTCCCATCTTGGTCAGTCCTATGCAGATAGAGATGTCTGGAAGCCAGAACCATGCCAAATATGTGTCTGTGACTCAGGATCCGTTCTCTGCGATGACATAATATGTGACGATCAAGAATTAGACTGCCCCAACCCAGAAATTCCATTTGGAGAATGTTGTGCAGTTTGCCCACAGCCTCCAACTGCTGTGAGTTTAAACATAAACTGTACATCTTCAGTATTCATATTTAGACACATGAATAATTCCTATATCATAGGAGCCTAAAAGGAAATGAAAGTCATGTTGGTCAAATAGCCATATTTGTATTACAAGTAAAAAGTGGACGTTTCAATTTAAAGATAAGGATTGGTTAGAATCTGGGTTAATAAATAATATGCAAATTCTGTGTCTTGTTTAACTTGTTTCTTTTCCATTTATTAGCCTACTCGCCCTCCTAATGGTCAAGGACCTCAAGGCCCCAAGGGAGATCCAGTAAGTAAACATTCTTCAGTAGAATAAAATTAATACTAATGGTAATTCTAGTAAGAGTTTGCTTTTTCTAGATTTGAACTTTCATCATACATTCTCTTTATTACCACATATTTGAATAATGGCACCAAACAACAGACTGAGAATCCATAATTGTACATGTAAAGATTTCAATTTCCCAAACTTCATATTATGTCTCCGCCCCCATGATCAGTTTAAAGAAAATGTGTAGGTCAATACACAAAAGGAATATATTATACTTAAATTATTCACAAGATTTTGATTAAAAAGTATGTGTTATAAAGAAAATATATTACTTATACTGTTTCCTAATATTATAAGGTGGAGAAACACCAATCTGATAATGATTCTGAATCACCAGGATTTTTCACTATTTAATTTATTTTTATCTCTTTTTTTAGGGCCCTCCCGGTATTCCTGGGAGAAACGGTGACCCTGGTATTCCAGGACAACCAGGTTCCCCTGGTTCTCCTGGCCCCCCTGGAATCTGTGAATCATGCCCTACTGGTCCTCAGGTATAACAAATTACGGTACTTAAAAAATGCCCTCGTAAAACTATCTAGTTCATCTTCTTTCTTTACTCGATATTACATCTCACTATTACAAGTTCTTTGTATCTGTTCTCTGATTCTATGTATTTAACAAATCCTTATTTAGTGCTTCTATGTATTAGGCACTATTCTAAGTGCTTTCTAAGTATTCATTCTTCCTCATAATACTAATTTCATTGCTACTATATCCTTGGAAAATTTGCCAATTTCTCAGCAGATATATGGCATACACATTATTTTTAAGAAGTGAACTATCAACTTACAAAAAAACCCTAAATAATTTAGTTAGTACTATATCTATACTTTATTCTCCTACTAACACCAATGTCAAAGCCTCTAAAAGTTTAGACAAAAAGAAGTTGAAGAACTGTAAATACTCCTATTGAACAGGATTATTTCTGCCTATGAAACTGCTCTTGCTAATACTTCTGAGCACATCTTGCTTCTCCTGAAGCATGGCAACCAAATAAATCTGCATGTAAAACAACCAGACAAATAAATATGACAAAATTTCTGTTGCATGGAATTAGGTGAAATAAGAAAATATATTACACAAATCTTTGTGAGGTTAAAAAGTGCTTTTCAAAAAGCAATTCAACAAGAACCAAAGTATATTGTCTAAGTTATTCTTATTCTAGTAACCAAATAGAACCTAACTCTAGAACTAGAACTCAGAATTTAAAAAAGCTTCAAAGAAATCTAATAAGCATATGAGCCTTCCTACTATTTTTTGGTTTATTTTCTATGGAGATGTTTATTTTTGAGTGAATCTTTTAGTTATTAACCTGAATCCAGGGGATATGAATTTTACTTGTATCATTAAGTGTTGGAAAAATAATTTGCCTTCATTTTTTGCTCAAAATGAGAAGGTGTATTATATGACCTCGAGACTCTTTTGGCTTAAAACAGCCTATGATCCTATGTTTGTAATGATGTAGATACTGCTTAGAAATAATACCTTAAGTAAGCGCATAATAGGAAAAATTGGGGAGAACCAACATTGAACACAGTGGAAAGCTTTGTGCATCACACAAGAAAATGCTTCTGTAGGATATCTAATGTCTAAATCTACAGAAAGACAGGATAAACAAGATAATTAGTGGATACATACCACATCTTTTGGCACACAAAAACCTATCAGTAGGTAGTAGATGTTGCATGCACTTCTAAATGCTTTTTAAAAGAATTATGAACTGTCTATTAAAATGATCATATCTATTTGTCTCCTTGCCACAGAACTATTCTCCCCAGTATGATTCATATGATGTCAAGTCTGGAGTAGCAGTAGGAGGAATCGGTGGCTATCCTGGACCAGCTGTATGTACAAATGTTTCTCAGCATTTTAGAGCTTTATTATCTTTCCGGTTTGTAAAATCTTGAATGGTTGCTCTTCTAGGAATTCAGTATTTGTATGGAATTGTACAAAATATCTTACTCCTACTAAGGTTGGAAAAGAAAACGGTAGCATTATCATGTTCTTTCTATCTCATTCACATTATTAAACCTATTTTTAATCACATATAAACTTTTTATTAAAAAACAAAAACCAAAGTCAACACTTAACATTTCAGAAAAGTGTTTATAAGAGAAAATGGAAATATACAAACTACTGTTTTATAAATTTACTATCAGCATTTAGAAACAGCATGTTACAAAACTGAAACATACTGTTTTCAGCATGCTGAAGGTTTTCTAGTTTAATATGTATTTCTGAACAATGATAAATCAATTGTCCTATGTATGATGATTCTTGTGTGATCATATAAATCTCTATGTCAGTTAACTCTGTGATAGATATATCAATATAATTATGGACTTTAGGGTTGATTTACATTAGTATTTTAGATACTTGATTATAGGATTTGTAGTGTGACAATAAATGTTTTTCTGCACTGAGTTTGGCTGCCAAGCAAGAAATGGCTTCTTCACCAGTGCAATATAATCCTAACATTGCAGGGATTTTCATAGCATTGTGTACTAATTTTTCCAGATTTTTAATTCCCTTCCTTAAGAGTTCAGGACAACATTTTATAACATTTATTAATAATTTATATGGAATCTGTGAGAATTTCATTACAGTAATGTTTGCTTACTAAGATCTTCATTATAGATCTCATGAATACTTATCAAAAAGTTATCAAAAGATGAGATATAGTTGTTCATAGTTTTAACAATGCTAGCGTCATCGCTCTGAAGCACGGATAAAGTATATTTTGCATTCGTTTATTTTGTTTTTCATTCAAATTCACATTCCAGGGCCCCCCAGGCCCTCCCGGTCCCCCTGGTACATCTGGTCATCCTGGTTCACCTGTAAGTATAGCCATTAGTGGTGTTTTCTTCTTCATTTTTAGAAAAATCAAATTTATACATATTCTGCTGTAATTCAGCCATTCCAGCATGCATAATCCCTGTTAACTAGCGAAATCATAACCAAGAAACTGATTAAGGCTTCAAAGATGGAATTCCATATTTAATTCCTTTCCACCAACAGTTATTAGCAATTGAAACCTTGGTAAAATTAAACCACATTAATTTGCATGTAATATGGCTTTTAGTTCAAAACCATTCAGTTTCGATGGATTGCAATGAATGGAATGAAATACATTAACTTCATTCTGATCTGAAAAAAATTTGGTCTCAATATTTATAAACTGGAGTAAAATTTGCTGATTACATTCACAATCCTGATTTCTTACTGTCAAGATGTAAATGAATTACATGACGATTTTGTTACTTTAAAAATATTTACATATTCTACTCACTAGGGATCTCCAGGATACCAAGGACCCCCTGGTGAACCGGGGCAAGCTGGTCCTGCAGTAAGTAAAAATTCAATTTATATTTAATAAGTTGATAATTCTATATGGAACCCACCTGTGTTTTCTAAAACAAGTATAGGTCCTTACAGAATGAAGATTAAATTTACCCTTAAATTTGTAAATAACAAATAGCATTCTATTGAGTCTTTTGGATTCTTTCAATTGTTTAGCTATCTTAGAGACACTAGTTAATAAAGGAATTCCCTCATCATTAGCCATCAAAATAGTCCACTTCCCAGAGATGATAAAAATTCTGTATATATTAAATATAGATTTCATTTTTCAGTAACCACTCAGTTCACTCTTATATCTAATCTATTGATAAATATAGTTATATATATTTACGTATGTAAATATACATATACATGTATCTTAGGCAGTCGAAATAAACATAATCTAAGAGAGTCCTTTAGAAGCATATGCTCTGTAAATAAGCAAGTAAAATAGTTATTTAAATACAATATTTCACGAAATTTAGAAATACCTGTATATTTAGATATATTTAATATCCCAAAACGTGTAGAAATGCATTTGGATTTATAAATACACACATAATATAAAATACAGATATGTGATGCTTTTAATTTTTATTAACAGTAAGTTAATATAATAGGGGTATAATATTAACTTAGTATCATTTTCATTATGAGAAACATTAAAAGTATTTTCTAAAAGGAGGTTCCTTCTGGGAATACATACACTGTGTAATAATAAATTGTAACAGAAAAACTTACAAATCTATTCATTTCTTATTTTCTTATTTTCAGGGCCCTCCAGGACCTCCTGGTGCTATGGGTCCATCTGGTCCTGCTGGAAAAGATGTAAGTTTTTAAAAATTAAATAAGAATACAGCAAAATTTAACTTGGTGTATTCTAAACAGTATATGCTTTATGTCAGAATCCCGGAAGAAAAAAAAGTTCGTCAAAATATTGTTGTTTTAACAACATTTTAGTTAATACTAATCTTTGAGTAGCTATACAGTATTTGCGTACCTATATATATCATTTGTTGAATTCCAAAATAAAATCCTTAAAGTGCTTTTTGACTACTGAGAAGACTCATCCATTGAATATATCATTTAACTGGAGGAGAAATAGGTGTCTCTGCCTGCCTCTTGTAATGATGAAATTGATACCACTATTTAATAAACTTGAGAAGTTGTAGATGCCTTCAATTCAATGGCATTCCTTCTTTCCCTTTTACTCTCCAATGCCTAATTCTTTTCACTGGGTTATGTTATTTCAGTGATTAGAAGCACCTGCATTATCTCTTTATAAGCTTATGTCAAAGTGGGAAAGGTCTTCCTCATGCCTTCTACCAAGAAAGCTGATCTCAACTATCCATTTTGTGTAACCATTTTAATGAGTCCTTTGCAAGAAAAATGCAAAGTAACCATTTTGCTTATTGGCTACAATGTATTTTCTCATACATGAGCACCTATGTATTCTTTATTTCTCTACCTAGGGAGAATCAGGTAGACCCGGGCGACCTGGAGAGCGAGGATTGCCTGGACCTCCAGTAAGTCTTCAGCATCTAATAAATTAATTGGAATAATCTTAGCTCGAAAACTATTACGTAATTCAATGGAATTAAACTTAAAAACAAAGTGTTTTACTACTAGATTGTGCTTCTATTTGAAGGTTCATTAATATTTTTTCATTCATTATTTTTAGGGTATCAAAGGTCCAGCTGGGATACCTGGATTCCCTGGTATGAAAGGACACAGAGTAAGTAGAGTTTCTAAGTTGTTTACAAGGTATTCCGCTGGGCTATTTTTACTGGCCTAACCAATTTTACTGGACAATTATGTGCCAAAAAAGATGATTCTGACAATTAATTAATTTGATATTTTTAAGTCTACCAAGTTTGTTTGTTGACCAAACTAGTCATTTTTTGCAAAATAGAGGAGTTGATTTCTAGTGTAGAAAATACTCTTGAAAAATATCGTTTTCTTACTACCACTATCAGAAAAATAAAAACATTTTATGAATTATGTTTTTTATTGACTTAATCTGATTTATAGATTGAGTTGAACAACTTTATTCTATGCAAAACATTTAGTACATTCAACCAACTGTGCCTACAACCTATCAACTTAATTATAATAAAATCTATGAAACTCATGTTTGCTACTCTATGGTTAAGGCAACTTTCCTATCAGACTAAATTGCACTTTCTAGTTGGTTCATGTTTTCCTGCTGTAAAATCAGTATGAAATGTCTTCAACCCCTTTAAACAAGTTTTAAATTATTTAAGCTAATTTTGAAGTAGTGTTATAAAGACCAATTAGAAAAGTTCAATGTAAACTTTGTCATTCTAGATTATTAACAGATTTTAATAATTTTGCTATTTTTATACATTTCTTAGGGCTTCGATGGACGAGCTGGAGAAAAGGGTGAAACAGGTGCTCCTGGATTAAAGGTAAATCACAACAAAAATCATATTTTCATAAGTAAATTCATTAAATATTAAAGCTACTTTTAAGATTCATATTGTGAGCCTTAACTTGTTTTCTGAAATTTACCTGAATTTTACCTATTAGGTGTGAATAATGGTAACTAATTGAGATATTCTATTAACGCTTCCATGAAAAATGACAATTTGAAGAGTCTAGATTAGAAATAGTTGAGCATCTTAGTATAACTTATCAATTACTTCACTTTAGTCTTTAAGTTTTTAAATACAGAAATTGAGATTTCTGGTAAATAAAATACTAACAGAAAATTAATATTGTTAAAATGTATATCTTTTTCTAGGCTCTATAAACTTTTCCATAATATTCTGTATTTAAAAATCTATAATATTTTCTTCCTCTTATATAAAATAGTAACATATTTTATATGTATCTAGGGTGAAAATGGTCTTCCAGGTGAAAATGGAGCTCCTGGACCCATGGTAATTATGTTTCTTATGTATAATTTTCAGTTTTATCATTAACCTCATTGTTACCTAAAATTAGCTTTGCTCCCACCCCAACTGTTCTTACACGTGTCAAGATTAGAGTAAGACCATATTTCAATTTTACTCTGTAGGGTCCAAGAGGGACTCCTGGTGAGAGAGGACGGCCAGGACTTCCTGGGGCTGCAGTGAGTATTGCTGCTAAGACCACACAATTGCAACCCAAAGTGACAGATTGGTGACTCAGTAAAGTTTCAGGCTGTAAAAATATGTTAGGAAAAAGACCTTTCTACAAAATTATACTCAATGATACTGTGATAAAGTTTTGGCTATAGTTAAAAGGAAATGAATAATTGTTTTACAATTATTATCTCTACTGAGAATTTTTGTGTTAACTTTTCACATGTCATTAGAGCCATTATATCTGCATTCAGTCCTGAAAACACAGACTCCAGTCCTTCTACATTTGATTGTTGCTGTATATATCAGAATTGTAATCATTGACTTTAAAATATATAATTATTAGGCAGATTTCAATGTACTTGAAGAAAACTCAACTCACTTGAGTCAGAATTTTAGTCAAAATATTACTCATGACCAGCCATTCAGAATTAAAAAGATATTTGATGTAAACTTCTCTTTTTAGGGTGCTCGGGGTAATGACGGTGCTCGAGGCAGTGATGGTCAACCAGTAAGTAACTTTCTATCTCTTATTTGTTATAGGGTAATGAGAAGTTATGGATTGTGGATTATTTAATATTATATATATATATATATATACTGTTAGGTATATATATATGCATATGTATATATCTAATATACACATTAGCATCTCTGTTGACCATTTTTACAATTTAAAAAGTGAAAAAATATTGTAGCCCCAATACTCAATATTGTATATATACCTGTGATTAAAACTGACACTGAGCCCATAAACAAAATCTAGGTTCTGACACTCATTCTGCTTGATCAACTGCTAACATTTGAATGGTGCTCCCAATGTTAGTTAATATCCTATGTAAGACATGGCACTTTAAAGAGTCCTACAAAATGGATAAAATAGATGTTACCTCCATTTTGTAAACTGGAGTACAAAAGCCCAGGGAAAAGTAGCCTGCACTAAGTCACAGAATTCATGGCAATGTAGGGAGAAACTAAGAATTTCTAACTTCAGATTTCACTCTCTTCTTATTTTACCACATTGTTTCTCTATGTAATATCCATAAAATATGAATATCATTTTTATCTGCACAAATACCTTCTTTACTTTATATGTGCTCACGTATTTAGTAGTATGTCAGCTTTCATTTAGTCGAAAAAGAGCTCTTGAAATTGTATTTAATTTTTTCAGGGCCCTCCTGGTCCTCCTGGAACTGCCGGATTCCCTGGATCCCCTGGTGCTAAGGTAAACATGTGTTTCTATAGAAGGGTATAAAAATATCTTGGAGACAAGAGAAAAGCATTAGATTACTTCTTGCAACTGATTTTTTTAATCAGTCAAATGGATAGCTTTTATCTATACATGTCTTTAAAGCCTTATTCTTGATTCTAAAAGAGGTGTTGTCCCTAGTATTCAACTATCTTGATATTTCTTCTGATGCCTTCTGTTTTCCCCAGACTCTTTCTAGGAAACTGATAACACAATCACACACATAGTTACATTTTTCTCTGCCTTTATGACTAATGATTCCTTGCTTTACCTGCAGTATAGAGTCCTACTACTCCAACCTTTGGGAGATGTGTTTAAACAGGACTGAAGGGTGAAGTAGCTAAGTGAGCAGAAGTGGTAAGAGAAACTGACTACATAAGGTTTTACCATTAGGGTGAAGTTGGACCTGCAGGGTCTCCTGGTTCAAATGGTGCACCTGGACAAAGAGGAGAACCTGGACCTCAGGGACAGGCTGGTGCTCAAGGTCCTCCTGTAAGTATCATAGTTGAGAGGGAGAGTGCTGCTACACTTACTCCACGAAAGCATGTGCTTCAATATGGCTATCAATGAAAATTACTTTGAAAAAATTGTTGCTTAGTGCTCTAAAATGATCCTCCTGTGACACATACTGATTTGATTAGTAGTAAAAATGGTAGTTTTTGACTGTTGCACTATTCCAGAATTCATGATTTTTTATGTTTATATGAAAGAATAGAGGATAGAATAGTTTTCTGATGCTTTCAAGGATGTGCCCCAAGCTAATCACCAATCATAAAAATTCAGAGAAGAACCAAATTCAAAATCTCTTCTATTTATGTATCATTTAATAATTTATACCAAGTACATATTATCTCTAATTTATTTAGATAATGATGATTCTTTTGACTACATTTCGTACGTTGTGTTATAGTTGGAGGATTCACTTAATCTCTACAAAGCATAACACTCACCAATACATTTATTTTCACACAAACAACTTCAAATATATACGAACTATTTGCATTACTATTAATACATTATCTGTTTTTTGTATACTTAGGGCCCTCCTGGGAGTAGTGGTAGTCCTGGTGGTAAAGGCGAAATGGTAAGCTGTCCCCACTCCTCACCCTTATCTCATCCACACATTACTGGCTTCTTTTGCATTTTGCATGACAATAGGTTTGTGATATTTAAGTGAGATATTCATAAAAGAACATTCAAGTTTGGCTAATATAGTGTCTTTGGTTTGCTCTTAGGGTCCCGCTGGCATTCCTGGAGCTCCTGGACTGATGGGAGCCCGGGGTCCTCCAGGACCAGCCGGTGCTAATGGTGCTCCTGGACTGCGAGGTGGTGCAGTAAGTTGCCTTGTTTTTTCTCTGTTGACTGAAAGGTATAGTTTAATTCCATCAACAAAAAATTAATAGCAAAATTTTGCTCCCGTTCAGTTGAATTTATATTGACTTCACTCTTGTCTTGTAACTGAATTATGTGTTACTGGTGATGATTTGTTAGTCGAATCCTCCCTGTTCTTCAACCAAGACTTTGTTATACTTTAGGGTGAGCCCGGTAAGAATGGTGCCAGAGGAGAGCCCGGACCACGTGGTGAACGCGTAAGTTTTACTGCAACAGATCTGATTATTTTTTGAAAAAATGCAACATAATTAGAAAGTAAACAGGTAAAGACTTTGAACTAAATTCAGTCATAAATTCTTTATTTTACCATCTTTTTTTTTTTCAGGGTGAGGCTGGTATTCCAGGTGTTCCAGGAGCTAAAGGCGAAGATGGCAAGGATGGGTCACCTGGAGAACCTGGTGCAAATGGGCTTCCAGGAGCTGCAGGGGAAAGGGTATGTTTTCCATGGGGCATCTAAAAGAAAAACAGCATCACTGTCATCTAAATAAAACTACCTTCAGGGTGAGACAGCCAATTTTTCTGAAGTTGAGTGTTCAGTGGAAAATATTGTTTAAAGCATTCTATGACATAAAGATATTTGCTACTCAAGAATTATGAAAAAGAATTGTAATCCTTTGGACTGAAATACTCGTCTTTCATTATTTTCAGGGTGCCCCTGGGTTCCGAGGACCTGCTGGACCAAATGGCATCCCAGGAGAAAAGGTAGATAACTTTAGTTTCTATGTTCCTAAATGCTAGCACCACAAATAGGTAGTTCTTGTGTACAATTTCTCATTCATCAAAACCTAAATATCTGAAAAACATAGAGTTAAAAAAATTCCTGATGTAATGCATCCTCTGTTCAACCACTTTCCTGGCTTTGTAACTAAAGCCACTTACTTACCCTCTATGAGAATCCTTTACTTATCTGTTAATTGGAAAGCATTTATCTGAGCATCATTGCAAGAGTACAATAAACTAAAATGCCTGAAAAGTCTTTGAAAACTCTAAGGTTACATCCAAATATGATTTCATATCATTAAGATATTTGATTTTAGATGCACATAAATATATTTTTAAGCACAGTGAATACTGTTTTATTAAGCATGTGATGTTCACACAGTTACTTCAAAATTTTTTCAATATGGCAATCCAAGCTAAGATAACTGATTTTACATATAAATTTTTCAGCAACACACGAACCCTTTTTAAAAGTTCAAATGACGTTCTCTATTTGTAACCAAAATATTGTTGCTATCTAGGTTAGTGAAGGCTATTTTAATTTTTTTAAATTTCTTTCACTACTTAGGGTCCTGCTGGAGAGCGTGGTGCTCCAGGCCCTGCAGGGCCCAGAGGAGCTGCTGGAGAACCTGGCAGAGATGGTGTCCCTGGAGGTCCAGGAATGAGGGTATAGAGAAACATTTGTTTGAATGACACTTTAATTTAGATAGAAGAAAAGCAAGACAAATGAAGACAGATCAAAAGCAACTTAAATCAATCAGATTACGTATTTTGTAAGGCCCCAAACAAAACAAAATTCTTTTAAGTAAACTTAAGCCGAGATAGTTCAAGGAGAAGAGAACATAGAACACTTGCCTTAGATACTTTATAGACAGGAAAAAAGATGTGCAAATCTGAGGCTTCCCATATAAGTGAAAATATGAAAATCATATAAATAGTGTATGTTGTAATTTTTTATTGTTTCATTTTAAATCACCAAACAACTGACTTCTTTACTTCAGGGCATGCCTGGAAGTCCAGGAGGACCAGGAAGTGATGGGAAACCAGGGCCTCCTGTATGTACATTTTTAAAATCTCATTTTAAAAGGCCAGTTGAAATGGAATGTATATGTTGGCCTATCCTTGAGTGTGTGTGTGTGTATATATATCTATATATATATATATATGTAGATATATATACACACACATGCTATATATATAGTATGTTTTAATCTCATCTTTATTAAACTTTTATTAATGTAATTTTTTCTTATTAGGGAAGTCAAGGAGAAAGTGGTCGACCAGGTCCTCCTGGGCCATCTGGTCCCCGAGGTCAGCCCGGTGTCATGGGCTTCCCTGGTCCTAAAGGAAATGATGTGAGTTCCTCCATTAATTTCTTCAATAAATATTTGACTGGAAGGCTTTTATTTTCCATATGGAGTATAGAAATGGTCAAAACTCAGTCTCCTCTTCAAAGCATGGAGGGGTATATGAAAATCAAATTGCGTATAGGAAGGGAGCTAAATATATAATTGGTTATGGTTGTATGTGTGTGTATGGAGCAGGCAGATAAAAAATACGAGACAAGCCAGGTGCGCTGGCTCACGCCTGTAATCCCAGCACTTTGGGAGGCCAAGGCAGGTGGATCACCTGAGGTCAGGAGTTCAAGACCAGCCTCGCCAACATGGTGAAACCCTGTCTCCACTAAAAATACAAAGATTAGCCAGGCATGGTGGCGTGTGCCTGTAATCCCAGCTACCCAGGAGGCTGAGGCAGGAGAATCACTGGAACCCGGGGGGCAGAAGCTACAGTGAGCCAAGATTGCACCACTACATTCTAGCCTGGGCGACAGAGCAAGACTCAGTCTCAGAAATGTGTGTGTGTGTGTGTGTGTGTGTGTATGAGACAATAATATGATTAGTTATTGCCCCTTGAGAATTAGTAAATTCTGACCACTTCTTTTTTAGGGTGCTCCTGGTAAAAATGGAGAACGAGGTGGCCCTGGAGGACCTGGCCCTCAGGTATGTAGCTTTCATCAATTTATTTCTAGCCTTCTAATAGATGCGTTCATCTCCAACCTTGTGACTTCTCTCTGTAATCTGTATTATTTCTACTTCCCTAACTGTTCTTGTTTTTAGGGTCCTCCTGGAAAGAATGGTGAAACTGGACCTCAGGGACCCCCAGGGCCTACTGTAAGTTCACTCACATAAAATTGGAGATGAAAATAGGGTGGAGATGGGGCAGGAAGGCTTCAAAAATTACATAATCTCTGACACTATGTTATTATAGTTTACCAAAGCAATGATGAAACTTGCTGACCTAGTTATCTAGCTAAATGCTAGCATTGAGTTTAGAATGTACATGTGTGCTTTGGGTCCAGGTCCTCCCCTTTCTTCACATCACTACTTTTATAATTAAGCAACAGGCCTGTTGAAATGGATACTGTAGACTAAATACAAAAGGATGTTTATAACAGAGTGTATCATTATAACTTTCTAGGGGCCTGGTGGTGACAAAGGAGACACAGGACCCCCTGGTCCACAGGGATTACAAGTAAGAACTTGTTATTTAAATGTCATGTCATATCTGACCATCAAATTTTTTTGTGTCCCTAATAGATTATAATTTATCTGAAGCTTAACTTGTGAGTCTGTCCTTCATCTGGAAATAAAATGTTAGGCAATGTTAATAGATAGGCATATCTTCCATGTCCATTCCAGAGCACATTAATAAATTATTTAAAAGAATTAATGAAACTCAAATAATTCTATTTGCTTACACTTATTTTTATTATAACATAAATCCATATAGCCAAGTCTATCCTGCCATGCTCGTCAATACATTTTTATGTGTAGCAATTGAAAGAACAGAGAGAGATGAACATGGATTTGTAAGATATGATTATCACATATGTGTCACTGGATTTTGAGTGGCACAACGTTTCTACCCCTACAAGACCACTGAAACTTTTTTTTTTTAAATATCTTGCGGAAACATGTGTACATATGAGAAGCTTTTCTATAAGCCATGTTTGAGCTAATTACCTAATACAAATATGATTCTTTCTAGGGCTTGCCTGGTACAGGTGGTCCTCCAGGAGAAAATGGAAAACCTGGGGAACCAGTAAGTTACGTTTCATTTTTCAAAACTCAGAAACAAAAAGAATACATACTAATTGTTTGTCAACTATTAACTTCTTAATTTTCTTATGCCATGATATTTGAGATTTTTTGGTTTTGAAATATTATCAAAACAAATACAAATTATTTAAAAGATAACTATCATATAGTTTGAATTTTACCATAAAATAGTTTATAGTTTCAAGATTTGAAAAATTATACAGTATGCCAACATGACAAATGTGTATTTTGCTTATATTTACATAAAATGCATTCTGATATGGGCCTAATCGTATAATGCCAATCTCCCAGGGTCCAAAGGGTGATGCCGGTTCACCTGGAGCTCCAGGAGGCAAGGTAGTATTTCAATGTATTCTCTACCTTCTTCAGCATGTTATAGAGCAATTGATTAGTAGTATATTTTTAGTATATCAAGCCAAAATACTCTTCCTTTAAAAGAGCATCATTGCAAATGTTTGGTAAGTACACTTAGAGAAACTCAAGACATTTTCAATACATTAAATTTGCTTTAATCTGGAAGGTCCAATTCTCTGACGTTCATAATCACTACAGAATCAAATGTGGGCTTAAAATTTCAAATGGAAAAATATTGCCAATATGTTGATTCTATGTAGGAAAACTGTTTTGGTAAAAGAACTTTAAAATGTTGCCCTTGTGAATAAAATAATAAGTATTTCAATGACAGCTCACACTTAAGCAGACTAAGTACCCAAGTTTTATTTTAGACACTCTTTTAAGCTTCTGGTTCCCACCCAGCTGTTCAACTATTTTTAAGCATACAAATTTCCAGATTGTTCACAATAAAATAACCTAGTGGCCTTATTCAAAATGATGCAAGCTAAGGTGTTTTGTTTTTAGCTTTGGGTTGTCTAATATGGTTATTTACATATTTTTATCACAGGGTGATGCTGGTGCCCCTGGTGAACGTGGACCTCCTGGATTGGCAGGGGCCCCAGGACTTAGAGGTGGAGCTGGTCCCCCTGGTCCCGAAGGAGGAAAGGTAACTCCACAGGATTCCATTCACCTAGGTTTAAAAAATGCATTTGATTTCCTTCTGATCATTTATTATTTCTCGCTTATTTTCAGGGTGCTGCTGGTCCTCCTGGGCCACCTGGTGCTGCTGGTACTCCTGGTCTGCAAGGAATGCCTGGAGAAAGAGGAGGTCCTGGAAGTCCTGGTCCAAAGGGTGACAAGGTGTTGACTTGTTTTCTCTTAATCGTTCAACAAATCAGTCATTGTAGGTTTAAAAAAAAGCAACACTCCTAGAAAGTAATCAACTGTATTTTCAAAATTAATGTTGTCATTTTATAGTAAGTGAAATTTAAGATGGATTCCTAGAGCAACAATGAATTAGAACACCCAGTATATATCCCAACAAATCCTGAGGGTTACTCCTCTTCTTGGCTGATTTTCACTGAAGATACTTTGAATCTGATGACATTGGCTTTTATTTGACAGGGTGAACCAGGCGGTCCAGGTGCTGATGGTGTCCCAGGGAAAGATGGTCCAAGGGTAAGTATCCCCAGTGAGGAGAAGCAGGCCTTATCTATACGCCATATGGGACAATCCTGCACTTCAACTTTTATTTTTTCCAAAAACTATTCAAGATAAGTTAGATAGTTTACCACCTAAAGACCCAAATGACTTGATTTATAATTGAATTTGTGGTCTATATCTATGGCTACTTGATAGATCTACAGTGACCAAAGAATGAAAAAACCTCAAGAGTACGATAAAGGTCACAAACTAGCATTTGTGAGTCACTAAAATCTGAGATAATCACTGAAGTTTAAGATAATCAGTGCTGCTCATTAAGAAACTAAAAGTCATCAAAATTCAATATAGTAAGCACTCCTCATTAATAGACTTCATATTTAAAAATTGTAATCCTATGGTGCATTCTCACTACGGAATAGTATTTAGCAACAAAAAGGAATGAACAATTGACGCTGTACACACAGCAAATTATACAAACCTCAAGGACAACATACTCAGTGAAGAAAATTCAGTCTCCAAGGGATACATACTACATGATTCTATTCCTACAATATGTGCAAAATAACATCCTTTTAGAGATGTAGAACAGATTAGTGGTTGCTAGGAGTTAGGAATGAGAAAGAGAGAGATGGATGTGGCTATGGAGAGTGACAAAAAGGAGTCTTATGGTGATTGCACATTTGAGTATCTTGATTGTGGTGGTAGTCAGGCACATCTACACATGGGATAAAATTCTATAGAGCTACATATACACACACATAAATGAGTGCATGTATCACTGGTGAAATCCGAATAAGCTCTATGGATGGTATCAATGTCAATTTCCTAATTTTGATATTGTATTATAGTTGTGTAAGATGTTAACATTAGGGGATGCTGGGAGAAAAGTGCACAGAATTGCCCTGTGTATTCCTTTGCAGCATTCTGTGAATCTATAATTCAAACTAAAAGTAAAAAATAAAACAAAAAATCTTCTAAATATGATTACAATTAAGTCATTTAATAAATTTATATAATAGTTGCCTTAAAGAAATTCATAAATGCTTCACTTTTGACAGACAAAGTAGATAAGCCATCATTCAAGTAAAAAAAGTGCTCAATACTTCATTTTTGTAATATAAGTAAAACTACTATTTGAAAATTTCAAGTTGAAAAATTTAATATGTACAATG
Organism: Nomascus leucogenys; assembly: GCF_006542625.1. NCBI lineage: Eukaryota > Metazoa > Chordata > Mammalia > Primates > Hylobatidae > Nomascus > Nomascus leucogenys. Next base: position 89,386,776 of record NC_044402.1, read on the forward strand.
ATACTTTGAGAAAACATTTAAATTATCAAGCAATTGAATAAAGAAATGTACTTTAATTTAAAAAGACATTACTGTAAGATCTTACATGACATCCTATTTGTCTTCTACAATAGAGATAAAGATAAATGAATCAATAAACTACTGCTGAATCCTATTTTCTCCCAGAGTTATCCCCAAAGAGTCTTGTGTTTACTGAGCTCTGCAGTATTTACACATTGAGTGAAAAGCATAGCATTCAAGCCATAAAAAAAAATTTAAAAAGTATGTTATCTAGTTTATTAGGTATCTATGTCTATATACTTTCTGTTTGATTAATGCAAAAAACGATATTTGTATCTTCAAAATTAAAAAATATTTTTATTTCCTCTAGGGTCCTACTGGTCCTATTGGTCCTCCTGGCCCAGCTGGCCAGCCTGGAGATAAGGTAACCCTTAGTACTATCTGGAGATAAAAAGAAAATGTCTCTCTCTTTTGGATGCCAGACAGTGACATGGTTTCTCATTTTCCAGGGTGAAGGTGGTGCCCCCGGACTTCCAGGTATAGCTGGACCTCGTGGTGGCCCTGTAAGTGTTAAAGACATTCTTAACATACTTTTTAACCCCATACAGACAGTAGCTACTTATGCTTCCCTTTTTAGCAATTCTGCCCCCAGTTCCCTGAGCCTCAATTTGGAGATACTATCTTCAGGAACCATATAGCATGCAAGGGAATGTTAAATTTCTTAAATCTAACATTCACAAGAGACCATTTTAAATCAGGATTTCTTTCCTAAATAACTTTGGAAAAAATACATGAATTGCACAAGTAGTATATGTTTGAATTAGGTATTTCTTAAGCCTACAGAATCTTTGCCTGAGACTCCTTCTAGATTTAAAATTCTTGACCTTTACGATTTAAGACTCTGGAAAGATATTTAGTAAATGTTTTTTTAAAATAAATCAGTTAATTTTTCAGTTAAGCCTCTACTATATATTGAAATACATAAATATCTATATATATATAAATGTGTTAAATACTTTAAAATTCTCAAACTATTTTTCTTGCAAATAATATCACAGTAGGAGGCAGAAGGAATCAATGGTTCTGGTATTTTCCACTCCTAATTTGATTGAGAAGTGGCAAAGTCTTCAGAAGTTTATTGGCTACTCTGCACATTTCCTGCTTAAAGGAAAGAAAAGATAAGATGATAAGATGACATTTCCTGCCTAAAGGGGGTGACGCACACTCCCCATGGGATATCTTCACTGTGACTAAGGAGGATATTTTTCTCTTCAGGGTGAGAGAGGTGAACCTGGCCCTCCAGGACCTGCTGGTTTCCCTGGTGCTCCTGTAAGTGTGAATATTTATACATACATGTCCCATAGCCCAGGATCTCTATCTTGCTGAAAAATTACAGAAGTATAGTCAAGTTTGGGTTCTAGTCTCATTTTAGCTGCTCATTCCCTATAGGATTATTGTACCCCTATTTTGTTTTACTTTACCCCTATTGTCGCTCTTTAAAAGATGGAAATAAAAACACTTGTCCTGCCTTTATGACTGGGTAATGAACTAAAGCAGCACCATAGATTTAAATGCACTCTGAATTTATGTAAGTTCTTCCATTATAAGATGGTACTAATTAAAATTTTCTCTTAAATCCAGTCTTTCTCAAAAAAATTTACTGGTGCTGATTTTTGAATGTTTAATCCTCAGAGACACTTCCTCCCTCCCTAATGGCAAATAATGTACAGTTTATGCTTTCTTGGTCATGTTCTTTGATCATGAAAATATTTTGATTGGCTTCGTTTTGTCATGTCTTCAGAAAGCCTTGTTTTTAAATTTTATTTCAACTCCTTCCATCTGAAGAATTCTATATTCTGAAGAGAAATAATAATAAGCCAAGTGTATCATAAAGAGTTTCAGCTGAGAGATTGTTGTTGTTGTCGCATGTAGGGACAGAATGGTGAACCTGGTGGTAAAGGAGAAAGAGGGGCTCCGGGTGAGAAAGGTGAAGGAGGCCCTCCTGGAGTTGCAGGACCCCCTGGAGGTTCCGGACCTGCTGTAAGTTCCCTCCTCTTTATCTGTCTATCTATCATCTATCCATCTATTGATCTATCTGTCTCTCTCTCTCTCTCCCTCTCCCCCCTCTCTAAGTGCTAAGTGTTCTAATGGAAAAACGTGGAGGTTTATCAGTAATTTAATATTTTATACTGAGATAGCATGTCATGGTGGCAAGAATATAATCTTTATATGAATATAGTCCAAGTATGAATCTCAGCACCAGCAGTCTAAAAGTTATTTTAACCTCTTCATAGAGTTACTGGTTTTCAAAGCCTTAATGCTTTTCCCAAATTTTGATTTTGGTGCTATTCTTACATACCTTCCTTCCATTTCATATAGGGTCCTCCTGGTCCCCAAGGTGTCAAAGGTGAACGTGGCAGTCCTGGTGGACCCGTAAGTATTGATCCTCTTAACTATTACTGAAAAGCATTAATTGATATCAACCTGTATAAAAGCTGCATTTGAGAAACTAGATCCATAAAGAGAATGTAAAAATTGTAATCGCTCATTCATACATGAGTTATATGTAAATTCCAACGGGAAACACAAACCATAAATGACTTTCAGGTACAATGCAGATCATACCACACATTATACTTTTTGTTTGTTGTATAGTTATTTGTTCTACTTTTGAAATTCAAAAATATATTACCATTTCACAGGGTGCTGCTGGCTTCCCTGGTGCTCGTGGTCTTCCTGGTCCTCCTGGTAGTAATGTAAGTAATTGTTAAAGTCTTTTCTCATCATACACTTCAGAAAGAGCATTCATATATGTATAGGATGAGAAACTTACACATTGCTACTTATTTCTCTAGTAAGTCTCAAATAAAATTATTTGAAGTAAGTAAAAAAAGAAAGAAAAAATGCGCTTTTTATTATAAATATTCAAATTTCAAACAATTCTTTGTAGGGTAACCCAGGACCCCCAGGTGCCAGCGGTTCTCCAGGCAAGGATGGGCCCCCAGGTCCTGCGGGTAACACTGGTGCTCCTGGCAGCCCTGGAGTGTCTGGACCAAAAGGTGATGCTGGCCAACCAGGAGAGAAGGGATCGCCTGGTGCCCAGGGCCCCCCAGTAAGTAACTTCATTTTTTTAAATTGATTGTACTATTTTGATTTTTATCACAAATTGATTAGAGAAAAACACTGTCACATAAAGATGAGCTAAGTCTTCATTATCTGTATTAGGGAGCTCCAGGCCCACTTGGGATTGCTGGGATCACCGGAGCACGGGGTCTTGCAGGACCACCAGGCATGCCAGGTCCTAGGGGAAGCCCTGGCCCTCAGGGTGTCAAGGTGAGTATAGTCGTTTTCCACTACACTCTTCCTTCCTTTGGTAGCCTTCAGAGATCACTTAACCATATCCAGGATGAAAAGTTTTTCTGGCACTGGAGTAAATTAGCCAGGAGATAATTTTTTTTTATTTTTAGATTTTTAAAAGCATAAATTTTAATAAATGGCTCCAGAACACAAAACAGGGCATAACGTAGACCAACCTTGAATATAAACACAAATAATATGATGAAAACAATATTGCCATCTCAAACACCTCTTTTAGGAAACTTGTGAATATTCTTCAATTTGTTGACTGTCAGTTTTGAAGGGGGAAATAGTGTTAGCTTACAGATCTAGGAAAGTCTTTCATTAATGCTGGTTATCCATCCATTCAAGTCATCTTGCACTCCTGACTCTCTTTCACTAGTATTATATTCCTATAACATTCTAGTGCTTAGCGTCTAAAACATTCATTTGGTAAACAGGGTAATAAAATTACATTTTTATTAGGGCTCATATTATGGCACTTTAAGTACTTCTTTCAACAAAATATTATGTAATATTGTCATAAAATTAATATTTCATATTTAAGTGTGTTCAATTGATATGATATTTCTGGTAAGTGTATATTCTTCAGATAGAGACAAATAACCTAATTTTAAGGATCACCATAAACCTCTAGTTTCATGATGGCTCATTTTTTTTCCCTATACTAATCATGTTTATGTATTCATCTCAGATTAGAATGTACAGTCTTATGAATTAGATAATCAATGTAACTATTCAGCCCTTTGCCATCCAGAGTCACTGAGCAAGTTAGAAAATGCAAGAAGCTTGCTCCCCCAAACTTTTTCCCATAGCAGGCATAGTTTTAATTTTAAAATTCAATAAAGATTAAATAAAATAAGTTTTTTACCTGAAAATAAAGATATCTGATAACACCATTTTAATTGATTTCTTAAGTTAAAACAAAATGCTTTTCATTCCTTTGTATACAGGGTGAAAGTGGGAAACCAGGAGCTAATGGTCTCAGTGGAGAACGTGGTCCCCCTGGACCCCAGGGCCTTCCTGGTCTGGCTGGTACAGCTGGTGAACCCGGAAGAGATGTGAGTAGCAGTTTTTATTCAACCAGCCAGGTAGAATTTGATAATTTATTTCAGCAAAGGTGAAATTGAGCCTTAATGTCTAAGAGTGTAAATATGGCCACATAGCAAAGTTCTTCTATCTCTAATAACAGAAATTCCTTCATTACAACTTAGAATAGACTTAAAAGCTCTTGTTCATTAGTATTTACCCAGTGAATAATCATTTGTGGAGAAAATATTATCTCTAACTAAATTAGGAAAAAAGTTAGTGGGGAGAACCACAATTCACATGTTTTCTGTGTGAAAATATTCTGCAGTTATCTGTGACTAGTCTTTTATTATTTTTAAAGAATTTAAAATTAATATTATTTATAATTAACAAATCATAATTGTATACATTTATAAGGTACAATGTGATGTTTTAATATATGTATACAATGTGGAATGATTAAAGCAAACTAATTAAACTGTAGATTTCCACTAACAGTTTAGATCACTATTTCTTAAATTTTTATTTATTAGAGGTCTGTAAAGACTCTTTTTGGATATTATTTTTCTAATCACCTCTCCTCCATGAATACACTAACTTCTGTTTGGATATTGTGACCCTTTGAAGGGCCACATCCCTTTGTAATATCTAAGATTTGTTACCCCCAAGAACTAATTTTCACCCCCTTGAGAATTCTGTTGCCCTGCTGAGAATGCATGGATTAAATGGCATTTGGAAGGTTTCAATAAATTTTATTTCCTTTCTCATTTTTTAATCAGGGAAACCCTGGATCAGATGGTCTTCCAGGCCGAGATGGATCTCCTGGTGGCAAGGTATAATAAACACATGTGCAATTGATTTGTGTTATCAAAATAAGTGATCGTCATATTTATTTTGGACCTACGAATTTGTTCACAGGGTGATCGTGGTGAAAATGGCTCTCCTGGTGCCCCTGGCGCTCCTGGTCATCCAGGCCCACCTGGTCCTGTCGGTCCAGCTGGAAAGAGTGGTGACAGAGGAGAAAGTGTGAGTTCCCAGAAGCAGCATCTCTCTTGTTTGTCTGTTTCCTTCAATAAAGACATTTGTAGGTAGAAGATAGAATGTCAGATCTGCCAACCAAAATATCCACTATCATTTGTTTTACAGTTTTAATGCTAGTTGTTCCTTAGACAAATGTGTGAATAAATCAGTACCAGAAGTACCTGGCAGTAGTCAATAAAGAATTCATTACTGAAACCCGAAATCATATTAATCAGACCAACTATCTATTTGCTGGGTAAATGCAAGGCCAAATTAACAGGGCTCTTGCCCAGCTTTTCTGTTTAGATCCCCTGATAAAGCTGTAAACAGGGCTTTAGCACTTTAAAGGCAAAAACAATATTAACTTCCAATAATTGCATGCATACTACAATTCTATGATAACGAAATTATTTACTTTTGAAAACAAAATTGTGTCAACACATAAAACTAATTCCGTGTATGTTTTCTCAATTGAATGTTTTCATCTTAGGGCCCCGCTGGCCCTGCTGGTGCTCCTGGTCCTGCTGGTTCCCGAGGTGCTCCTGTAAGTTTTGTCATTTTTTTTGTTTTATTTTGTTTTGTTCTTTTTTTAACTCATTCTACAGTGTAGGAAATATTTTATTTTCCAGCATGTTCAGGAAAAAAGAATGAAGATCATAGATAGATAGATAGATGATAGATAGATAGATAGATAGATGATAGATAGATGATAGATAGAATATATATAGATAGAATAGATATATATAGATAGAAGATAGACAGATGATAGATAGATAGATGATAGATAGATGATAGATAGATAGATAGATAGAACAAATATAAACTTTCCTTTAACGATGATGATATGGAAAGCAGTTCAGGATCTAAAAGTTCTTTGGAGCCAAGGGTAGAAACATCAGTTGTTAGGGATCCATGCAATTTCAGTCCAAAATTAAAACAGCCATAAAAACAATCTCATTTCCTATCTGAAGTGTCTGTTGATGGGGGATTTTTTTAGCTGATAGAAAGCCATAAAATAGATTTAATTATTATAAATTCTATTTTATTTTTCCAATATGTATGTGTGTATATGACTTCAATTCAAAATATGTTTCTAAAGGGTCCTCAAGGCCCACGTGGCGACAAAGGTGAAACAGGTGAACGTGGAGCTACTGGCATCAAAGGACATCGAGGATTCCCTGGTAATCCAGGAGCCCCAGGTTCTCCAGTAAGTGCATTTATTTTGTTGGAAAATCCCTTCAATGTATACAAATTTTAGAGATTAAGAGAAGAAAGCTTTCCATCTCTAAAAATATGTACTAGAAGAGATGAGAAATGGATTTGAAGACTAATTTGAAACAACAATCAGCATGAAACAATGGGAAGATTAAAGAAAGAAAAAAATATTTCATCATGACCCCCATGTTTCTTGATCTGATCTTGAATGTACAGTTTCCCAGTGCTTTTTAAGGCCTTCACTCATGTGTACACTTCCTTTCCTTCCAGGGCCCTGCTGGTCAACAGGGTGCACTCGGCAGTCCAGGACCTGCAGGCCCCAGAGTAAGTAGCACAGAAAGATATTAGAGGTCCACATGTTTCAGATGTCTGCACTTCAGAAAGATATTCTGGCATTGTAATGTCATGATACTTTCTTAGGGACCTGTTGGACCCAGTGGACCTCCTGGCAAAGATGGAACCAGTGGACATCCAGGTCCCATTGGACCACCAGGGCCTCGAGGTAACAGAGGTGAAAGAGGATCTGAGGTAAGACATCACTTATACGTATGTGTATTTAATTTGCTATAATCTTCCAATTTTCAGAAACACTGTGCACTATGTTTAAATTGAAATAGAGAGGTAGACGCAATGCAACCACTCAATTTAGAAAATGAACAATGACTTTAAGACATTCTCCATCACACCAAAAATGTTTCTACCACAGTATAAAAAGAGAAAAATATCTTTTTAAAAATTTGATCAAGTATCCATGGTATCAGAATAATGACATCTGCCCAATTAACCAAATAAACCCTGTCCGTATTGCTATCACACTAGAGATCTCGGAATTACAACATTCATAATTATCTGCATTTATGTAGTGCATTTTACTTCTCAAACAGCTTCCATGGTTACTATTTTGTTAATGATACTATCATTCCTAATACTTTCTATTCCATGCCTTTGGGTAAATGAAATAAAAACTATTATCCCAAAAAGTTATACTCCCTTCTGTCATGTCAATATTGGAATTGTAGCTCATAGGTGTTTGCTTACATCATTCATCCAGAAGGAAGAATGATTGAGAAAACTTGTGCTCTGACACTACTGATTCTTACATAGTGGAACAATACCTTTCTTGAGAATGAATTGTAGTTATTATAAATCGGTGATCACGTGACCCTAAAAGCACCCAAATAAATCTTTAGTAAAATAATTTTGATAACACAATGAATGAATTGTTTTTAAGGCAGTTTCTTGGACTGGCAATGTATTCTTAGAGTGGCGACCGAACGTGCATACCTCAATGATCCATGTTTTACTCATTCTAGGGCTCCCCAGGCCACCCAGGGCAACCAGGCCCTCCTGGACCTCCTGGTGCCCCTGGTCCTTGCTGTGGTGGTGTTGGAGCCGCTGCCATTGCTGGGATTGGAGGTGAAAAAGCTGGCGGTTTTGCCCCATATTATGGAGATGAACCAATGGATTTCAAAATCAACACCGATGAGATTATGACTTCACTCAAGTCTGTTAACGGACAAATAGAAAGCCTCATTAGTCCTGATGGTTCTCGTAAAAACCCTGCTAGAAACTGCAGAGACTTGAAATTCTGCCATCCTGAACTCAAGAGTGGTATGTTTGGGAGTCCTTCATCTTCATGGCAACAGGATTACAGAGAAAGCTGCTTAGATTAGAATGAGAACGAAAAAACATCCATTTTCAATGGAAAGCTGAAATAGTACTTTAAGAAAGTTAACTGAACTGAAACTGCTTGATATAAAAGAGTAAACTTTGCAGATGTAAAATATAACATAACTTCAGATCATGCCAAACATAGAAAAATATAAAGACAGTTTTGTAGAAGTTGTAGTTTAAATCATAAGTTATTTGAGTATAAAGTAATATATATCATTTTTTTCTCAGGATTAAAAATGTAATTTGATGCAGACAATTATAATCTGATTATTGTAATATTTACTTATTGCAATGAATCTAATTATTAAAATTTTCAAATTAAACAAATGAAAAATTTCAGAATACTGTATAAAATTAAATAGAATATTGTAATAGTTTCCGGTTTTGCATATATTGGGTTAAATATTTCTGAAAAGCAAAATTATTTCAAGTTTTCAAATATCTTGACATGGAACACTGCCTTTGCTAGGAGTCATTTCTAGAAATTACTTAAAATAGGAGACAAGCATCAATCATAGGGACTTCAGCTTTAGAACTATTGGAATAAATCTAGGTTAGACAACCAGCTTATATTATTAAGCAAGATTACACATAATAATCATCATTTTTAAAGGAGAGACTTTTGCAAATATTATACAGCAATTAAAAGGTCTTAGCTTAGTGTATCATCCTTATTAGAAACCAAGATGTTGCATTTTATTTCAGTGCTTTCTATAGTCATAGCTAACTCTTTTACCTCAGCAATTTCAATCAAAAAGTTTCTCCATCATTCTATATATAAAATGCAGACACATTAGCAGTCAACATTATGAATGCCTTTACAGGTAAACAAACAAAATCACTTTATTACTGGATTTTATAACCAATTCCCATTCTTCTTTTTTGTGACTATTCAGGAGAATACTGGGTTGACCCTAACCAAGGATGCAAATTGGATGCTATCAAGGTATTCTGTAATATGGAAACTGGGGAAACATGCATAAGTGCCAGTCCTTTGAATGTTCCACGGAAACACTGGTGGACAGATTCTAGTGCTGAGAAGAAACATGTTTGGTTTGGAGAGTCCATGGATGGTGGTTTTCAGGTAGGAAAGGATATACCTTTTTTTAAATAAGTCACCTCTATATCTTTTGTATTCTTACTGTGTGTTCATCACAAAGCAAAGTTATCAGGCTGGTACAAACATAATTGCAGTTTTTGCCCTGAAAGTGATGGCATGCAATAAAAATATGTTCACACATAAAATATTCATACATAAAATATATAAACAGCCCATATTACAACATGCATACACATACTACATGAATCCCTTGTGTGCAGTTGCAACTAAAATGTTTGATCTGTTTTATTTGTTCCCTATTACAGTTTAGCTATGGCAATCCTGAACTTCCTGAAGATGTCCTTGATGGGCAGCTGGCATACCTTCGACTTCTCTCCAGCCGAGCTTCCCAGAACATCACATATCACTGCAAAAATAGCATTGCATACATGGATCAGGCCAGTGGAAATGTAAAGAAGGCCCTGAAGCTGATGGGGTCAAATGAAGGTGAATTCAAGGCTGAAGGAAATAGCAAATTCACCTACACAGTTCTGGAGGATGGTTGCACGGTAAGAAACATTTTTCTCAATATAGGTCATAATGCATTCAGCATTTTAGTTTAATCATGCAAATTATTTTGAATAGAAGAAATAAAATTAATAGGATGAAATAAAGATAGCATTTGGTATGAATTACATACATTGCATCTACTGATTCATTGCAGGGAATGTTAAATGCAACAAAAAGTGAATGGATCTTAGCCTCCAGATGAAAACCAGTTGAAATAAAAGCATTTAAAATTTAAATCCACAATGCAAACTTTATCAGATAATTGGGATGGTTACTATATGTTTTGAATAATATCTGTCACATTAACTCAATTTGAAATATCTGCTTTTTAAAATTTTAAAGGTTAACTTCAAATCTCTCCTTTGTTATTGTTATTTGTGAAGAAAGGGAAAACTCACTTCTAATATTAGCAAATTTCACTGTGAGGGACCTATCCTCTTTTTAATAAACCAATTAAAAACCTGTTAGCAATAGCCGGAACCAGGCCTCCTGAGGATGCACTGGTCTATGGCAATTGCCCTGCTGCATTTACTAAGAATCCTTACAAGGCATTTATTTAAGAATATTGTTTATCAACTAAGAAGATTACAGCTTTGAAGTGGAGCAGGTCTCATATATATGAATAATAACATGGCACGATGAATGCTCCTTTAGAGTAAAACGGTTTTCTTTAACTTGATCAGTCAGAGTTGTCTAAGTAATTGTAATGTTATGATCACTTACATTTTGTCCTTTTTTACAGAAACACACTGGGGAATGGAGCAAAACAGTCTTTGAATATCGAACACGCAAGGCTGTGAGACTACCTATTGTAGATATTGCACCCTATGACATTGGTGGTCCTGATCAAGAATTTGGTGTGGACGTTGGCCCTGTTTGCTTTTTATAAACCAAACTCTATCTGAAATCCCAACAAAAAAAATTTAATTCCGTATGTGTTCCTCTTGTTCTAATCTTGTCAACCAGTGCAAGTGACCAACAAAATTCCAGTTATTTATTTCCAAAATGTTTGGAAAGAGTATAATTTGACAAAGAAAAATGATACTTCTTTTTTTTTGCTGTTCCACCAAATACAATTCAAATGCTTTTTGTTTTATTTTTTTACCAATTCCAATTTCAAAATGTCTCAATGGTGCTATAATAAATAAACTTCAACACTCTTAACGATAACAACACTGTGTTATATTCTTTGAATCCTAGCCCATCTGCAGAGAAATGACTATGCTCACCAGCAAAAGATAACCTTTCTTTCTGAAATAGTCGAATACGAAATTAGAAAAGCCCTCCCTATTTTAACTACCTCAACTGGTCAGAAACACAGATTGTATTCTATGAGTCCCAGAAGATGAAAAAAATTTTATAAGTTGATAAAACTTATAAATTTCATTGATTAATCTCCTGGAAGGTTGGTTTAAAAAGAAAAGTGTAGTAGTGCAAGAATTTAAAGAAATATTTTTAAAGCCACAATTATTTTAATATTGGATATCAACTGCTTGTAAAGGTGCTCCTCTTTTTTCTTGTCATTACTGGTCAAGATTACTAATATTTGGGAAGGCTTTAAAGACGCATGTTATGGTGCTAATGTACTTTCACTTTTAAACTCTAGATCAGAATTGTTGACTTGCATTCAGAACATAAATGCACAAAATCTGTACATGTCTCCCATCAGAAAGATTAATTGGCATGCCACGGGGGATTCTCCTCCTTCATCCTGTAAAGGTCAACAATAAAAACCAAATTATGGGGCTGCTTTTGTCACACTAGCATACAGAATGTGTTGAAATTTAACTTTGTAAGCTTGTATGTGGTTGTTGATCTTTTTTTTCCTTACAGACACCCATAATAAAATATCATATTAAAATTCTTCTGTTTTTTGTCACTTTTCAAAGATTTAAAAAATGCATGTCTACATTAAGGAACTCCAGTCATCTTGAAAAAGTATATTGAATTCTAACTCTACATATTAATAATGCAATAACTTTTAAGAATATAAAATAATATAACATATATTCAGAATAGAGATAATGCTCAGTGAGGAATCCTGCAGATTTTTAGATCATATTTGCTGGAACCCCTGTGGGACATACTGAACACTGAGGGCATTCTGTTTGAAAGGATCAATCCCTGGAAATGGTAACACGGTAAATCAAGGTGTTCCCAAACTGGGAATAATAAGGGAGGAAGATGTTGATAGTTTATCAGAAAGTAATTGTAATATGGGTCTGTTGAAATAGATTAATATTAAGAAAAATTGACAAGTACCACATGATCTCACTTCTATGTGGAATCTAAAAGAGTTGAATTCATTGATGAAGAATAGAATGGTGGTTACCAAGGGCAGAAGGTGGGGTGGGGTGGGGAGATTTGAGTCTACGGATATAAAATTGCAGTAAGATAGAAGTTATAAGCTCAAGAGATCTATTGTAAAACGTGGTGACCACAGTCAATAACAACGTATTATATTTTTGAAAATTGCTAAGAGAGTAAGTGTTCTCACCACAAGAAATGATGAGAACCTGAGATACTGCATATATATATATGTATATGTATCTCTGTCTCTCTACATATACATATATACACATACATATATGTGTATATATAGAGAGAGCGAGAACTCAAATCAATAGTATGAATTAATAAATTAGATACTTGGAGTTTTATTTTAGACCAAGAAACATATCTGGAACACAATGTTCTGCCTCCTGTATTTGTAACTTAATATATCATGGAGAGTAGTTCATTTCATTATATATAGCTCTAACTTATTGTGTGTTATTGATCCCAATACTCAGTTTAATGAACACACTAGAGTTAAAATTACTTGTTTGTTTATTTATTTGCTACCAAGTATCTAAAGCCCTATCTCATTGTGGGGAAGTTACAGTTAAATGAGTCTTGGTTGAGGTTAGAGGCCATAGACAGTTGCTTTCCTAACCTCTCTTGAGTTAGGGTGTAGGCAAGTGGCCATGTGACCTGAGCTTGGCAAATTAGAGACACACACCTAAAGGTTTCAATCTGGGGATAGTTGTATTCACTTCATGGCAAGTTACCATAAATTTAGTGACTTAAAACCACACAGATTTCTTGTCTTACATTTCTGAACATCAAAAGCCTAAACTGAGTCTTACTGGACTAAAATCCAAGTGTCAAACAAGGCTGTCTTCCTTTCTAGAGACACTAGGGAGAAACTGTGTTGCCTGCTGCAACCTTAATTGCTCCTTGCCTTGCCAAAAAAGGTAATATATTTATTGGTTCTGGGGATTAGGGTACGAACATATTTGAGGGAGCCTTATTCCACCTACCAACAATAGTGATCCAAAGAAGTAAAAAGAATTAAAAGTCCAGTTTGGTGGTGATCACAGCTGCAGTTGGGGCAGCAACTGCCAGATATCAAAAGAAGCATGGCCAACAGTGCCAGAAATGGCATCCACTGTCTTGTGTTTATGATGGCATCCACTGTTTTGTGTTTATGATGGCTTTGCCAGGTTGCTTTTAGGGTATGATTTTGAAGATGGCTCTGAATGTCAGCATTCACTTCATTTTTTGTTGATTTTATGCACCTGGATTCTATAGCTTTCTCTGAATTCCTCTGAATTTCAGAAAAAAATCCATAAATTACATTTTTACTTCAGTGAGCTAAAGTTGGTTTAGATTGTTTACAACTAAGAAGCCTGACTAGGCCAGCAACTGGTAACAGGAGGGCTGGCAGGAAGCAAAAATGCAAGCAAATGGAAAGACTCTGAGATCAAATGTTTGTACTAGTTGGGGGCAAAAATAGAAAATCCAGCTTGTATTAGGGAAGGAGAATTTGGAAGTCCATGGAAATAGGATTCATCATTTATGATTACATGGAGTGATTTGCACTTTAAAGACAAGGCTTAAGGAGAGAAGCCGCCTCTACTACACAACAATATGTTTGAATTTCATGAGAAATTGCAGGACTGCATGTGAATGTGGCTGCTGTGAATGGTGATGAACAGAAACAGAATGACAAGTTCAAATCCCTAACTTCTTGATTTAAGACACAGAAGAAAATCTATGCCCTTTCCCTGACTATGCTAAAATAAAAGCATACTATCTTTCTGGAAAAAAAGAAAAATAATTCATATTTTTGCCAAAGGTTTGAGATACTAAAAACCAAATACAAATCTTAATTCTGCAGATCACCAGACTTCAACATAAATCTAAATGGATTTTCCAATTCTCTATTTGATTCTCTGTAATTGGGAAATAGCAAGACCCTGGAAATTTAAATGGGGTTTATGGAAGAATTCTCTTTAAACATTCCAGTTTCACATTAAGTTTCTTTAGACATCTGAAATGGGATCTGCATTCCTTGCCTGGTAATTGTTCCCCCATTCTTAAAATGCAAGATGACTACAAGAAAAAGCCAATTCTCTTCAGACCTCATTCTCACCACTGCTTATTGTCTCCAGATTTATAACTGAAGTCAGATCCCAGAATGCCTCAGGGGGTAGCAATTTAAAGGTCAATCTCGGAAGAGGTTTACACATAAAAAGAATGGAAGGATTTAACTAATTTATATTGTTTAAAATCTGAGAAACGTGTGTAGGAGTGGGTTTTGAGATACTAGACAAAAAAGAACAGTGAAATTTGGACAAAATGTGTCAATATATGAATGTAACAAAGAGTTATAGGAACATTATAATTATTAACATGGTTGAACTGAATTCAGGCCTCAGAAGTTGCCCAAACTGAATGAATTTGAGACATTACAAACTTTCTGACAGGTGGAGAATGTAATTCAAAAACTTAAGAAGATAGAAATATTGGAATGAATTTATTATATGTGATACAACCATTCACCTTCTGAGTATATTCTCAAGGTGGACCAGTAAGGTTTTGAGAAACACGTGGTGGGCTGCATGCCAGCACCTTTGAATAATCTCCTTGTGTGTCTGTAGTCTGAAGATGGAAGTAGAAAAAAATCTAGCTGAAATAGGCTTCTTGATTCAATGGAGATGACAGAGTCCGAGCTTGCAGAGGACAAAGGGCAACTCTAGACTACCGGAAACAAAGTGAGAATGATATTGCACAAGACAGCAGGATTGTCATGGTAGAAAAAATAAAATGGCATAATTCAGAAGTAATGTTGTCAGTGGCTGATTGATAATGAGAATGATGAGCTGTCTGGGACAGTCACATTTACGTCTTTTATAAACAATAATGACAAACATATTTAGTTTAGGTAAAAGAGACCTCAGATTAGCAACCACACAGGCCTCAAGACTTTCTTCAATTCCCAGACTATAAGATGGTTAATAAACCTAGTCTCCTTAAAGGAAGCAGAAGTTCAGTGCTTTGGAGGAAATCTCTTGCAATAGAATCACAACTGATAAGCACTTACCATGGGCCAAGCATTGTTCCAGTCACTTTAAACTTATTAATTTGTGTATTACTCACTTTAATTCAATGAGGTACTAGTATTTTCATTTTACCAAAAAAAAGCAAGAAAGAAAATGAGGTACAAGAGCTTAAGTAAGTTGTCCCAAGTCCCCTAACTAATAAGAGAGAGGGCTTAGATTTTAACCCAAACATTTTGGCTTTACAGCTAATACTCTAAGCCATGACACCAAATAGTCTAAAATATTTACTATATTCTTTCTCCAAAAGAAACCTAAGTTAACATTTTTGTGGTACACTGGTGAAAGGTCAAATGCATGACTTTGAGGGAACTATGGAAGAGTAATTATAAATTATTACCAGTTACTACAGATTCATAATAGCGCTCTAAAACTTGAATTGGGATTTTGATTACTCACTTCCAGAGTGGTCATAGCTAATTCAGGTACCATAATTCAGGTAAGCATGCATTTACCTTATTTAGTAAATCACTTAGTCATAAGACATTTATTGAGCATCTAATGTGTACCATGTATGGACGTCATACCTTATCCTAAGTGAATTTCCTCCCTTTTCTAGGCCATGCCTTCTCTATCTTCATTATCTTCCTCTGCCTAGTCATTAGAGTACCAGCAGTCACTCTACTATCTCTCCTTGACAATCTCATCTATTTCCATAATGCTAGTCATCAATTAAATTAAAGATAATTCACAAATTGACTTCTGGCTTTGTGGAACTAAAGACCCATATATTCTATGGACTAATTGAAATCTCCATCAAAGTTTTGAATATCTTTAATGTAGCAAGTAATATAAAGCTTTTAAAGAGATCATTCCAGGAAGAGAGAAGAGCAATAGCATGAGGAGAGGAATGTTCCGGATGTGTTCAAGGAAAAACAAAGGGAATATGGTTGTGACAAAATTAGCATCTGGGGGAGGAGTATAAGAGAAAGCCACAGAAAAAGAGAAGGAGACAAATCATGTGGAGTCATATAAGAAGGGTGACCATAGGTGCAGCTTTGCCTTGGAAAGTAACAGTTTATGCCTATGTTC
The DNA here is from genome assembly GCF_006542625.1 of Nomascus leucogenys. NCBI lineage: Eukaryota > Metazoa > Chordata > Mammalia > Primates > Hylobatidae > Nomascus > Nomascus leucogenys. Next base: position 89,403,096 of record NC_044402.1, read on the forward strand.
CCAGTGTCTAATAAGATTTAGTATTGTAGAACTCAGAAATTTCCTGATCTGATGACATTATATGGTCACCCTAATTTTATCTGGCCACTGAGGATATTGGCTGTTGCCTCAGTTAGATGAGAAGCCACTATGATAATGGATGACACGATCTGGCTTGCAGTTTTAGAGTATTTCTGTGACTGCTCTTTAGAGATGACTGTGTTTTAAGAGCAGAAACCATGAGAACAGTCATGAGTCCATTGCAATATTCTAAGCCAAGGATGACAGTCGACTCCACCAGGGTGGTAATAGTAGAAGTGATGAAAAGTAGTCATGTTCTGGATGCATTTTGAATACAGAGCCAAGAGGAACTGCTGACAGTTTGGATGTGTGGTTTAAGAGAACGAGAGATATCAAGCATGAATCCAAGGCTTTTGGTCCAAGTAGCTGGAAGAATAGAGATGTAACTAAGATGGGGGAGACTAAGGTAAAAATCTTGAGAAACTCAGTACTTTGAAGCTGGGCATGTTACATTTTGGATGCTTATCACTCTTCTAAGCAGACTTGCTGGAAATCAGAGGAGAGGTCCAGGCTAGAGAAATAAATTTAAGAGTTTCAGCATATGGCTTTTACATCCTTAGAAGTAGAAGAGATCAGGCCAGGCATGGTGGTTTACGCCTGTAATTCTAGCACTTTGGGAGACCGAGGTGAGAGGATCACCTGAGGCCAGGAGTTCGAGACCAGCCTGACCAACATGGTGAAACCTCGTTTCTACTAAAAATACAAAAAAGTAGCCACAGTGGCACAGGCCTGTAATCTCAGCTACTCAGCAGGCTGAGGCAAGAGAATCATTTGAACCCAAGAGGCGGAGGTTGCAGTGAGCCGGGATCATGGCATTGCATCCTGCTTGGGCAACAAGAGTGAAACTCTGCTTGACAAAAAAAAAAGGGGGGAAGAAAAGTAGAGATCATGAAATAATAGAGTGTAGAAAGAAGAAAATATGAAAGCCTGGGATATTTTAATATTCACAAATTGGAGAAATGTGGAGGAAGCAACAAAGGAGACAGAGAAAGAATGAAAGGAAACCATGAAAGTGTAGGGACTTAGGTGCCAGGTGAAAAAGTTTAAATTTAAGAATTGTGGCATTAAGGGAACAAATGAATTTAGAGTCAATGTATTCCAAGATCACTAATTATAGATTTTTAAAAGCAAGGTCAAGTGAAGTTATATGAGTTTTTCTGTCTATAAATGGCAGTAGTGATGCAATGTAATCCTTTATATCACAGTTACGTTATCTCTTTATTATCTCTTTCATGATGGAGGATTAAATACAACTTTCTTCACCCTCAAACTGACATTTTAACAAAAATTATTTTACTTCCTTGACTAAAATAAAATGTATTTTATAAAGATTGAGGATGAAGTTAATGTAGGCGTTATAACATAGTTAGAACATAGTTAGCAGAAAACTAAGAAGAAAAATAGAGTATCCGTGTTCCAGATCAGTGGCTATTTCCTTCAAGTCTTCTATGCATATTCTAACATAATTGGGATAATACTATTTATGCAATATTGTATGCTGCTTATTTTACTTAACATAATATTATTTTATCCATAAAAATGTATTTTTAAATTTTTGGTCAAATTAGGAGAAATATAGAGGAAACCGTTCTTACAGAGTAATGGCTCCAAAGTTAGAAATCACATCAAAGGGAAATTTCTTTTATCTAGTGTATACTAAAATCCTATTTTTCTGGATTCTGTCTTAGAGGAATGTGCCTATTTTTAAAAGTGAGTCTGAAACTATGAAAAAATATTTTCTTTTCATATATAATTCTTCACTGAGTCATAACTCACTAAGATAGCTTGATATAATATTGGTGAAAACATTTTATACAACACAGCATACTTGAAAGATCTCCCCAAATCTCCGTATTCTCTAGTCTGCCCCATTGAAGGTTTTCAGAAATCTTGCAAATAATCACTTGTTGAGTCAATGCCATAAACAAAAAGACTATCATCTATGGCTAACATTTTTTATTAAACAAGTTTTTATCTGATATTTTGCTCATCCTTTTTCTTTTCATTGCTTTAATATTCCTCAAAAACATCTTTACCCTTATAACTCCTGAATGTTTTCACTAAAATGCATTGAATTACTTTGCATTTTTGGACAATATCTGCTATGATATTTATTAACAGAAATCAGGTTGCCTTTTGAGGTCTGTAAAATTTAGAAATAGGAGTTACGATATTTCACATCAGTTTAGTGATTGTGTGGGATATACTTTCCATTATCTTTAAAATGAGATACCCCATAATGGAGTAGGAAAAGAAGCAAAAGTTAAGCTCTGTCTTTGGTTGAGTTCCCTGAAAACAGACTGTAAGGCAGCTAATGATGAGCAGAAGATTTACTGGGGAGTCATCTTGGGAGATACATCTGTAAGGAAATGAGAAACATAGGTTTAAACAGAGGGAGAAGCTGACCCCTGCAATTGACAGAGGTTTCAGGGGACTCTACAGGAAACTCTGGAACTGAGGTGGTCCTTCAGAGTTGTTATAATTCACAGCAAGAGGGATGGGTTTTTTTATTCCTGAATCAGACAGTCATTGACTGTGGGCTGAAATTTGGAAGGGGTGGAGGTTACATTTGGTAAAGCAGTCTTCGAGACTGGGGGCAATTCTATGTGAGAGACACTGCTGTGAACCCTCAGTAACAACTATTTTCAGTGGCTGCTATCAGCTGCTATCAATGTTTTGGCTTTGAAAAGGGCATACATGTGGATTACCAAATTATAACCTCCTCCTATATGTTCAGTACTCTTCTAAACACTAGACGGAAATATATCACATGATTGTCCCTCTTTAGGTGTGTGTTGTCTAGGGTAGATAGGTTGAACCCAAATGAAGTGGCACAAAAGCATTCAAGACAAGCAATTAAGTGCTAAATTGTGCTGGGCTAACTATAAGAGATATAGATAGCAGATGAGAAAAAGAATTGGTCAATGATGATTATATTTTCAGGACTGTCTTCTTTAAAAGATAAAATGTATTGTACAATAAAAAAGAGTGTTATTTGAGTAAGCACTGGAGAAAAGGAAAATCACTTTGGACTAATAAACAAAAGAAGAGAACAAATAGAAGAATGATTATCCTATGTCCATAGCACAGTGAAGAATCCAGGCTACCTAAATCCATTCATTTTAATTCAGCCACAGTATTGAGCAATTACTAAATGCAAGGCTCAGAACCAAGTGCCCAAGATTATTCAAGGAGAATAAGAGATCATGAAATTTAGTAAAAGTATGACGACACAAGCATGTCACAAGACTTAACATAATAATTTGAATTAGAGAAATACAAGGTACTAGTGATGGCAGCGGCTGTAGCCATCATGCAGGCTGCAGCAAGGAGGCACAGGGAGGCACGGCTGGGGCTGCACACTCCATGGAGCTGGTGGGAACCCTGACCCAAGTTGGTGCAGGAGCTCCCCAGGTGCCACTGCAGCTGCCCAAACTGCAGCTGCAGACCCAGGCCTCCCACTCTGTGGAGCAGGCAGGAGCCCTGCCCTCCTTGGTGGGGGTATAGTCACCAAAACTGTAGCTGTGGATCTGAGCCTCCCTATACTCTTGGAGGGGGTATGAGCTTCTCAGGTGCAGCTGCAGCTGCCCTCCCAGGCCCAGGACCTGTACATCTCTGTAGCCTGCATACTTGAGGTCACGGGAAGTCCCCCATTGCACATCCCCATAGGCTTGGGGGTATCTGCTCTGGCTGCTTGGCCTCTGTCCTCTGCTGCCACAGCTCTGATCTCACCCCTGGTTGCAGCTGAGCCCTGGGGTCATGAATAACCATGGGACACAGAGTCCTGGGCAGAAGTTGGTGGGTCTCTGGTAAGGCCCCACCTTCAGGCTAGAGACGGCCTAAAGGTTAGGGGCCAGGCTGCCTGTTCCATGGACCAGAATGGGGACTCGTGGTGCCTCTCCCAGGCCACCCATGGCCATCCATGACCAATCGGCAGGCACTTCCACCCCTGTGAGGTCCATAAAAGCCCTGGGCTCTGCCAGAGCAAGGCAGAGGATGGAGAGGACAGAGAGACAACAGGACAACCAACTGCAGAGAGGAACTACCCTCTCTGCTGAGAACTTCAGAGACCTGCAGAGACGTCTGAATGATCTGCAGAGAGGAGCTACCCTCTCCAGGGCTTCTTCTCTGCAGAGAACTGAACACTCCACAGATGACTTGCCTGCGGAGAGGAGCTACCCGCCGTGGGTCTCATCTGAGCTTTTGTAACACTCAATAAAGCTCATCTTCGTCTTGTTCACACTTCACTTGTCTGTATACCTCGTTCTTCCTGGATGCAGAACAAGAATTCAGGCTGAGGCACCATGGCCACAGAGGTTTCCAGTCAGAAAATCGACACTCCAGAGATCCCGTAACACAAGAAAGGGACAAGGAATGAACACTCATGTCCACATGGAGGCTCTCAAGACAGGCTACATGAAGCAGATGACATGTGGGGCCAACTTTAAATAATAAAATGTTTTTCAGGTAGCAAGAGAAAGGAAGACCACAGAAAACACTGTAAGGAAAGAGGTGCAGAGTTGGGAGGCATACTTGGCAATTTAAATTATCCCAGTTTCAGAGGGAGCGTGGGTTTCAAGCAGTGGTGTTGTGAGAGATGAGGCTGGAAATACAGTCTAGACATGAGGCCTTAGAATAGCAAGGTGATGACTTTTTATTTTGTCTGCTTCTCAGTCTAGAGTCATAAAACGGTAGTAAATATTGAAAAACTGTTACTTGAGGAGAGCACAAAATCAAGGGAAACATGGGGAGCCATGGTCAGATTTGCAGGCAATGAAGAGATACCCATTGTGGGAAGAAGGAGGCAGATTGGATCTCCATTTTAGGAAAGATGAGGATGAGACAAAACAATTTTAGCAGCGAATCAGAACACCTTTTCTTCAAAGACTAGACTGAAGAAAGAGTCACAGAGTGTAGACATACTTGCTGGGAAAATTAGGTTAAGGAGGGAAATGGGGTCAGGCTGAAGGAGAATATCAATAATCAGGCAAGAGATGTTTCCATTTAATAAGGACTCAGTGGAAATTTACACAACTTCAGGCTTACTTGCAGCTTTCTACGTGGCAGTTAAACGTGGCAGTGATTCATTTGGAAGGGTGGTTGAACATGATAAAATGTGTGACTGATTGGAGAATACTAGGTCAGAGGCAGCTAAGTCTATTTGGAAATTATCCTTCTGCAGATGGTGGATGAAATCATCTGGCTCCAGAATGAAATCATCAGGGAGCAAAACTTCCAAAGGAAAGGGGAAAAGAACAGCATGCATGGTGTGTACATGGTGAGAAGGAGGATGTGGAGGAAACATCATCAAGGGTCTGATTGGGGATACTGTAGCTTTTAATCATTTTTAAAAAGGTGGATTCAATTTTGAGGGCTGAGGTTGTGATTAATTCAGGGCTATGAGGAGAGAGAGGAAACTGAACAGAAGGAGGGCTTCATTAGTGCTATTGATAAAAATCGTTTGGGACTGATTTTCAAATTTTGTCTTGAATTTAAACCACCTGGAGACTGTCCTCAGCAGAGTCAGCAAAAGCACAGCTTTGAAAGAGGCGATCACTTTCTGTAAGAACCCAACAAAGCACAGTATTATGCAAGGAAACGTCAAATGTCTCTGGGAGGGGCTGGTACTTTAGCTTCCTTTGAGTCTTTAGGGCTACAATTCTGACTACAGATGTTTACAATTTATGTTGCTTTTTTTTTTTCTCATTAAATTGGCTAACAATTGTGATCATTCTGTATCTCCAGCCGCCTTTCATTATAGGATCTATCTCATAACAGTTTCAACTGCTGGGAAAATTGTTCACATTACCATTACAGTTCTACCTTTCTCTATTTATTACCACTTGAATCTGCATTTGTACTTCACATATATGCAGACCAATTTTCTGCCGTATCAATGGCATTTAACCATAACTGCTTATATGCATGTGCTTTTGGTATGCACTCTTCAAAATGAGGTGAATCATATTCTTTGATTAAAAATAAATGCATCTGGGAGGCCAAGGCAGGAAGATCATTTGAGGTCAGGAGTTTGAGATCAGCCTGCCAACATGGTGAAACCCTGTCTCTACTAAAAATACAAAAATTAGCTGGGCATGGTGGTGCACACCTGTAATCGTAGCTACTCAGGAGGCTGACACAGGAGACTTACTTGAACCCAGGAGCCAGAGGTGGCAGTGAGCCAAGATCACACCACTGCTGTTTAACCTGGGCAACAGAGCAAGACTGTGTCTCAAAAGAAGATATACAAATGACCAAGAAACATAGGAAAAAATGCTCACCATCACTAATGATTAAAGAAATGCAAATCAAAACCACAATGCAATACCATCTAACTCATGCAAGAAATGGCCATAATGAAAAAATTTAAAAAAATAGATGTTGGCATGAACACAATGAACAGGTACACTTCTACACTGCTGGAGGGAATGTAAACTAGTACAATCACTGGTGGAATACAGTGTGGAGATTCCTTAAACGACTAAAAGTAGAATTACCATTTGATTCAGTGATCCCACTACTTGGTATCTACCTAGAGGAAAAGAAGTTATCACACCAAAAAGATACTTGCATGCACATGTTTATAGTGGCACAATTTGCAATTACAAAAATGTGGAACCAACCCAAATACCCATCAATCAACACAGTTTCTTTATCCACTCGTTGATATATATATATCATATATATGATATATAAATATCATATATATGATATATATGCCCCCTTTGCTAGTCCCCATCTCAGTACATGCCAGCACCTTCCTGCCAGCTACCTAAGCCAGAAATTTGGAAATAATCTTAAAATCTTGGTTCCTCACCCTCACTCTTTCATCAGATTGCCTTGATGCTTTTTCTTAAATATCTCTCATATATATATATGATGGAATACTACTCAGCCATAAAAAGGAATGAATTAATGGCATTCACAGCAATGTGGATAAGTTGGAGACTATTATTCTAAGTGAAGTAACTCATGAATGAAAAACCACACATTGTATGTTCTAACTCATAAGTGAGAGCTAAGCTATGAGGATGCAAAGGCATAGCAATGACACAGTGGACGTTGGGGAATCAGGGGGAAAGGGTGGAAAGGGAGTGAGCTATAAAAGACTACAAATTGGGTGCAGTGTATACTGCTCGGGTGATGGGTGCACCAAAATCTCAGCAATCACCACTAAAGAACTTACGTAACCAAACACCATCTGTTCCCCAATAACCTAGGGAAATACAAAATTTAAAAAAAAAAGAAAAAGAAAATCAAAATAAATGCAATCTTCAGGGCATTATTTATCCTGTAAGATAGTCACATATGAATGAAATATCATTTGAGGTTTTTGTTGATAGCATCAAAATAAAATCCAGCAGAGAATTACAAGCAAATTTTTATAGGATTTTGCTAAATTTTTACAGTTTTATCTCTAGAGCTCCTTATTATGTCTCACTAATGCTTTTGTCTAGTTCAATTTTCAAATAGAATTTTCATTTTCTCTCACATTTCATTCTGTTGGTTTTATTGAGGTTAGTCATTAAAGTATAAAAATGAGAATAAGAGATGCATTATAGCATTAGACATGGCTTCAAGCTCTCTTTTCTGACTTCACAGTTACCTCTAACATCCGAGGTTTAGAATTCTATGACTAAAAAGTAATATTCATATAATATATATTCCTCCTTCACTCTTTTCCTCTTGAACATCAGCATTCTCCAGTGGTCTGTTCCGGGCTCACTAGTCTCCACTTTTGTGAATGATTGCACTCACATTGAAATCTCAAACAATTACTGGATGTGATGGCTCATCTATCTTCATGTATATCCCTGACTATCTCAAGCTAGATGCCCCATGGACATAGAACACATGTCCTCAGGCTGCCCCCTTTGCTAGTCCCCATCTCAGTACATGCCAGCAACTTCCTTCCAGCTACCTAAGCCAGAAATTTGGAAACAATCTTAAAATCTTGGTTCCTCACCCTCACTCTTTCAACAGATTGCCTTGATGCTTTTTCTTAAATATCTCTCAAATCCATCTCTCTCCATGTGCAGTGACATGAACTGCTCTTTCCTGCTTTTCTTATACATTGTTCGACTAATCTTTCTCTTTTCAGTCTTACTCACATTAAAAATTCTTCCTTCAGTATTGCTGCCAAGGTGATCTTTCTAACATGCAAATCACAACGTGTCTTACTTGCCAAAACACTTCAATATTTTGCAGTGAAACTTCTATTGGTATTTTGGGTGGTTCAGATTTTGTTCTAAGGCATTGGCCTACATACAAGAATTTCAACATCCTGGGCCCAACTACAAAATGCCTAAAATATTCCCCAATCTTTATTACAAACACTAACATCCTCCTCACACATTTCCAAGGGCACTCTAGAGGGTATGGATACACACCCAGCTAAGAACCACAGATACTTTCCTTCAAACACCTTCAAAATAATTTTCAATCTCTTTATTTCTACACACAAGTCCCTTCATGATACCTCTTCCTGCTTCTCTAACTTCATCTCCCACCAACCGCTTGTATGCAATCTATTACAGAAACTGCCCACTAGGGGCTCCCCAGGCAAGGCCATGACTTTTAAGAACTCCATGCCTTGATCTATGTTGTTCTTTGTGTCTTACCTTCTTTCATTGCTCAAGACACTGTCTTTAACCCTCAAGACTCATTAAGAAAGCGTGTATTCCAGCTACTCTTCCTTGCTTCCTCTCCTCTCCAAATTCCAGCCTAGCTTAGATGGCTAGGTCCCATGCTTCCCATGTGCATACCTAATTAACATTAGTTATCACCATGTATTTATTCAGCTTAGTTGGTATGTTGGTCTGTTTTACCCACTAAATGGTATAAACAGCATATAAAGCATGGAGTGATTTCTTGTACCATGTTCTGGGTAATAATTTTACATTCCAAAGCAAAAATACCAGTATCTGACATGAAATCCACACGAAAAGCATGTACCCACAATAGATTCTTAAGTCTGTAGTGTAAATAATCTGGCACCATTGTGAAACTGGTTTTATCATGTTAATTTTTAAGTTCTATTCTATCTTATATTATATTTATTATATTTACATTTGTGGAGTTGTTTTGTCTTTTGTTGTTTTTTGTTTTACAAATAATGTTTTAAGTTACTTGTCATCAGGTAAAATCAACAGCCCCAAAGGACATCCTAGTATGTACTACTCTATCCTCAACCTCTGGCTCACTTTTGGGCCTACTACCTTCTCACGTTTATGGGAACTGTGAATAAACCAATTAGAGAAAATGACTTTAACTATTCTTTCCACATTCCAGGGGAAAAAACAGGGGAAAAAAGTGTAAGTGTTTTTCTGCATCTTCTTTGACACTTAATACTATCAGGTATTTTAATGTTTGTCAAATTCTGATTGAATTCAATATCTTATTGTTTCTGTTGCATTTTTATTTCTAATAATATTAAATATCTTCCACATTTATCAGTTTTTATATTGTGGCTTTTGTAAATTACCTGTATAGGACTATGCATATTTTGGAGGTTTTTACAGAAACTGTATTAAACCATTTCTGTAATATATATTACATAAATTTTCCCAACTTGAACATGCTTTGAAGCATACTACTGAGAGTTTTATAATATAGTTTTCTTTTTTTTTATGGTGGGATTTCACTATCTTGCCAGGGCTAGCCTTGAATTCCTAGACTCAAGTGATCCACCCACCTCAGACTACTGAATAGCTGGGACAACAAGTGATTAGTATTGTGCCTGGTTATAATACAGATTTAAGATGTATTTTAGGATCTGATCTTTCATCATTTTATTATTTATATATTTGTTTTCATTTCCATTCCAGGATTATTCAACTACTCAATAATTTTTATGCAAACATATTTAGAGGTTTTAAAAATTAAATTAGTTCACTTGGGAACTGTTTTGGTATAAGAATTAAAGAAAGAAACATGCTTTCAAATGATAAATAGTTATAAATTTACTTTAATAGCATTTACTGAATAAATGGGAATTTTTTTCTATATTAATTATAATACAGGTACATAGATTCATTTCTAAATATTTTTTGTTCCCTATGACTGGTAGCTTTCTGTTATTTTTAAATACTTACTTGGGCCAGGGTCCACCTTTATTCACCGCTTCTGTTTTGGAGGGGATTTTTTAATCACTTTTCTAGCAAATTTTTTATTCCAATGAGCTTTAGAATAGTTTTGTCATGTTTTCTGTTTTTATGATCTTATAGAGATTTTCAGTGGGAGTATTTATTAATTTAGGAAAAAAATTACACTTTTCAAATATTGAGCTGCCCTATGTTAAGGTAGGTTTAGCCCTAATTTTAATTTACATGTCTCAGTCAAGCGTTAATGGGTTTTTTTCAATCAGGTTCTGCAAATTTCTTGTCACGTTTAGGTATACGTTGTATGTTGCTATTGTTATTGGATAATAATCCCTTCTTCAATTGTGTTTCTGTCCAGTAGTACTAATAGAAATAGTAACATAATATAATGGTAATAACGATGTATGCTTCACACTAGTACATAAACCAAGTATGATTACTCTCTGAATGTATTTTTCCAGTTACACATAGTATACAATTGTTCATCATTCAATGAATGTATGTTGAGCATGCACAAATACTAAGAAAATTTTTAGATCCTGTGTAAACAGTCCGTGCCTTTGTAACAAATACAATTAATAGAAAAGACTGACACCTACCAAATAATCACACCCTTTATAAAACATTCTAATTTGTGCTATAAATATAAATATTTATAAGAAGAAATACAGTGTGCCAAGAAAATTTAACAGGGACTATCTTACCTGGGTTGTGGTGAGGAGTGAGGAGCCTAGTAAAGATTTTGTGAGGATGAGGCATTGAGAAGAGTTCTGAAAGGTAAATACAAGTAAACTGGGCAAAAAGAATACACATACAAATGGTTTTCAGCAGGACAAGGAATCTAGAAGCTTTTAGAAAATGGACAAAATCCCACGTGAGTGGAGCACAGAGTAACGGAGACAGTGGTGTAAGGAAGCCTGGGAAGAAGGCAGGAGTCAGGTCATGCCAGTACCTCATAGTTTGAAGATTTTTGTCTTTATCCTAGAAGCTACTACTGAAGCTTTTTATAATAATGAGTGCGTGTGTGTTGTGTTAGCTAGGGTGGCGGGGGGGAGTGGGAGGTGACATACTCAGATTTTTATTTCAAATTGATTTCTCTGGCTGTAGTGAGAACAATGGATCAGAAGAGGGCAAGAGCGGATGCCTGAAAACCTGTCGGAGCCTATTGAAAAAGCTCGGGCGACACAATGATTACGTGGACAAGGATAGAGGCAGTGGAGATCAAGAGAAGGATACGATCTTAGGGAATATTATGGGGCAGAATTGGAAATATTTAAGAAGGACAGGACTCTGGCATGGTCTGAGAGAGAGAGAGAGAGGTGACAAAAATGACTCTCAGGTTTCTGGCCTGCCTAAATGGATAGATAATGAGGCTATTGTCTTTTTTAAAATTTCTGTTAATTTTGAGAATTTTCATTTGTATTTTTTAAATAAATCAACAATAAATGTATGCCACCATCCTCCCCAAATGTAGATTATTTCACTTTTTCTACTGTAGAATTTGAGGTGTCTATGGGACATGAAAGTAAAGAAATCCACTGACAGGTCTAATATATAGGCAAGAAATCTGAGAGCTTTGGAATGGTCTGGGCAGGCTTTTATTGGTAGCATTCCCAAAATCCAAATAAGAACTGTTATTTCTGTAGTTGGGAATTGTTAGTGTTTGTGACTTAATAGTATTACCACATATTTCTGATCCATCTATATGAACTTATATAATCTGTATAGTTTGGACTTGAAGGAAGTAAAACAAAACTCACACATGTATTCAGGAATATAAATACTCAAATTTAAGACATACAGGTCAAAATATAACCAGTTTAGGGGAAAATGATGTTGTAAACTAAATATTGAAAACAAAACTGAAAACAATTAGGCTAAATTCATATGTGATAACTTTGAGACATATGTTTTATTATTACAGTTTATTCAGTCATGAAAAATCTATTGCTTGCCCTTTTTATCAATAATACTACTCTGACATTTTTAAGGACAGAAGCAGTGGTAATTGGTGTCATGTTGCCTTTGTGGGTAATGTTGTAGATAGATTTTCATTTATAAGCCAGTACATACATGATAGAAGGTATCTGTTGTATCTTTTAAACAAATGGCAAACAAAGTATACCATCACATCTCCTTTTTACTATTGGAAATGAAATAGATCTAATATGGTCAAAGGAATTTCACAAAACAAAAACCACTGACATGACAAAAGCGTGCATTTAATTTGATGCTTTGCAGAGATACATGACCAAAGTTGTGTGCATGGCTTGTCTTTTGGGATGGTCCCAGCTGTTTATTTTAAAAGAAAAAAATTAAAATAGAGCCAACAAATGCAATTAAGAAAAAAAAAGTCTTGAGACACAAGGGGACCTACATGTTCTGGTCTAAGAAGCATGCAAGTATTACAAAGCACTCCAGATACAGTATGACAGAGGAACAGTGAACAAGCATTGGAACGATGCTCTTTCTTTCAGAAATGGAAGTCTAACAGTTATCTTTTCACAATGGTAGTGATTTAACCATCTTTATTTTTAAAGAATTTTATAGGAAGAATTTTAGCACCATCATTAAAGGAAAAATAATAATACCTTTTTAGCCCTGCCTATCTCCAGTCTTGGAATAATAACAGAAGCATAGCACCTTTCAGTATCTAAAATACAAACAAGAATAGTAAGTCCGTCCCAGCTTCTAGAGATGAGGTAGCTCATGCTAAGAAATGTTGGGTCATTTTTCCTATGAAAGTTCAAAGGCCAAATGGTCTAATTCCAATCATCACATTTGATTAGAGTCAGCTCCACAACTCAGTTTCTAGATCTTTTTCTTCATTATAGGCTTCAGGATGATGAGATTGTACATGTGGAAGAGTCTCAACTTAGAGTCCTTGGACGTTTGTTTGTTCCATATGTCAATTATTTTGCATTCAATATCTTCTTAAATAAGAAAGTGTAAATGTATTAAATGGTATATACTAGTGTGACTTCTATCAATATTGATAGATTGAGTCAAGAGGAGAAAGATATCTTTAAATTTGAATGAGAAAGATGTCTAAACTTATAGTCTTTTACAAAAATTTAAGAAGTCAAAGTAAATTCACTTTGTTCTCCAAAATGCCACTGAATATATACTATTTAAAAATTCTATTTAAGACAGTGAGAAACTGGTGTTTTTTTTTTTAAGGTTCTCCTTAAAGAGTCTCGATTATAGTTACACAATATCAAGACATGCATGTAGGTCTCAATCACAAGTTAAACATTTAAGCTCATTTTTAATTGACAATCTTGGAATGAGAGGTCACAAAATGGTACTAATTTTTTTCAACTGCAGCCAAGCAAAATAAACATGTGTTGTGGCTCTATATACCCCACTCTTTAAGCTACCTGCCAGGAAGAAGAATTTCCTCATAAATACTAAGCAACATTTTCATTACACTGAAATAAATTGAAGAAAACGGAGATTTATTTATTCAATCAGTTTACTTTCTGCAAAGGTGGTCATTGTCATTGATCATCTTAAACCTAAACTGTTGTATTGAAAAATATTTAAAATCAATTAAAACTTGAGGACTGTAAGTAAAATAAATATTCTGAAGGATAAGGAGGCCAGGCACTTAAGACCATATATACAATGCTGATGCAGGATCAGCCATTACTTCAAGAGTCTCAGGATCAACTTCAAACAGTCAAAGTTCTTGTGAATGGCGGTGGTCATTGATGGTGGTGCTCACTGTCGATGTATCTTGGCTTACTTTACACAAAACAAACTGGCCCAATTTCAACGCCGAATTCCTGGTCTGTGCCGCCAACATCCACAGGAGCAAGATCTATGATGGGCAAGCGTGCCACATTCTGTGTTCTATATTCAAAGACAGTCTTGCCCACATTTCCATTTCGCTTCTGAAATTAAATGATGCAATCGGTTAAACGTACATACAATTTTTTCCAAGTATGTTAGACAGCAACCTTCCCAGACAACTTTTATAATGCAAAGGCAATAATTTTTAGAGTACTACTTAAAAGAAAGGAATGAAGACATAAAGTGAGATATTAGTGTACTTATGTAACAGAATTTCTTTCATGCTTTAAGTAAATTTCCTTGGTTCTTCTGCAGCTTCCTAAATGGTCACTAGCAACATAAATTATGAAAGCTTTTTTGTTTTTCACAAATGAAACTATAATTCACTATTCAGTATTATTTTTGTTTTATATCTCAATATGCAAGCGCGGAGAATTACAAATTGTTAGAAAAAATAAAGTATCTTGGATTACACATTTTAGAAATGAGGAATTTTAAGCATAGGACTGAGATTCAGTAAGTTAAATAACTTGGAAAAGAACCAAAGAAAGTCTTCAGAAGAACTGGATCAGATCTTAGGGATCCAGTTCTTTCTTTACTATATGGATTCAAACCTCTATCATGCTTCATGTGCTAACATGCACTCAAGTTTACACTAAGGAATGACTATAAACAAACTTCTATTGTGCTCATACACAAGGTAAAATTTCCCCCAGTTCCAGTGCCATAATGGTATTTTTAACAAAAATATTTTTTTTCTTCAACCATATCAACGTAGATCGAAAAGTACTTACAGAGCAAGTGTCTTGAAGAATGATATACCGGAATCTAATATTTCCCTCTGCTTTGATATCTAAGTCATTTGCCCCTTTGAGAACCACAGCTTTTTTGAGGTTCTTAGCTTGATCATCCATGTATCCTACACTGTTTTTACAGATGTAAGTAATGTTCTGGGAGGCTTCTTTTGATAAAAGGCGCAAGAAAGTCATCTGAGTAATGGCTGTATTAGGTGACTGGTGGTCTCCATAAGCAAACTAGAAAAACAAAGAGTCTTTGTCATACACAAGACTGAAGTGTTTCATAATGCCTTACACATGTATAGATAAATATATAAATTGATTTCAGATAAATCAATTTTGAAGAGTATTACTTTAATTCTTGTCATAAAGCAAGCTATTCTACCTGTACATATAAACATGTCTTAAAATGTCTATGAATACTCAAAACAACCTCTGTCCTTACTAACCCAGACAAAGGGTAATGAAACCAATAATAACAGTAATTCACCACAACAAGCATAAGTATTTTTAAATCTGCTTCACTCATGTATCAAAAATAACTCATTTTTATTGCCAATTATAATAAAAATTAGAATTAACTAGTAGTATAAAATCTTTTTACCCCAACCATTACATAATTGTAGGAAATACATATTAAAAGTTTTCCATGCGCTAACAAAAATAATCAAAAAATCTTTTCTAGAGACTCTTTCCTACTCACCTTCTACTTTTAGCTTTGGTTTCAGCACTCCCATCTGGGGCTTTTATTTTACATATTATATTAGCTAAATTATATTTCAACTATTTATATTTAAAATGTAAAATTTTGTGCTCATTAAATAATGATAGATAACAGCTTATCTTGTATACACCCATAATGTTCTCATATAATGTTTATTCTGAATGTGATTTCTAGGAAAAGGTCAGAAGCAGAAGTGAGAAGAAAATTTCAATTAGGCTGCCATAAAGAGATGCAGAATGAAATATTCACATTGCAACAGGCAGTGGAAAGGCCAGACAGTTGTCTGAACACCAGACCATGACAGAAACAGGGTAGACTGGGACTCAGAAAAATATCAATAGATCTCATAACATTACAAAAATGCCTTAAGTTTAAATAGTACTAAAAATTTTACAAAATAATTCAATTATTTAAACATTATTATAGCAGTTATCTAATATTAATTTACCATCTATCTCATAGTACAAGAGACCTTAAACTAAGAATTTTATATCCACATGGAAACTATGGAATAAATATTATCACCCTTACTTTAAACTGGCAAAACTGAGTCTCCAAAAAGTTCAGAGACTTTACAAGGCCCCAAAGTCAGTACGTGATCCCGGTGAGGTAACCAGGTCTCCTGAAGCTGAATATACGGAAATAACTGTTTATCAACTGTGGCAATATAGTTTATCCCTTCTGGTACACTGCACAGTCCATGTCACATACATTAGAGAAACTTACAGTAAAAATAATTACTTTTCTATATTTCATCAATGAGAAAATTTTTAATTCAAAATTTATGTTAACTTGACTCATAGCAAAACCTTGTTTATGCAATGGTATTACAATTTTAACTGAGACTATATCACTTCAAAATAAACACGGTAAAATAAGCCTGGTTAAAAAAAATAGCAAAGTCCTAAATAAATCAAAAATATGTAATAAGCAGTAAAAAGTAAAGAATACAATCTTAAGTAAGCATATTAAATTACCTGAGACCCTCTGTTCATATCAAGACCATACCAAACAGGTTTATTGTCAGGAGATTTACTGGCCCACCAGGTTTTACGTGGTACACTGGATGGGTTTGCTGAAATACATGTTTCTCCTGTTTCCATGTTGCAGTAAACTTTGATGGCATCTTCAACAGATCCTTGGTTAGGATCAATCCAGTATTCACCTATTTTTCAAAATAGAAATTTTACTAAATAAAGACAATCTCAATCATGATTATAAGTCTCCAAAAGAATTAACAGAGGGTTTGAAAATATATACTCACTGATTAAGGATTCTTTTAAGCAAGAGTGCCCCTTTTATGCATTGGGGGCCTTTCTACATTCTAGTAGCTATTGTAAGGCACTTTGCCAAACCATGTACTTAAGGCTCAAAACATCCATGTGAAGGAAATATCATTACCCCCATTTTATAGATGAGAAAACAATACCGAAAAGAGACAATCTACAGTAAGTGGCTTTACCAAAATAGATGTGTTTCCAATATTTTAAAGCAAATTAGAATTAGTATAACAAAATAATGTAAATAATGTAATAAAATAATGTAAAATAATGTAACATCAAAACTATGAGTAAAGGTAATAAATGAGTTGAATTACAATTAGAATGCTATGAATCATTTCATTGGCTCTTTTTAAAATTACTCTTCTCATATATAAGAGATTCTTAAAATAGGAAATACCAAGGCAGTGCTTGGTGGTAGGCATACAGTCAAATACACAATTTAATATGCATTTGCATATATGGGTGTGTGTATATATATATTTGTGTGTATATTATATAAATAATATGTGAGAATTGCATTTTAAATGAAATGAAAGTGCCAGAATGTAATGTATAGAGTTAATAAAATTGTCCTTTCTTCAATGATAATAATTTTAGCTATTCCTGTCAATGTTATTTCAAAGTTAACTTAAATTCTTAAGCTCTTTGTAGCTCATTTGTCTCCGGTGACTTAGGATCCCTCTTCTGTAGGTCGTATTGAATTAAAATGACAGAATAAGGTAAACTTTAAGCCTGGTACATGCAGCTAAGGCAGAACAACTATTTGATTCCAAAATGTCTTGGAACCTCATAATAATATAATCCTGCCAGCAGAGATTCCAAAAGACTCATAGAACATTAAACTACATGAAAGGAATTACATATTTAAATGTGGGAAATATATGCTTGATGATCAAACAATATGTTAACATGAAGACACTTATAGGTCATGCAAGTAAATAAATATTTTGAACAATACTTAAGCAAGTATTTTCCACATTTCCACAAAATGCTTTTACTCCACAAAAATATCAATATTTAAAGATTTCTGGATGGAAATGGAACCACCATCATGAAACTGGATTATTAATAGGATATATCATCTATTATACTACATTTTTTTAAAAAGTTAACTTTTATTTTAGATACAAGGGGTACCTGTGCAGATTTGTTACATGGGGATATTGTATGATGCTGAGGTTTGGGGTACAGATCCTGTCACCCAAGTAGTGAGCATAGTATCCAACAGGTAATTTCTCAACCCTCGCTCCCATCTACACCCTCCCCCCCCGTAGTAGCCTGCAGTGTTTATGGTTTCATATTTATGTCCATGTGTGCTCATTAGCTCTTACTTATTAAGTGAGAACATATGATATCTGGTTTTCTGTTCCTGCATTAATTTGCTTAGGATTATGGTTTCCTGCTGCATCCATGTTGCTGCAAAGGACATGATTTCATTCTTTTTTATGGCCACATAATGTTCTATCACATATATGTACCACATTTTCTTTATCCAATCTACCATTGATGGGCATCTGGGTCAATTTCATGTCTTTGCTACTGTGAATAGCACAGTGATGAATATACAAATCCATGGGTCTTTTTGGAAGAATGATTTATTTTCCTTTGGTATATACCAAGTCACAGGATTGCTGGGTCAAATGGTAGTTCTGCTTTAAGTTCTTTGAGAAATCTGCGGACTGCTTTCCACAGTGGCTGAACTAATTTACATTCCCACCAATAAGTGTATAAGCATTCCCTTTTCTCCAAAGCCTTGTCAGCATCTGTTGTTTTGTGACTTTTTTTTTTTTGAGACAGTCTCGCTCTGTCACCCAGGCAGTGGCACTATCTCAACTCACAGGCAAGCTCTGCCTCCCGGGTTCATGCCATTCTCCTGCCTCAGCCTCCCGAGTAGCTGGGACTACAGACCCCCACCACCATGCCTGGCTAATTTTTTGTATTTTTAGTAGAGACGGGGTTTCATCATGTTAGCCAGGATGGTCTCGATCTCCTGACCTCATGATCTGCCCGCCTCGGCCTCCCAAAGTGCTGGGATTACAGGCATGAGCCACCGCACCCAGCCTGTTTTGTGACTTTTTAATGACAGCCATTCTGAGTCGTGTGAGATGGTATCTCATTGTGGCTTTGATTGTCATTTCTCTGATAATTAGTGATGCTGAGCATTTTTTTAATGTTTTCACAAAATTGACTGTTTCCACCATTAAACTATAAGCTCCAGGATATGTTTACTATTTTTATCTCAAATCTATCACTAAGTAGAAAGTCAGTAACATATTTTGGAATGCAGTTGAGAATAAAACAATCAGAAACAACGGGTTTTGCTCAAATGGGCTGCTGTCTACTCACCACTCTGCTTTGCGGAATGGCAAAGCTTTAGGTCATCACATGTGCGGGCTGGGTGCTTTTTTGAGCCATCGGGGCTGCGCATGGTTTCAATCTGACTACTGAGTGACTTCAGGGTAGCATGAACCCCTGGGTCCGTTTTGTTTTTGTCATCAGGAGCTGCCTGATCTTCAGTAAACTCAGGAAGTGGATCTGGCATGCTCTCATCGTAGTGCCCCATGATATCCCCAAGAGCAGCTGTAAGGTGGCCAGGGGGACCCGGAGGGCCAGGTGGGCCAGGCTCACCAGGAGGGCCCTAATTAAAAAGAGACCGGAAAGACATTTAACACATTGTTTTTGTTTTACTTAACTGGTAGAACTTGGTTCATAGGGAGTTCCAATGAGACACTCTAATTTGACAGTAAAGGGAGATCTATGACTTGCGCCCTTTCGTAACTAGATGTGGGTGGTCTAACAGGCTGTAACATTCAAGGATGAGAAATGATGCCCAACCATTTTTCAGGCAACATATCTTCAAGTCAGCATCCAAGATAAATAAAGATCAAAGCGCAAAATATTTGCTTAGGTGTTTACCTTGAAGATACAACATATTTTATGTTAATAGCATGCAGATATGTGTGTTCATTTGCAAACTATTTTGGTCAAGGTACAACCAAAATGTTTTAAAAGTGTTTTTGGACAGAAGCTGAACAAAGCATGCGGGGTAATGGTGGCTGCTGGTTCTATAAGATTACATGTCAATAACAAGAAAATACCCACAAGAGAATTAAACTCCTACTTCTAAATGAGAGGGAGAGAAACACAGGAAGTCCTTTTATGTGCATTAATTCCTGTACAGATAAAAATTCTCTGTCCTAAGAAAAATTGAAGAAATAGTCTTGGTTTTTAGAGACAAGGTCTTGCTACTATGTTGCCCAGGTTGGATTCAAACTGCTGGCTCAAGCAATCCTCCCACCTTGACCTCCTGAATAGCTAGAATTACAGGTGTGTGCCGAGGTGCCCAGTTTTCCTTAGCTTTTGAATTGACATAAATAAGGAGCCCTCCCGATTTTTTTTTTTTTTTTTGCCAAATAAGACACACTGAAATGAGAGCGAGATAAGCACAAAAGGTGGCAGAGACTACGAAATGGATCCCCTCTATTAATTCCCTTCTGCACTTCCCCAAGGAAGAACTCAGCAACTTGAAAGAACCGGGTGACAACCTGAAGAGACACATAGTCCACATCTCATGTAGAGAGCAAGATCTGGGAGCAAGAACTCTCCAGAAGGCTGGAGTTCTACTATTGGCTCTGCCACTTGTTATATGACTCCAGACAAGTTGCTTTTACCTTCAGTGCCAATGTTTCCTCACTCTCAAAGGGCTGTTACATAATTTTTTTTCTTTCTGTCTCTAAGGTCATATATTGAGTCCATGCATTCCTTTACACTAATTTTAGGAGAAAAG
The DNA here is from genome assembly GCF_006542625.1 of Nomascus leucogenys. Taxonomy (NCBI): domain Eukaryota; kingdom Metazoa; phylum Chordata; class Mammalia; order Primates; family Hylobatidae; genus Nomascus; species Nomascus leucogenys. The sequence goes on from NC_044402.1 coordinate 89,423,642, forward strand.
ACTTTTTTCTAATATATCAAGGACCACTGAATCACAAAGTAAAGTCAATCAACAGCCACATAAGCCGAAGGTATTCCAATTCTCTAGCTGTTTCCTATTCACAGTTAGAGAAACAAATGAGTAGAAAACATTTCTCTTGTCCATAGGAAATATAAGACTATTTGATCCACATAAGAAGTAAATATGGCTTAACAGTATTGCTAGGAAGGGCAAAGGAAAAGTAAGGAAGAAAAGGTAAAGAAGGCCAATGAGGAAGAAACACCAGAGAGAGAAGCATAAGCTCATATACAAACATGCACATGAGTACACCTGTGCATGGAAGATGTATGAAGATGTTTCCCAGACCTGAGAAGCAAGGATCTAACTAACATAGTATACAGCTTTGTATCATCCTCAAGTCAACACTACTGAAACTTCTTACAAAAAGTTTTAATCAAAGTCCTCCCTGAATGTTTTCGATGGAGAAAAATTTCAATTTCATACTCTTCATTGTCCAGCATTTTTATGGAGTTTTCATGAAGTAATAACTATACCTCACAAACATTTAAAATATTGCCCTTGAGAGCAAATCATCATTTTCATTACTTTAATTATAAATACAACTATAACTTGTTCTTTGCTCTTATTAGTATCATATTATGTTAATGTCTGGGTAGGTTGGACTCTGATTTTATGTGCTCTAACTTATCTGTTTTAAAATACTTGAAATAGTTACTTATACTCTTGTGTGACTTCTAGGTTTGTTTTCAGGGTCCCTTAAGTCTCTTGTCAATCGGGCTGCACAGACATTTCTTGGACGGAATCTGAGCTATTGAAATGAGCAGCATTTCTTGCATGTAAACCCTTGTGACTTTACCTCAGGTCCTGCTTCTCCTACACTGCCTCGTACACCTGGAGGTCCAATTGGCCCAAGTGGCCCAGGGTTTCCTTCTTTACCTGAAGGACCAACTGGGCCTGGAGGACCCTGCAAGAAACAAAGACTGTAGTTTAGATTCTATGAAGAAAAAATTTTACAATGCCTTTCTCTAATCAAAGAACTATTTTACATATGGAGCTGTTACAGTCATTTCTAAGATTCATTTTCTTACTGATTAATAAGTGAACTTCTGGTACTTTGTAACATTTATGATTTCATCACATAAGAATTTTCCATTATCCATGCATGGTAAAAGACAAATATGAGTTTACATCTTTAATGGACTAATCACCTACTTTTATTGGTAGTAACTTTCATTAAACCTCACATATTGTAAACTTAGACATTCAATTAACTTGAAATAAGAAAATGACAGAATTTGGAGTGTTTAAGTGAAATTTCTGTGCTTATGCCTCAGAATATCATCTGGTACTATTATTCTCAATTTTGTGTATGATTTGTTTACACTGTATTCAGATATACCAAGATTTTTTAAATTATTTTTTCTAATTTTTTCTACAAAATGTTTTCGATTTTCCTAAATAATTATGTATACCAATTGTCTTATGCCATCAATGACTTATTACAAGCAACATTAATACTAATGGAGAATTTCTAAAAGCTTCAACTATTGGCTTCATTTTATTATTTACTTCCAAATTAGCCTTATGTAAACTACTTCTGAGGAATTACCACAATTACTTAAAAGACAAAATATATTCACCTTCAAAATCTGTCTCCACTTCATAGTAAATTCTATTATATCATCTCAAAAAGTGAAAGTTTAATAGAAATTTAAATTAACACAATGTAACAAAATGAACTAACAGTGGAATATATCCAAATCCTAGATAAGAAATTTTAATGCGGGCCCATGAGGTAATATATCATATTCAAGACGTTTCTACTTAAAATTAATTGCTAAATAGCTTGTCTCATGTGTGTGTTGCCAACCTCAGAGAAGACGAGCCAACTCCAGCTTCAATACCATGAAAATGATACTCAAGCATTAGCAGTACATCAACAAAGGCATTATTATTTACACCTGCAACTTACTACTTTTTGTTACTTACTCTTGGGCCAAATGGTCCAGGGATTCCAGCACTTCCTTGTTCACCATTTGGACCCTAAGTAGGAATACAATAAAAAATGTTGCCAAAATATTTGGATCCTGCATTGTGCCATTCTCAAAAATGTGCTATCATTGACTTTAGCAGCATAAACTACTTTGAAAAAGTCATCAATCTCTGCAATGTCTACATGAGTTGACCAATGTTAAAGACACCTGTAGGAGTAACAGTGCATATAGCTTCTGCTTCATTTCTTCCCTACAAAATTATAGCTTATTATTGGCAATTATCACTTGTTATTCATCAAGATATTCTTTGAACTGAAAATAAGATACAAACATATCCACCTATTTTATAGACAGATAAATGTTCATGTCAAGATACCCGTGTATTTTCAACTGCAGGGCAGAATAATACTTAAAGGAATAACTTACAGGAGGGCCAGGAAGACCCTGAAGACCAGTAAAGCCTCTGTGGCCCTTCTGACCTCTGTCGCCTCGGTCTCCATGATCACCTTTGTCACCACGAGGTCCTTGGGGTCCCTAGAAATAGAGATATGGCATGAAAATTACTTTCTACATATTATTGTTGAGACTAAAATTTACTAAAATTTTACTTTTTATAATTGTATTTACTACAATTTTGAACATGGTATTTTATATGGATTAATATATTTACTTATCTAAATAGTATTAGACCTAGAAATTTCTGTTTATTTTTCCCAAGGAATGGTAGGTGATCACTGAAAAAAGATATACAACAATACTTTTCTGAAGATTTATTTTTTAAATGTTTATCTTAAATTCATACTAAAATTAGATATTTTTGTTTGATCTAGCCTATCTGAAATGTTTTTTAAAGATTATGTTTCACATATTTAGTTGATATTATTATATAAAAATATTGCTACCATATATAGATGCTTTTAAATTAAAACATTTCATACTTGCCATGTGTAACAATGAAATTATTTTAAATTTACATATGAAAATAAACTAGCTGGATATGATAGCTGCAACTATATTAAGAAATTGGCAAAAACTTGCTTGAACAAATTAAACAGAAATATCATCTTTAAGCCACTTTCCTCTAAAGAACAAAGCAACTCTAAGTTATCCCATATCTGCAATATCTGTAACCAAATCCAGTGATCTTGATGCTGAGAAACTACAAAGAAAGCCATAGTTAAGGATCTTATTTTGAGATAGAAGCTATACCCAGAGAAGAGGTGAAAATTATCTGATCAATCTCAGATGTTTTGTTATTGTCGTTGGTGGTGTTGGTTTTGTTTTGTTTTAAGTCCTAGGAAATTAAAAACAGCTCCAGGAAAACAGTGGTTCACAGTAAACTGACAAGTGGCATACAGTCATCTACTATAGAACTGGATTCTGTTGCTTTTAGTGTTTTCCCAAAAGATAATTGAATCCCTATTTATCTGATTTTGGAAGATGACTGCAATCATCAAATCAACTGGCTCTCAGGTTAATTTTTCCCTTATTGTTTTGATTTTGAATTTATATTTCCTAATTATCATACAGTATAGGGACCCATTTATAATAAAAATAAGATGATTTCAGTAGCTTTTACATATTTTATATAACAATGTACATTTAAATACTATCAAAATCGGCCTGAAGTTTTTCATAATGTTTGAAAGGTTCTTTTATTTGGGGGATGACCCAAAGTTTCATAATTAAAAATAAACTAAATCAGAAGGCACCTATTTGAATTACTAACTACAATGTATTTATTCATAGAAAACAAAATTACAATGTTTCTATAACTGTTCAAAACACTGTTACTTGACATGCTATGCAACTGTAAAATATTCGCCAGTCAAGCTCAAATTAAAGAGGAGAATTATTTAATAATATGGCCATGATTTTCAAAGTATAATTGTTCTTTTTGAGAACAGACATTGATTTACCTGATGGGCATGAAAAGCATATGACCTATTAGATTGCACATGAGATGATTCATTCATGGTAAGACATCTATATAACAATGTTAACCTGAAAGTGATTGATTGCAAATAGCACAAAGATCAGAACATAGAAAGAAAAATCCAGTTGAAAATGAAACATAATATTTGAATAGTGCTTTTCAAGTTTACAGAGAGCTTTCAAATCCATTTTCCTATGTAGTTTTTAGAATAGCTCAGAGAGAAATGCACTATAATCCCTATTATTTTAGGAGAAATCTGTGACTTTAAAAGCCTCCATGATTATTGATACAATTCATGGTTAAATTCAGAAGAATTGTGTTAAAATTATAAAAATAAACTCGTATTATTTTAAAAAATAAGTGTAAACTCGTATAATTTTTAATATTTTTGTTCAAGCTTGAGGAATTTCATATTTTTCAGTTATGAATCTTAAATTATACTTCTTTGGGAGTATATTTTATATAAGAAAACATTTTTTAAAAAACAAAAACAGAGAACTTACAGGTAATCCACGTTTCCCAGCTCGACCAGGTGGTCCTATAGGACCCCTAGAACCCTAAAAGAAATTTACAAAAAAAATTGGCATGTAAAAAAGATATTCACATATTATATAGATATAGGATGTCAACAATATGTTTACAGTTGGATGCTTATATATATATGTGTGTGTGTGTGTATGTGCATACTCTTATGATTAATTAATTGAAATCAGGCAAATGTCCATGTGTAGACACGACTGTGGTCACTATAACTTCAATGACACTTTTATGGTCAATTTTATTCATTGACTTCATTGAATAAGTATCACCTTAGTTGAATACAGTAAGACATTATTCATTTACATTTAACATGATGCATACTTATTACATTCTGAAACTACAGCATTTTCAGATGATGGAAGTCAAAGCATCAGTATCTTCTATTCCCTCTTAGAAATGAAATTTTGCCTTTCAGACTAAGAAACATATAGTAGTTCATAATTAGCTGTTATCATTCATTATTTAGAGTCCTTAACAAAGTGCACATGTATGACTATGTGTGTGTGTGCCTATATGCAGCTTATAACATAGCATATGGGTGTGCAAAACTGTCAGTGTGAAATTCACTCCCTCCTTACCGGTTCTCCTCTTTGTCCTGCATCTCCTGGAGCACCCACAGGGCCAGGAGTTCCAGGGGCACCCTGAGAGCCTGGCAGACCTGCAGGCCCAGGGTCTCCACGATCACCCTGACAAGAATAACCATGATATTATTTTTTAACATTTATTCTAAAACAACAATATTCCATATGTTCATGTTATTCTTATAGTATTAATAATAGGAAAAATAGGCCCTTGAAAACTTATTTTTACTTATTATTTTACTTAACTATTTTACTTATATTTACTAATTAATAAGTCAAACTGAAAAGAATAAAGTTATTTCTTCCTAATTTCAAGTCTCACCCTTTCCCTCACCTACTCCCTATTGCTTGCACAGTCAAGATCATTGGAGTACAGGAGTGATCACCTCCAGAATTTAACATGTTTTCTAGAGCACCAATCTTTAAGCTGGAATATTGGTATACTTGGAATACACAACGACTTTCCAAAGATTGTGAAAACAAAGAAAATTTTAAGGAAACCACCTTCTAGATTTTCGTCTCCATACGTATTCTTTCAGAAAACTAAATTTTGATTATCCTTCCTTACTTCCCCTAAATAATCCACTTTCTCCCGTTTTGTAAAAGAAAAGCAGAAATCATACTATCTGCAATCTTATTATGATGCAATGTCCCAAGGAATAAATACCTCTAGGCACTGAACTAAGGGACTTTTCCAGAATGCATAGTTTACTTGAGTATAAAGCTATAAAGGACTTGGAAAATAAAGAGGCTCCTTTTTATTTTATCCAGATGACACAATTATGACAAGGCTCCAAATATTACTTGTCTCCTTAAGAAGTCAGAGGTGAGACAAGCGTTATATGAACATGTCTAAACATAAATATTTGACTTGAAAAATGAAGTCAGACTACATTTTCTGACAAAAAATTGTCTTATTTGACTGATAAATTTATCAACCTAGAAAAATTTTGGCAATTAGGTTACAGAACACAATACATTGAATAAGCTAAATTGGCAACTTCAAGGTTTTGAAAAAAAAAAAATACTTGCCCGGGCACAGTGTCTCACAAAGTGGGCTGTAATCCCAGCACTTTGGGAGGCCAAGGCGGGTGGATCATGAGGTCAAGAGATCGAGACCATCTTGGCCAACCTGGTGAAACCCAGTCTCTATTAAAAATACAGAAATTAGCCGCGTGTGGTGGCATGTGCCTGCAGTCCCAGCTACTGGGGAGGCTGAGGCAGGAGAATCGCTTGAACCCAGGAGGTAGAGGTTGCAGTGAGACGAGATTGCGTCACTGCACTCCAGCCTGGCAACAGAGCAAGACTCTGTCTCAAAAAAAAAAAAAAAAAAAAAAAAAAAAACTTAAAGCACTTGTACATTTAGAATTTACCAGGAATCACCTCCTTCGCAACTATTTAAACTTGTGATTTTAAAAGGGCGATGGCAACTTAAAATAAGTAGAGAGATTTATAGATGTTCATAATTACTTCAGCAAAACCTTTGAAGATGGTTGCACTATATAGCATATATTGACAAAGGAAAAAGCCCAAGATGCCAAGAGAATTTGCAGTCTGTGGATTATAGCAGATGAGCGGACCTTAGCCCAAGCTTCCTCCAAATCCTTTCTTCCCCTTTTTTTTCAATATGAGGTTGAGTGTCTATCCTGTACTGGAGTCTTTAAACATGTCATTTCATACACAAATGCCCAATGGCATATGTATTAATTATATTTAAAGCATTTGAAAATGGAGGTTCAGAAAATCTGCTTAAGATTACATAGTTAATTACTTAGGGAAACAATATTCCAAATCAAGTCTGACTGGCTCCAAAGCCCATTCTGCTACATGATGAGCTTTAATTACATCATAACAGACTTTGGAGTGGGGAGTGATTTTGCCTTCAGTGGCTCATCTCAGCAGCATGAGACGACTGTGCAACTGCCAGAAGGGACTGGGGCTTCAGAGAAAGTTGGGGACATGTTCAGTTCAGCACATTCTAATTTAAAACACATCATAGAATATACGGTGTTTAAAAAGCCACATGGCTTATATTCTCATAGGACATTCACTTTAGATGGTGAATGGAAAAACTGAGACATGACACAGCACTATTTTGGCTTTCATGCTTTTGTTAATGAGTTTAAATTTTAGAACACTTCATATACATCCTCATCCAAAGCCTTTATGTTAAACCAAAGATGGAATCAATTTTATCTTCCTGCTCTGAAAAAATACCATCTTAATTTGTTGTATATTCAAATATCATTTCATTTACAAGATATAAAAATTATGGCCTTACAGAAACGTTGTTATTCAGAAAAATCAGAAGTGCATTGGAACTATCAGGAAAAATGACAGTTTTTAGTGTAAATTAAAAAGATTTCAGATTTGCATGACTTTAGATTTTATAATAAGTGAAATGGCTCTTACACGTTCTCCAACAGCACCATCCCGTCCTGGGGTACCATCATTGCCAGCTGGACCCTATAAAGAATAATGGTTTGAAAAACTACTTAACTGAGTAATGAAAAAAATCCTCATTCCAATTGTCAGAAAAATGACAGCATGTTTTACACCTGTGTTTTATAAACTGTAAATTAGCATTTATGCAAATGTCAGCAGAAGAATGGTTTCTACTCTTTTTCATTATTTTGAATTACTGTAAAATTAACACATTCTTACTTAATCCATATTCTTCATTTATATTTCTTATTTTGAAAAACGAAAAATCCACAAATATTTTGAAATAGATAACAATTACATTCTTGCCACTTAATGTTTTGCTTGTGTTACCAATGAAAGGTTTTTCTTACATTTACTTCTTAAGATTATTCAAATAATATCCTTAAAGTTTTGAAATAAAATAACTGTGTTTCAATGATATGAAACTACTTTAAGAAATATATAGTCGTCCTTTTCTATTTTATTGTGATTTATTTCATAAATATGTCTTTACTATTTGATCAAAAATTGTTCCAAAAGCTATTGATTCTTTCTTTCAATAAAATGTTACATTAACTGTTTGATGATTCACTCCTTAAAATGCTGAACAGAGCATATTCCAACCTTTAACTTCTCGAATTGCCTATCAAAAACTGATTTCCTCCCAAAAGTGCCTAAAGGAACATGATATCCATTATGTTACTTTATAGTGATATTTAAGTAAAATGATGTCTACTAACTTTGCCCTTTTCACAAGCTGGAATAGCTATATTAATCCTATCACCAGAAAACTTGGCAATTTTGATAAATACGCCATTACAAAATGAAATAATAACAAGGGGAAAGATGAATGGATGTGTCCTTCCACCTTCGAAACAGTTTGGCAACAGCTTAAATGAACTAAAATACTTAGCTCCAGACTAGATGAAGGTCAGTGCAAAGACACCAATCCTGTTACCTTTTCTTTATGTCATCACTTAGCCAACTCTCTAGGGAAGTAGAGTACATCAAATAACATTACTAAGAAACTTTCTTAAGGTCAAATATGCAATCAAATTCTAAATCAATTGCTAAATGAAAAAATTGTTCCCATGACACCAGATAACAAGAGAAGAGTTATTTTCACTGTAGTACTCACTTCTGGTCCAGGTTCTCCTACAGGACCATTGGAGCCTGGGGGCCCCACAGGTCCAGGTGGACCTTTATCTCCTGTTGCACCAGTTGGTCCTACTTTTCCTGGTGTTCCCTGAAATAGAAGTATAAATGTCAAACACTTGTGAAGAAATTGAAGAACGCTAGTTCCTATAAAGGCTAAGTTTTCAAAATGGTGCCTCTGGGCTCCTTCTATAATAATAATTTTGCATTATCTTAAAACACTCATGTAATCATAATGCTTTCTTAGAGGCATGTCCACCTCCTATCAGACTCCTCTTGATATATCTAAGGGACTAAAAACCAACCATCTGCTGCCACCAGCACAGGTGTGCATTTTGGGTTCTAATCATGTGTACCATAGGTGATTCTGGCTGCCCTTCTGGAATTTGCATCACTTTCATCCTTTTTCCCCGTTCCGCTTTGTCTGTTCATTTTATTTCTATATTCTGATACTTTGATCTCACTCTTGAGAGATTTTACTTTCACATCCTTGGCTCACTTCTGATAACAGTAAGACATCCCTTAGCTCCTACTTTGTTGGTTTCATATTTCAACCCACATGTCTCCCAGTTCCAAGATCCCATACATCTCTCTGTCTACATTCCATATGAAAACATCATTAATTTTTTTCAAGCATTGTAATCTTTTAGCAATAAAATTTAGTCTCTTCAAAGCTAACTTTGAATCAAACTTTTATCCATACTCCAGGGAATATAAAATCCTAAAGCACCCTCCAGGGAACAGGAGATTACCTTCAGATCCTTCTTCAGCATTCCCCCTACATTCACCTCAAATATTACTTTAGCTCAACTATGTCTTCCCTTTGATGGTTTACTGTGAAATATGGTATTTTTGTTAAGCATGTTTACTTAAAAAGACACTACCTACTCACCAGGAGATTATCCCCCTCCTCTAGCTCCGGGATCTTTTTAATCTTTGAAGAAGGATTTAAAGGTCACCAAAAATCCATATCCTTATTTGCCTACTTGTCTAGTCTCAGGGTTAAACAAATACATATTTTCAAAGACTTTGTAAGGTAGGTAAGAATTTGACATTTAAGATCAAAAGATTTTTAAGATACTCAAAAATTAATGTCCCTACAATACTGTTTAAATCTATTCATCAAGCAAAAAAAATAAAATCAATTCTCTAAACAATTTGTATTGCACATATGAGATAAAATATTGACCGATGCAGCTACTCACAGCTGGGCCTGGTAGGCCGGGCATGCCTCTCTCTCCACGTTGCCCAGGCATGCCAACAATTCCTCTCTGCCCGGTCGTTCCAGCTGGACCAGGGGGGCCATCTGGACCCTAATATTGAGGACAAACTAAAATCAGAAACTATCCAGGGCAAAACTGTACCCAAGGAATTTACAATAAGTTGGGTACAGCTTTACAGGTTTTTCAGTATGAAAAAGAAGTTCTCTGTTTCTCAAAATCATACTACATACGAGTAGTCATAAATTGTAATCCACACAGAACCTCTAACATTATTTAAAGGTGAAAACAGCTCATCCGTTGGAAAGAAACTGAAGATTAATGTGAATACTGACTCAATAAAAGAGGTAACTTCAGAGAAATATTTTTTTTCTTTATAAAAAGACAAAAAGGCAGTTCTACAATAAGGAAAAAATAGTTATCTAAACACAGTATTTAAAGGCATTTGCATATAAAATACAATATACATATATTTTTAAAGTTATTCATACATAATGAACATTTAACAAATAATTTTTTTGGTTTCGTTTTTAGATACCATATCCATTACTGCTATTTTTAAATCTATATATATACACATTTTTCCTAAAGCCTTATAGATTTGTAAATTAAAATATGTAGGGCATAATGCACTTTAAAAATTTCAGGAATGTGCCCAGCATAATATTTAAGCATTTCTGTGGCACTGATCATTATGGGTTTCTATTTGTAAATATCTCAGTTGAAGGTGGTCTGGAACGGATACGCCAAACTTACAGGTTGCCCATCTTCTCCTGGGTCCCCTTTGTCTCCTGGGCCACCAGGGGGGCCAGCTGGTCCTCGATCTCCCACACGCCCATGAGAGCCAGGGTCCCCACGAAGACCTGGAGGTCCCTCCTTCCCGGGTTCCCCTAGGGGCCCCGCAGGTCCTGGAGCTCCCTAGTATAACAAAGAAAGAAACACCCAGGAGGGCAAAATGGAAGCCAAGTAAGAGTGATTGATATAACGCTGTCGGCCTCAGATGCAGATGTCCAAGCCTCGCAGGTTCATTTTGCCTGTTAGATAATCAGTCATTCAACAGGATTTAAACAAAACAAAACAAAAGAAAACACAGCTGTAGATTCATTCCCCAGGGGGAAATCTAAATATCATTTGCAGTCAATTCCCTTTGAATAATTTTTAAAGAGTGGTGCAACTAACTTGAATTTTCAAACTTATTTAAGGCTCCACTCCAATGATGAATATATAATACTTCATTCTGAGATAATTATTTATTATTATGATTTGATCTTATAATGAATGACATTTATTAAAGAAAGTTTCATAGTTGCATCTTAACTGAAGTGAATGATTATTCGCACATAATACTGTAAGTATTCGGTATTTAAACGGAATAATAAAAAAACATTGGGGCTAAAAAGAACTTGCAGATTAGCTCCTCCAAGAAATACTAGATTATTAAGGATGATTTGCTTTGCTGAAATACCAGTATGCATTATTGGAATAAGAGCTGTTAAATAAGAAAACATACCATTAAGAAATTAAATAAAATAATAAATTTAACTCAAATGTATACGTGTGTGTGTAATTATTTCACTATCAGTGACTTGACTCACTAAGTTGACTTACAGCAGGGCCTGGAGGTCCAACTCTGCCAGCAGAACCAGGAAATCCTGTAGCACCCTAGAACCAGAATATCATATAAGCAATTTTTAAGGTAATATAAATTAGTTACATGTATTTTCCTGGGATTTTTTTCACAGGAAGACTGAAGCCTTTAGATTTCCTTTCATGTTGTAAGCAATATTTTTTTTTTCTTCATACAAATCCCATATTTTGGGGAATTAATCTAGATTAACTGGTAGGAAGGGCACTATTTTCCTTTTTCTATGCAAGTAGTACTAGAATCACATTGATATTTTATATAATCGAATTAAATAAAGTGCTTTCACATTATTTATTTACTCTTTTATATAGGTAATATGTTACTTACATTACAGGTGAGGCACCTGGGTCTCCAAGATTACAAACTTGATTTTAACCCAAATCTCCATCTGAGTTAAGTGCCCTTTGCACTATAGTACAGCTGATACAGGTAATAATTTGTTATTTCAGCCTCAGATGAAAATTATCTTTCACATGACCAGGAAGCACTAGATAACTAGAATTAGCTGTGCATACTTTGCAGAGCATCAAATAAACTTACAGGCGGACCTTGGGTTCCTCGACCACCTTTTAGTCCAGGAACGCCATTAGGACCCTAAATAGAAACAAACAAAAGAGCACTGTAGTGAAGCAAAAGAGGCTGAATGTACACTCCAAACATGGGGCACTTGACTCAAGTTATGCCTTTTTCTTGTTAACTTACGTGAGGGCCAGGGGATCCTGCTAACCCTTGTGGTCCGGGAGAACCAGCATCTCCCTTCTGTCCTGGCTCTCCAGGTTCACCTTTTACTCCAGGCTGTCCATCAGGACCCTATACGAAATTATACAAACAAGCAATTGATTATAAGACTTATAGACAAATTACTTTAGAGTAATTATTACTAACGTATCAATCATATATTGTGAAACAGTGCTTTATAATCAGTATTAAAGCATACTAAAGGAAAAAAAGTACTCTGATGAGATCTTTCAAAACAGCCTAAAAAATAAGCTATCCCACTGCATTTTTATTTTAACAAATAATTAATTAAAGAAGCTTAACTAGCACAAACTCAAGTTTTGTGCCAGTCTATAAAAAAACGTATTGAAAATGAGAATATTGTCTAGAAAACTGTAAATTTTCCAGAATTAATGCGACTTCAAAACATATGACAATAATCATTAAACTTATTATAACAAGGTAAGTGTTTATTTGTAAATTAGGGATATTTGAAAATTATACCTGGGGTCCGGCAAAACCAACAGCTCCAGTTGGGCCATTTTCACCTCGAGAACCCTAGAAGGAGACAAAGATTACTGTAGCTTTCACACATTATTCTAAACAGGAACAGTATTTTAAAATATGATCATATAAATTTGATAGTTAGACATGTAAATATAGAAAAATTACACATATTGCTTAAGGAAGGCCCTTAAGGATTATATAAAGATATAGGTCATAGAACAAAATTCCCAAGGTCAGAAGTCTCAAAAGAGCCTCCAAATTAGCTAGTAAACAAGCTGCCTAACTACACTTAATAGATTGTATAGCAGATAATTTTTAAGTTTAATTAGAAAAGCAAAAGCTAAAAACCAGGAAGTTATACATAACCTAAAACCAATAAGCATTGTTTTATATAAATATCAAAACAAAATGATGAATTGTTTTATTGCTCAATCTCACACTAAAGAACACCAAAATACAGTCACTTACAGGATTGCCCCGGGAGCCAGGAGGGCCAACTAAACCTCGAGGACCAGGTTCACCCTAGAAAGCAGATTTTAGGTGGTTACTGTCCAAAACAGTAGCTAAACATAATATAATTTTAGGACATTGGTCACTGTGTAGGAGGAGATAGTGGAAAAGAACTCTGAAATGATCTTGCTCAGATACCATATGTTATAAAATGAAAAGATTTATGAAAGAGCCAGCTATTCAGGACTCATAATTTTGAGTGTACAAATTAACAACTTGTGACTTACCTTTTCTCCAGTAGGACCTGCAGGACCTGGAGGGCCCAAAGGACCTGGAAGACCCTGTCAATTAACAGAACATAGGCATATTGAGGTAAAAAATGCACAGAAATCTTCATGCTTAAGCAAATCAACAAACAAAAAAGAAACAACTATTTTGTTATAATTTGGCTGCTTTTGCAAATCATTATCTATAATAAATGATATAATCTATATATTTTCAAGAGTTTTCTGTCTAGTTTATTTTCTCCACACTGTTTTAATCTCTTTCATGCAACTTAATTCATGCATACATAAAACTGTTTTCAGGCATTAGCACTAAATTAATGTTAAGCTACAAAAATGTTTCTATTTCTTAGCATAATTAGCTTTGCTAATATTTTTCGGACATTTGACCACAAATTGAAAAGAGGCTTTCCTTCTTTTGCATATAATATTATATTCTTAAATTATAATAGCAAAGTATCACTTTTTTATTTTTAAAAATTGAAATTGTGTTAAGGCATTTTAGGTTTTTTGTTTGTTTGTTTTTTGGCACAGGGTCTCCACTCTACGTTGCCCAGAATGGAGTGCAGTAGCTATGCACAGATGTGATCACAGCACATGCATCTTTGAACTCTTACCCTGGATCAAGTGATCCTCCCATCTCAGACTCCAGAGTAACAGACTACAGGCACAAGCCCCTATGCCTCGCTTAGTTTTCTTCATTCTTTTTCTTTTCTGAGACGGAGTCTCGCTCTGTCGCCTAGGCTGGAGTGCAGTGGCGCCATCTCAGCTCACTGCAAGCTCCACCTCCCGGGTTTGCACCATTCTCCTGCCTCAGCCTCCCAAGTAGCTGGGATTACAAGCATCCGCCACCATGCCTGGCTAATTTTTTGTATTTTTAGTAGAGACGGGGTTTCACCATAGCCAGGGTGGTCTTATCTCCTGACCTCATGATCCGCCCGCCTCAGCCTCCCAAAGTGCTGGGATTACAGGCGTGAGCCATCGCACCCAGCCAGTTTTCTTCATTCTTTTGAGATGAAAAGGAAAATTAGCTAAAGTTTACAGCCTAAAACCCCAGCTACTTTGAGATTTATGGGCACAGGAGAGCTAACACTTAGAGGACAGTACGGCTAACACATGGGGACACAACCTGAGTCTTCTTGACATGTAATCACAATCTTGAAACTGTGGGAATATTGGAGTCCTCTCTAAAACAAGTGTTCTATCTTATAACTGCGTATTGCCTCTTCATATACAGCCCAAATATTCTTTCATTGTTTAATTTCTGTATGTACAACTAAAGGAACTTAAGGAACAAAAATGACTTTAATTTTATAGTTTTGACAAGAACATAAGAAATCTGTGTTCTTATAGTCTCTAGATCTACAATGGAATGATATCATTCCAATAACTTATGTAATATACTTCTTTAAAGGATTTGATGAAATATAAGTATCACTTCATTACTTATGTTTATAGATTTTTTATACAGAGAAGACATGTTATTCATTTTTTCCCTACTGTGAGATTACAGTAAGTGCTTTGCTCTGCTTCTTTCCTGCAACAATGTAGTGTCCTCATTAAAAACAAAGCAGTCATTGCTTACATCCTGATCCTATCACATTGCAATTTCAAAGTTAGTTCATAGGCACAATTGATATGTATTTTGGATTTTCCCTTAAAACAAACTGCTAATGCATCGTTCCTATAAATAGTACTGTACTACTTATGCATTCCAGGACATTCATGATGTAAAATATTAAAAATATACCAGATTTACTTGACTATTTTTGAAATATTAAATTAAATATTAGATTTAACTAAAAGGCAAGGTGTATCTTTTGTGCATAATTTGTTAAAAGAAGTGGTGCATCCTTAATTAAATTTGCATAAAAAGGACTAATTACCCTTAAGATGAAAATTTGCTAGTATATTTCACTATATTTCCTTAATCCAAATCTATTATAACCAATGTATTAACAATGACTCCATGTGCAGAACCAAATAGCAGTTCTCTTTTATTATGTTACAACTGTAATTGCCAGGGCACACATGACAACTAACAGTAAACCATGTCATACTGAAACAGAAATCATTAGTCAAATATCAGGCACTATTCCAGAAAATGATGGATGTTTAAGCCATTGTGACTAGCCACTCTTACATGAGGAAATCATTTATGTCTGAAAATACATTGTCCTTCAAGTCTGATTGTCCTTGGAATTGTAAATGCATTCTAATTTCAAAGACCTAATGCTTGTTAAATGTCAATTTCTGACATGACATTAAACAATGCTCTGCAGTCGACCATCCTTCTTGACATTCTGCTTATTCAAACTCTTTATTAATGATAACATTAATGACGATTCACTGTGCAGTAAATTTCTCACCCCAACATCCAATATACTGAGAAATATTTATCACAACTTTGGTGACTCCACAAAGCTCTGCTTGTCTATGCTGGAATGAGGTATTGGCCAGCTCACTAGATTAGCATTTTAACAGAAATAAACCTTGTGTATGAAATAAAAAGATGATAGAGAAAGATAAAGAGGGCCCCCATCCCCTTAAGGCACTTATCTCATAGGCACAATAAATATGTTTTTATTTAAGTTTCATTTAATTCAGGGTAAGCAAAATGAATAACCCGTGGTTGAATCACAGCAGATCTCACATGCCATTATTCTCCAACTCCTGACTGCCAAGGAAACATGACTGACTTTATTTTGGAAAGTTCAGGGAAACTCATATGATACTGTAATGTTGGTTCCTAGCCCAGCTAGAAAAGGAATGCTTTTACTTACTCTCGCACCATCATTTCCAGCTGTGCCTTCAGCACCTTTTTCTCCTATGCCACCCTGGGAAAACACACAAAATACAATTGATTCATTTAATTGTCTCTTTCCCACACTTCTGTGTTAGTTTCATGAGAGTGAAGGCCAATTGTCATTTTCCTAGTCGTATCCAGGTGAGCCTGGGATGGTGCCTCACACTGTGCATTTTCTCAGTAAATGTTTATTAGAAGAATGAAAAAATGAATGACTAGTGACTCAGGATGGTAGAAATAAAAGCCTGCCCAGGAAATCATTTAATTTTCAGTAGAAAGTCTGAATAAATAATTGAAAAAAAAAAAAAAAAAGGACTTACTCTGTCACCCTTGGGGCCAGGAGTTCCTGCAATTCCTCTTTCTCCCGGCATACCTTGAAGACCTGGTGGGCCTGTATCTCCAGGGGTCCCAGATGGACCTGGACTGCCCTAAAATGAACCAACATTAAGTGACCATACCAATAATATTAAGATTAAACTAATGAAATTGCTTTTTAGTGGGTCAAAAATAGTTGTCAGCAATTTCATGTAGTTCAACTTAGTGCTTATATTTTTCATCTGAGAAAGTTGTCTCTGAGTAGGTTGATTTTTTTGAAATTAAAAAAACCAGATTTTGTTTTTTGATTGTTGCTTTATGTTTTTAACTTTTCTCTTAAGAGGCAATTGAATGCTATTTCAAATAAAAAGGATAGAGTTGCCTTTTTTTCCCTCTGTTGGCAACATAATGGAATATATTAAGAAAGAAAGACATTACATTTAGAGAAATATTTCATTCTCTCTTTAATGAAACTGATATTTGATATTAACCTGGTTTTCAGGCTAATAGTGTCTAAATTGTAGTAGACCGTATCAATCACTCTAAACCCTGAAATGACATGACCATGTCACATGATCATGAAAAATTCTACTTCAATTGTTTATACTGAAGTTGGCCACATTATTTTCTACCAATCACTAAATGGCACACATTTCTGCCTTATGATGCATTATATTTTCAGATTTTAAAAGTTCCATATTTTCACATATGTAGTAAGCAGAATTGTGAAACCTGAGACAAGGAAAATGGAGCATATTATTAGAAAAGCCTCCTAATAAATCATGCAATTTTCTATTTCTATTCATAGAAGCCACTAATAAAATGTACATAAACATTAGAAATGTGTTTGTATATGGAAATCTATCACCATGTGCACTAAACCACAATCCCCATCACAGAAGAGTCTTCTTTTTAACTGACACTTCAGGTGCAAGGAAAAAGCCTAATAAGTGCTCATTAAATATTTGTGGAAGAAGAAAATGATATAATCAAATTATCTTTCAGAAACAAGACATGCATTCTCAGACCATCATGCGTTTATTGAGCAGCAATTTTAAACCATTTTAAAACACCGAGATCACTATGACACTTACTTTTGGGCCATCAGGACCATGTCCTCCAGCCATTCCCTTCTCACCAGGGAGTCCAGTTATCCCAGGTTCTCCTCTTTCCCCAGGATTTCCTCGTTCTCCCTAGCACAAAATTGGGATGTCAAATAATCTCAATACTTGATCTAAAAATAGGTTAAAATGTTTCTGAGAAATGGCTTCTACTAGGGAAAAATTTGGAAATGAGACATTACTAAATCTCAATTTTCTAATTTAGTGATAAGAAATAAATTTGAAGTAAGGATATGCTAGTTTCATAGCACAAAATATTTCTCACAAAATTGATTTTTATCCAGTCAAAGAATTTATAGGTTAAAATAAATCCCAATTTAAGATTTTAAAAGACACCTTTTAAAACTGAAGCCAGTGGGAAACAAAATTAATCATGAAGATTAAAATACTTACTCTAGGTCCTAACGGGCCGACTGCTCCGGGGTCTCCAGGAACACCCTATAAACACATTTTTTTTTAATGGAACAAGAGCTTTGAGTTCAGGCATTTATCAGAAAACTTTCCAGTTCATACACCTAGTTTCTATTAATGTGCCATTAGAAGGCTGCATAAGCCAACAATTTAAAGAAAGAAAAGTACATACATTTTTACAAATGAGGGAATATTACATGTTTTAGATGAAAACATTTTTCCAAAAGCTTTGTATTATACCTGAATGTTTGATTTTTGGCAATGAGAACATGCAAAATACTATTTCACAAAGATAGAGCATTAGTTTTCTAGAGGCAACAAAATACATGCTAAATGTCTTTTTTTAAACTAATGGAAGATGAAAAAGTTTAAATAAAGAAAAGTTATATAAAAGGGCTAAAGAGTTGATCTTTTAAATAGAACCAATTCAATTCTACTCAATTAAGTAAATCTTTCTTGAGCCTATAATATGGACAAAGCACTCTACTAGGTATTGTGGGTTCAAACCAGTGCAGTTATGTCTAAATTAAAAGTTTGTTTGTTCTTACATAAAAGAAAGTTTGTCAATTTGAAATTTCTTTCTTTGATAAAGATGATAACTTTGTCAAATAGGCCTCCAATCTTATTCTCCGAAATGGACTGTCCTCATTGTGGCCTGATCTCCCTAAAAGCCCAATCTGATCATATTACTCCTTTCTTAAAAACCCTTCTTTTTTTTTTTTTTTTTTGAGACGGAGTCTCGCTCTATCACCCAGGCTGGAGTACAATGGTGGCATGATCTTGGCTCACTGCAACCTCCACCTCCTGGATTAAAGTGATTCTCCTGCCTCAGCCTCCCAAGTAGCTGGGAATACAGGCATGTGCCACCACGCCCAGGTAATTTTTGTATTTTTAGTAGAGACGGTTGGCCAGGCTGATCTCGAACTCCTGATGCCAAGTGATTCACCTGCCTCAGTCTCCCAAAGTGCTGGGATTACAGGTGTGAGCCACTGTGCCCAGCCTAAAAACCCTTCCTTAGCTTCCCATTACTCTAATGATGAAGAACAAGTTAGAATCAAATTAAAACCCTCCATACTCAGGCCCCTGAGTCACCCTGCAGCCCCCTTTCTATTTTCCTCAAATCACATTACCCACTCTGATTTGTAAGCTTGTCTCATTTCCTGGAGGTTTTTCCTATCTTCCCTCCTTCATCGTTACCATCATTCATCTCTCAGATATCATAAAAGATATTACTTTGTCTGGAAAACCTTTCCTAAACCCCCCAAGTCTTATTTAGGTGCATCTTTTTTGTTTCCATAAACATAGTACCTCCCCTATTATAGCATTTAGAGCATGCTATTATTGTAATTGTCCTATACTCTCTGAATCCTACTATACTATAAGGACAACAAGGTCCAAATCCATTTTGTTCAGCTGGTTCAGGCCAGTGCTTTGTAGAGGCAAGCACACAGAGTGTTCAGCAAATATTTATTAAATGATTAAATGAACAAATGAATCATTCAAAGAAAAATAAATAAATCTATGTGCCAGGAAAACGACAGAATAAAATTGTTAGTATTTGTTCATAACTGTTTATATAAAGTGGTTAAGAACACATCTTGGGAAGCAGATGACCTGGGTTCAAATCTATAAACTGTGTGACTTTGGGAAAGTTATCTAATATCTGTATGTCCCATTTTCCTCATCTATAAAATGGAGATAATGATAGTACCTAGTACATAGGGCTGCTTTGAGAACTCAAAGAGATAATGTATGTAAAGGAAAGCACAACAGAGCCTCACGCATAAAAAGTGATAATTGAGCCACCAATGTATAGTGTTGCCATTATTATTATTTAAACACTTACTTGATCACCTGGCTTTCCACCTTCTCCAGGAGGCCCTGGAGGACCAGGAAGCCCCTAAAACAAAAGTAAGAAAATAAAATTGTGAATCTGTGAAAGTTTAACAGGCTACCAGTGTTAACAGTTTACCTTTTACAATTCATGGAGTCTCCAAGACTGTATTTTCAATGAAAATGTATTGTTCAGACATTTTAAGCAAAAAAAAATTGTTCAGAAGCATTAAAAAAAACTACCAACAAAACACAAAAGCTAGTCAATTTATAGGATTGTATTTTCATCTGCACACCACTTAGCAAAAAAAGAGATAATGTAACAGGAGTTTCTTCATATTTATAGAGTTTTTATGGCTCTGTGAACAATATTTTAGACTGCTGGAATATTATTTAAAGTCAGTCCAGAAAGTTTTTTTTACAAATTATGATCATCCTCCTATTAAATAATGTACATACTGATATATGTAGATAAACTATGAAACTTTGCTCAATAAAAAATTCTTGTCACTGTGCCAATAAAACTAAATCAGCCTTAAAATGGTTTAATAAACTTTGTTGAGCTATTAGAAACATTTTATTCCTGATATCTTTTTATTACTTTTTTGTTATTTTTTATTTGTTTTGTTCATAATTTGCAGGTTTGATCAGTTTTTTTAGAAGTCCATTCCTTTACTTTGAACAAAAATGTTCGATTTTATCCAAATGTCTATACTATCTACTGAAAGAGGGATGACTTTTTGAAAATTGTAGAATTTCAAATCTTCTGACCATATATATATATATATTTTTTTTTAAAAAAAAAAAGCATTTTAGTAAATGGAAGATGAAATGGAAAACTGAATTAGTGCATACCTGAAAACCTGTGGGGCCTGGAGGTCCTTGTTCTCCTCTTTCACCAGCTAGACCCTAAGTTGTGAAGGAGAAAATAATTGTGAATATAACCAGATCTTTGTCTGCTTCCTCTCTATGTGAACCACTAGAAGTACTGATATTTATTTGTACTTCTTCCAATCACATGTTTTTCTCTTTAGCCAGGTAATAAACTAGTATTAATAGTAATCAAATGGTATTGTTTGAAGTCTCTGGAGGCGAGAAAATATCTACTAAAGCCAGTGACTGATAACATGTCTTTATTTTTTGATCCAAACTTAAATGTCTGGAGCCAATTGTAAACTTCTGGGGAAATTGGATTGAATATAGGAAAACCCATTACTTTTGTATATATAATCTAAAAACATAATATTTTTATTATAGTTTATTTCTGAATGTCTTAAGGTTTATCAAGACTTCAAAAACAGAATGACTAAAGAAAGCAAAGCTAACATTTTAGAAAGATTTAAACTGCCCCACCCCAAAACAAATATGCCAAAATATTTCTGATAAACACTTCATTTTAAAATCCTAAAATGAAAATAGACCTCGAAGAATAAGTATTATTCCTTTTACCTCCTAAAAAATACCTTAAATAATTTTTTTTTTTTTTTTTGAGATGGAGTCTTGCTCTGCCACCCAGGCTGGAGTGCAACGGCGTAATCTTGGTTCACTACAACCTCCGCCTCCCGGGTTCAAGTGATTCTCCCACCTCAGCCTCCTGAGTAGCTGGGATTACAGGCACACGCCACCACGCCTGGCTAATTTTTGTATTTTTAGTAGAGACAGGGTTTCACCATGTTGGCCAGGCTGGTCTTGAACTCCTGACCTCAGGTAATCCACCTACCTTGGCCTCCCAAAGTGCTGGGATTACAGGCGTGAGCCACCATGCCCGGCCTTAAATAAATTTTTATGAGATGCATTATTGAGAGAAGGTATATAATTGAGTATTTAAATATTTTAAATAAAATATTTTATAAAATATTTGTTACACACTATTTTCCTCAGTTGATATAGTCTTTGACTGTGACATATAAAAACCTTTGCAGTCAGACTTTTAAAGAAGTTTAAAGTAAAAAGATCAATCATTATATTTAAAAAGGCAGAAGACATTGTATCACAGAAATCAAAAGAGAAGTTATAACAGAAATTCTTCATTCCCATACATTCTTACTCACTTTCCCTGAAACTTATGCATAAGTCTTGAACAAACATCATTGAAAAATGCAATGTGTATATATATATATATATATATACACATATATATGCATATACATATATACATATGTATATATATATTCTCACACACACACAAAAAAAATCACATACCGGCGGGCCCACAGGACCAGAAGGACCAACTTCACCATCTTTTCCAGGAGCTCCCTAGTATCACACACAGATATTTGTGAGCTGAGTCCATGAGAATTTAAATAGTACATACATTATTTTTCTTTAGCAGAAAATGTATATTTACCCTCTGCCCAGGAACTCCAGCATTTCCTGCTTCTCCAGGTTTCCCAGGGTCACCCTAAAGAATAAATGAAACTTTTGTATAATTCCTTCAATTTGTCAAAAACACACCTCCTCCAAATGAGGATCATGATGAGGTGGCCAACATATTATACACTGTACTCACACTGCTACCTTTGGGGCCTGGAAGGCCCATGCTCCCAGGCTGCCCTCTGATTCCTATGGAGCCTGGAGGACCTGGACGGCCATCTTCCCCTGGAGCCCCCTGTGGAATTGACAGGAGCCATGTAAGTTTCATGTAAGTTGTTTCTAAATACAGCATCACCCAAAGTGTCACTTACCTTTGCTTACTATTATGTTACATAAATTTTAAACTATCTTGCATTTTCATGTTAAAGAATCAGGACAGTTGAATGGGTTTTTTAAAAACACTGAAGTATTTTAAGTAACTAGAAGAGAGATTTTATTCTTATTCTAGACATAAGCTTCCTCATGATGTCTCCTGACAATCATATTAATAGGGGAAATCTTTCTTCTTTCATTTACTCTGGTTTGCAGTAATGAAAATTCAGGACTTCTATTTCACATTGCAGGACAAGGAAAGATCTTAGAATATATAAGTTGTCAAAATTCATACCTACTTATCTCTTAAACATATAAAATTAAAAGGATATAAAAATGAGAATATTGCTAATAGACAAATTTCACCAATATTAAAAACTATATCATTTTAACTTTTTCACTGATGTCAGGCAGGGAAGCAATTCAATTTCAAATATTTATCTTAGTAAAATTTGATCTACATTTTTGTCAACTTGAAAATAGATACTAAGAATATGCTTCCAGAAGTTGTTATAAATATGTCAATATGACCAGCATCCACATAATCAAAAACATTAACCTAAATAAATATCATTTAAGTTGCATGTCTATTGAAAAATATTAGTGGTTGTGGACTTCTGTTTAAATTACTTACCAAAGGTCCAAGTTTTCCTTCAGGACCTTGAACACCAGGATTTCCTGTCAAACCCTGAAAATAAAAAAGCAACTGTCAGTTTGTTGCTGATCTGCAGTTGAAGTAAAGATTCTCAAGAGTAAAAATAGTGTTGCATTTTTGTCAACTGAATAGAATGACATTTCTGTAAATCAAATTTTTAAGTGATGTATTGTTAAAATAAAATTTTTCAGAATTTCTCTGCCAAAATTACTTTTTTGCTATATTGCTATAAAAGCATATTTACGAATATTTATAAATTCTTTACTTGCTGACAAGTAAAGTTATAAAATTTGACAAACAGGATTTTTTTCTCATGCCAAGCGATAAAGCTATTAATACATACTGCTTTGAGAGAGACTAAAAGTTACCGTGTTTTCTATATATGATAAAAATAACAAACCAGTATTTTTTAAAATAATGAATTGGATCAAAACCGTAAAAACAAAGAAATGTTCTAAACTGTAAAAACCAACTAAATTTAAAAACAAACAAACAAAAACCTGATCAATGCATGCTCAGGAGCACTTCTCCCAACTGATGTAGCAAACACTTGCTACATTCTTACCCGAGCACCTGGAAGCCCAGGTTCCCCTGGACGTCCTGGATCCCCCTGGCTTCCTTTGGGTCCTGAAGAACCTACAGGACCCCGTTCTCCTTGAGCACCCTGTACCAAGGTAAAGCAGATGCATGAAGAAAAAGAGTATAGAAAAACAAAAGCAAGCAGAAGTAAAATTAATGTTTTACAAATCAAGGCACTAATATAACATACAAATCAAGGCACTAATATAACATAAAATTTTGTCACCACATTCCTCCAACTAGCATCCTTCCCCCCATGCCTCTTAATACAGGAATTACACAAGAGAGGATTGGGGTTAGGCCTGGTATCTGTATCCATCTCCTTTCTGGATCTGAGCCTATGCAGGCCATAGCTAGATCACAGTGCTGAAAAATGGCATCTTCTGGAGCACCCCCCACGTAAGTATCAACATTGACAGGGCAACCTCACCTTTGGCCCAGGTAAACCATCAGAGCCTGGAAAACCACGATTGCCAGGAGCACCCTACAAATGACCAAAATGTGATTCTTAATTGTTATTGATATTTTTGCAATATGTAATGAATAGGTGATTTTTATTTTTAGTACTATAAAGTTTTAGCAGCCATCATCAAGCCAACATGGCTATAGATATGCATAAGAAAAATCTGACTCGATGGAAAACATTTAAAATTTTGAAGAATATGTAAGTACTGAGCCAAATAATTCCTCAAATCAAGAAATATTCTGTACTTTGGGAGGCCAAGGCAGGCAGATCACCTGAGGTCAGGAGTTCAAGACCAGCCTGGCCAACATGGTGAAAACCTGTCCCTACTAAAAATACAAAAATTAGCTGGGTATAGTGGCAGGTGCCTGTATCCCAGCTACTCAAGAGGCTGAGGCACAAGAATTTCTTGATCCTGGGAGGCAGAGGTTGCAGTGAGCCAAGATGGTGCCACTGCACTCCAGCCTGGACAACAGAGCAAGACTCTGTCAGGAAAAAAAAAAAAGGAAGGAAGGAAGGAAATATTCTAATGATTCATAGTAAAATTAAATAGAGAAAACTGATATCTAGAGATGAGAGGCATAGGTACTATCTATAGCAATTAAAATGTCAACAATGACATGTATTAATGACATTTTTGTGAAACGTTTTGCATTCTCCAAAGTGCTAGATAAATGTGAGATTATTGTTCTTCTTTTCAGACCTGTCTCAATGTGCTCCAGTCACAGCTACCTCTTCTGGTCTTTAAAATCACCAGGTCCTTTCTGCCCTCCTAGCTTTGCATTTGCTTTTTCCTCTGCTAAGAATGTTCTTCCTTCCAAGTTTTCTACTGGTTTATCATCATCTTCAGGTCTCAGCTAAAATGCTATCTTCTCAGAGGATCCTCTTTCCTAACCACCTAATCTAACATTACAACACTGACATATATGTGTAGTTACTCTCCAACGTGTCATGCCTTTATTTAGTGTGTGTATGGCACTTTTTAAAGTGTGTACATATATTTTTATTTACCTGTTGACTTGTTTATTGTTTACCTCTCCACTAAAACAAACAACTATTTACTAGTCTCCACATGAGGACTAGGACCATAGCCTTCTTGTTCACTGATCTAATTCCAAGCACAGATGGCTCAAATTTGCATAGACTAGTGATTTAACCAACATTAGTTGAATGTATGAATAATGATTAGTCAGTTGGCTCTTTCTATTTGCACATAATTGTACTGAACTATGCAAGGAACCTGCAAGCATTTCTCTTAACTCTTCTAGTTTTCCTTACTATTCTTAGACTTACACACATAATTCCCTCACAACTATAAGAATGTGTTGTATTACTTAAATTTACCCTTTCTCCCACTGGCCCTGGAGGACCAACTGTTCCTGGGTCACCTCTGGGACCTCTTTTGCCTTCTTCACCAGGTGGGCCTATTGGACCCTGAATACCATGTGGCCCCTGTTAAAAACAGAAGGACAGTTACCAGAAAGACCCATTCAACCAGTGAATTATAGTTGGAAGCCTAATTTAACGAAGTCAGTCACAAATTTTAAAGTATATGGAATAATGAGATATTTTCTTCTCAAGCTATTATAATTCTCATTATTATTTTAAACCCTTTAGCATTTTGAGCTGTACACTTCCAGACAATACTATGTTCTTCCTATCATTAAAACAATGAAACCTTACTGGTTCCCCTTTTGGGCCAGCTTCTCCTTTGAAACCTGGAACTCCTGGATCACCCTGAAAAAAAAATATTGATATTTGTAAGAACCAGGACATTTAGCTAGTCCAATCTGCTCAAATTAGTTACAATAAATAGGCTTTAAAAATTCTCTCCAGTTGAGTCTGTTTTGCATCAGTAGTATAATATAATCATTTTTAAATGAATGCATGTGAATATGTTAATATGTGTAAATTTTTATAAAATTCAGTATAATTTGGAAGCCGTTTATTTAATTTATAGTGGTCTTTAAGAGATTTATTTTTAAAATCATGTTTTTTATCACGTGTAGTAGAATAAATAGAATTATTGAGTTATTATTCAAATTTGAAAATTAAAATTGGAACTATCAATGACAATTTCTATAGATAAATATATTTAGGCTGTATTTTAGGATGTGAACTTGTTTTCCCAGAATCAAAATAATTTTATATTTATGCTATATTTATTGAGAATTTAGCAACTTCAAATAGGGCATTTCACTCTTGGAATGTTCAAGGGTTTTCTGTAGGTGTGTCTTTAAATACCAATTGTAATTTAGGTTGTAAGAACTGGATTGCAAAATTCAGAACTTGGTAAAATCAAATGTGACACTAGCAACACTAATGATTTAATAAATCTGTCACCAGCACTTTAAGAGAATTTATCAGCATGACCACATTACTTGGAACAGAATTGTAAATATTTGTTTAAATATTTATTTTTATACATCAAGCTAAAAGCTATTAAGCACAACTTCTCAATGTGTTTACTTCTTATGGGTTCATCAAAATATTTTTTCTAATAAATAATTTCTGTAAAATATGAAAACATTCAATCTGACATTCAACCTGATTAATATATTTGAATCACTCTTTAAGAATAACTCCCAAGAAATAGTTGTTGAACCCATTTTTAGCCTAATTGTCTTTATAAATTCCTATTGACGCTCCATATTCCTCACATGGCTTGCATAATATTTTCATAATATTTATTATTCAATTATTCATAAAATTCTATGAGATGAACCATAAAGTTATAACCTTATTTTAAATAAAAGAACACTAAAATTTAACATACTGCAGTAATGTTCCACTTAGAATTTAAACATCTAAGTTGTACCTCAACATTTAGGTTTCACTTCACAAAGACTCCCATCTTCCCACATTTGGATAAGTCACGTTATCTATGTTTCATTGCATCACATTACATGTTATTACTCTTGGTGCTCTTAGTTAGATCACACTAAAGGATGATAGTTCTTTCGAAGGTCATTACCGGTTGGCCTCGAATTCCCTGAGGACCAGTGCTACCCTGAGGTCCTGGAGATCCAGGAGGCCCTGCCGAGCCAGGAGGACCAGAGGTACCCGGAGAGCCCTATTAAACAGCAAGAGTGATGTGATAAGTAGAGATACAGGTAGCAGTCTGGGGCCAATGTCTAAAGAATCATGCCCATTTGAGCTTCACATGGCATAAATGCAGTACTCACCGTTGGGCCTTTGGCACCAGGAGTACCATCAGTTCCTACTGCACCCTAAAAGGTACATTAAAAGTATGTGATGAAATATTAAGCAATATCTAGATACAAATGTGGTAGTATACAGATGTCGGGCCATCTTTAAAAAGGAAGTAGAAGCGTTTTTTAAAAATCAACCACCATTATATCATAAAAATTACTTTTTCGACTAATTCTCTTTTACATAAAATAGGTAAAACTTACAGAGTTGACAAGAGAAATATATTTCTTCACAGTTGTAAGCACTCATTTAGAATTCAGAGAATATATTAAATTTTATATTTCGAAATAGCTAGAAAAAGAGGACTTAAAATGTTCCCAACACATAGAAGTGATATATGCTCAATGGGATGGATATCTTAAATATCCTGACTTGATTATTACACATCTTAGGCATATAACAAAACATTACAGGTACCCCCTAAATCTGTACAAATATTATGTATCAATAAAAAAAATAGGTTGAATTTGTTCTGATGCTACAAGAAATGTCCAGCTTTCTGGGCTGGTTCTTAAGTATGCTAGAAACTTACAGGAAGACCTGGAGAGCCAACTGGACCTGGGGGCCCAGTTTCACCTCTCTGCCCCTGAGGACCTTCAGGGCCTCGCGCCCCTGTAGGACCTGCTTCTCCCTAAAAGGGTACAAAGGGAAATGTTAATTTAAGAAAAATACGAGAGTGGCATTGTACAAAGTTGACCGCTTATTTGGAATTTTACATTTGAAACCCAAATATTTAAAGAGGCCATAGAGGATTACAAGAGATGTGTGCCCAACCAAGCTTAAGGAGTGCACTCACTTTCCCACTTCCTTCTTAAGGGATGACGCTGGTGGCCTCTTCACTAGGAATATTCTCCATATCCAATCTCCAGCTGAAGAAGCCCTACACCAGGGTTAGCTTAAGTTCCCTCTCCTCTGAACCTCCACAAAATCTGAAATTTTTCTTACCACATCTATCAGAATTTACACTTATTACATATCAAACAGTTAAGATAATCTAAGTTCATAAAGAAAAACTAGAAACAGCCCTACACCTCAGCAGGCACACGGAGTCTACTCAAAGAATAAGATAGGCTTAAATATCTTTTATTTAAGATATTTATCAAAGAATAGATATTCTTAAATCTGCATGGTTTACTTTTAATATGTTCTTACATAAATACTCAGGTTATTCAAACCCATTTCCATATAAACAGTGTATATATTCAGACTCTTTAACACAAATCAAATGAAGGAGAAAAACTGACCGACCCACTGTTCTTAAAGAGGTTGTTTCTGTTCAATGTATTAGTCTAGCAATTTACTACAAAATTAAAGCTTCATGCAATCATTAGAGGATAAATCATATTATTTTCCAATATTTATAAAACAACCTAATACCAGCTAAAATGTGCTGCAAGATTCAGACAATAGTTTTTCAAATCTGTGAGACTCACCGTAAAAAGTCTATATAAAATTTCATATCATCATTACAGAAGAAGAAATTGTTTCCTTGCTATATAAGCAATATAACAAATAATATTTCAGAGTATAAGATTTGAGTTGTAAAAATTCAATTCCACTGACCTTCAAGAAAGCATTTATCAGTAAAGTGAAAAACATCTGGGCTACAACTTTATTTAAGTCTAATAAACTTCATTTTTGGCAGCCTTATAAGCAAAATGCCATCTATTTTTAAACCAAAGAAACAACACTTCTTTGATAAGAATTAAAAGACACTTTTAAAAATGCAACATTAAGAGCAGAGTGAAGTAGTTAAGGTAACTTAATAGCTCCCTTTATTTCAAGCCAAGATAGTGAGTCCAGCTGGCAAACAAAAATGCCTAGTTGAGTTTTAATTCATATAAACAATAACTTTTAGCACAAGTTTTTCCCATGCAATGTTTGGGACATACTTACACTAAACATGTATTCTTTGCTCATCTGAAATTCAAACTTAACTTGGTTTCTGTATTTTATCTGGCTTATTATGTACCTATGTGGATCTAATCCTAAAGGGGCCTGGGAAACTAAAATTCTAAGCCTTAGGAATCTCATCAGTATCAGTAAAGCATATTGAATCTCTGTTTCACTTCATTGAAATACAAAGAACTGGATTTGGAAGTTTATTCTTTAGTCAGAGAGCAGAGACCATGGCAGAACTTTGTAGAAAAAGCAGGATCCTGTCCAAAAACAAAGATCCAGGAATTTTATGGTGGAGAGAAGCAGGAAGGAAAACACAGAAAATTTCTAACAGAAACAGTTTTGCTAGATGCTTTTTATTAAGCAGTTTTCAGTAGCCAACAACTAGTACCACAAACACCCAGGAGGAGAGAGAAGTAACCAGAGTGAACGGTTGTGTAAACTATGATTGCTAGTGAAGTTAAAGTAAATCCCATGAAAGTTGCAGTATAAACCTCTTTCTGCTAATTCATAGATTTGTGAGTATTTCCTTAACCAGAACTCAATTTGGGGACGGAGGGTCTCACAAAAAGAGGGAAGGGATTTTGCATGTTTTGATAGGGGTATATAGAGAGTCTGGGCCAGAGTCTGTGATAGCGACATTATTAGGACTTCAGGGAGCAGATCAGATTCACAGGAGAACCCAAGAAGATCCCACCCACTTGAGTTCACAGTGAGTTCTCAGTGAATGCAGGGAAAACAATTAAGGCACCATTTTAAAGCAGCAGCATCCCCATAGCACAGTGTTTGAATATGTCATTAGAGACAGCCTACAGAATAATTTGACTTGATGATTCTCACATTTTCAAGGAGTATCTGAAATGTTAGCTACAGACATTTTTCTTCTGGTTTGTTTCTAAGTTTAAATCCAATTTGAGTAGCACAACTAATAAGAAGCATGAACCTACATTGAGGGTGTCCTCTGCATCAGGCCCTATGTGACGGGTTTACGTAGATGGTGTCACTTAATCCTCAACAAAATTCCATGAGAAAACAAGGTTTGGAGGGGCCAGGTGACTGTCCGTGACCGCAGTCATTTTTGTACAGCATAATCTTGTGCATAATCTCTTCAGGATTAAGAAAGTCTTTGCCAAAGGGAAACATGGCCTCAGGGGGAATCAGATGTGTTATATTGCTTACAATTTGAAAGAGGTGTTCTGAATTAATTCACCAGTTTATCTAATGTAATCCTAATGTCCATCTAATGTCATCCTTGAATTTATCCCAAAGTACTGAGAGAAAGAACCAATTGTGACTTACTACAAATGTTAAGTCATCCCACAGAATACTTTAATCCATCCCACATGAAGAGCCAAATATTCTCCATGCCCACTCCTTTAATGGCTGCATAGAATTGGGTTAGGGGGCTGAGGAAGTGCAGAATGATAACAAATGTTGGGTGAAAGAACAGCCTTTTGACAGCATCTAATTTATTTTAACCTCCTATTGTTTGGAACATTCTGCTGTTTATTACTTCCAGGTACTCTATTCAAGAATAGAAAATAGAGTTCCAATTCAGTTTAAAGCTCCTATTCCTTATAGTTGTTTTGATTGGCTGGCATTAGAGTCCTAACATATCAGGTTCTTTGATATTATAAGGGTACAATTATAAGTAATTCTCCTTTAATTATATTTATACAGTTAATTTTGTTTTTTCATTTATCTTTTTCCATGTAATAACGAAAAATGAGCATACTCTAGGCTCTTTCCTTAGTTAAAAGTAACTTCCACACTTTCCAATTAATTAAATGTCATTCTTCACTTTGGGACTCATGTAATCATGTAGCATTAAATACTGTATATTAACATTAACATCTTACCTTCATTCCAGGATTTCCTGGAAAACCAGAAGAGCCTGGTATCCCAAGAGGACCCTATTAAAAGAAACCAGAAAAGTAATCAGACATGTATTCAGTTAGTATATAATTAGGTCATTTTTTAGAGTTTCGTGTCATTTTGTATTTGACACATAAGAATAACCTGCCTTTCACTTTAAAATTACAAAGATAATAGTCTAATTTCATTATAAGTACCTTCAACATCAGTCTAAAGTAATGCTAAAAGACATATCCAAGGTATTAAATATAATTGGATTACTCAAATAGCATATAAGATTAAGTCAATCACAAACATAAAGTGTTTCAAACAATTGCCTCTTGAGAGATGTACTTTCTTTGTGTTAATCAAATAATATAGTTTTTAGAAATTTATATTTTATATCAAAATCTAGTACTTCATTCTATAAAAATGATGCTTCAGAACCATCTGGAGGCCAGGCGTGGTGGCTCATGCCTGTAATCCCAGCACTTTGGGAGGCCAAGGCAGGCAGATCACCTGAGGTCAGGAGTTTGAGACCTGCCTGGCCAACATGGTGAAACTCAGTCTCTACTAAAAATACAAAAATTAGCTAGGTGTAGTGGCTGGAGCCTATAATCCCAGCTACTTGGGAGGCTAAGGCAGGAGAATTGCTGGAACCTGGGAGGTGGAGGTTGTAGTGAGCTGAGATCAGGCCATTGTACTCCAACCTGGAGTGAGACTCCATCTCAAACAAACAAACAAAAAAACCATCTGGATATTTTAGAGAGGTTTTTCAGGCAATAATAAGTGGATGTTTATATTACCCTACATTTGGGAAGGCATGCATAGAATTTAAACCATTGATTAAAAGACTAAATTTAAAAGAAGTGAGTATAAGAGGAATTCTAGTACAGATTACTCTGACTCTTCAAGGATTGTACTTTAATCCCATCAGTTTTGAATTAATAGAAGCCCTTTCAAAGTATACTTATTTTTTCATCCTATGTTTTGTTTCCAACTTATGAGAAACAAGGAAAAGATCCTTGGGGCAAATGATTTCAATTTCTATAATTATACTTTACTTTTGGCTAATAGCTTTAAATTTTTTTTTTATTTTATGATCGTTCAGTCTTGGCCCATGTTGATCATGAATATTTCCTACAATACTTTCTCTCTTTCCCTCATAATATTTTCTTTCCTTGGTGTTTTGTTAGCATAATTTACCTTGTAGAGCTTGACTCAATTTTTCCTGTTGCAGCAAAATAAAATTGTTCCATGGACTATTTATTTAGGAGCATTTTCAGTAACACCTTTGTGCTCAATTACTACATTAAAAAATGGCCATAGAAAACATTTTATAAATATATTTGTGCTATTATAAAACACCACTTTTCGGTTTCCTGCAACAGCTATCCACATTGATGATCCTGTGAAATCATCTGTAGAGCTTTAAAAAATACTGATTTCTGAGTCTACCTCTAGAGATTACATTTAAATTGGATTGGACATTAATATTTTTAAGTTTCCAGGTAATTCTAACGTACAGCCAAAGTTGAGAACCACTAATTTCATGACAAACAGATAAAGTTTACTACACGATGCCTACAATATGAGTATGTACAGTTTACTAGCAACCAGTGTTAATCATATATGAAATAATTTATTCTAGATACCATTATATCTTCCTTTTAAAAGTCAGGGCACCACTACTGAAGTCACATAATTTGATGAGAAAAGCACATGTATAATAAGTTGCTCTAAAGTTCAGAAAATAACTTTATGTCTTGAAGCGCTTTTTAAAAATTAAATTAGTTTTGTTTTGCTTGTAGAGATATAATTTAAGTGTCCTTGACCAAATAATAGTAGAGACCTTGATCCACAGCACTGTTACAATTAAAATCTACTTCAGCTCCACATATCTCTTAGGATCCTTTGTACCTCTGGGTAACTCAGCAGTTAATGAGCAGCAGTTGAGGCTATTCACATGGGAGAACTATTGCAAGTAACAGAATTTTAAAAAGGTAATATGTTTGAGATGTGTCAAATTTAAAATATTTGCCTCTGTTTATAATTTATATTTGATTATTTGTTTATAATTTACAGATGATTCTTTAGTCTTAGCCATCTTCATTTCATCATCCACATTACCAGAGATGATCTTTCTGGTCATAAAGTTCCTATGTTTAAAATCTCTGAATGATCTCACATTAATTACTACAGAAAAGAGCTCAAAAACCCTTTAAGTGGGTAAGTAAGTATAGCTCTTTACGATCTAGATCTAGTTATAAGTATTCAGATTTTCATCTTCAAGTGTGAATTAAAGGTTCATAGTTACAGAGGATTACCTATGAAATAGTGCAAGATGGTCTGAAGCAAAATACAATAGCCTTGTGCCCCAAAAAGCACAATGTACAAAATATTGGTACACACTGAGACCTCATCATTTCTCATTCCATGTTACATTTTTACTCCCACAGCTGTATTTATTGCCTGTATGTTAAAAATTTCCAAAACTACATTTGAAATTCAAATTTCTATCCTGAGCTCCACTCTTGCATATCTAATCACAAAATTGAATTCATTTATTCCCATTCTAAACTCAAACCCACAAACGGTATTCTGTTCCTCTTTCTTTATTTCCAATTTCAGATAAATTACATCATTCATCAAACACTTTAAACCAGAAATCTACTGGGCCATGTCCATGAGAGATCTTAGCTCATTGACATGCAGTCGGCCTCTGTTACTACCATAAGAACTTTAGTTCACATCTTTGTAATTTCTTTCTGGAATTATGTCAGTGGTATTCAAACTCGTTCTTTATTCTTAGCCATCTTCATTTCATCTTCAACATTACCAGCAGATTATCCTCTGGTCATAATGTTCCTATGTTTAAAATCCCTGAATGATCTCACATTAACCACGATAGAAAAGAGCTCAAAAACCATTTAACATGGTAAGTATAACCCTTCATGATACAGCTCCTGCTTCTCAATCCAATTTTACCTTCCTAGAATTTTCTGAGCCCACTGTGTTTTGTCATCTATCTGTCCTATGGAGAGTGCTATATTCTTGCCCATTTTATATATTAAATACTTATCTTTCAGGACTTGGCTTGAAAGTTGTTCCCGTACCTGAAGTTGTATACTGTATTATGGAGTTAACAATTATGTTATACAACAATATTAATATCTCTCTCTTCCTTAATAGAACAGTTTTGAAGAAGTACTATGTGTCCATCAGCTTTTTATTCCAAGTGTCTGGAACGTGGTGAGTGCTCTGTAAATGTTTTTGAATGTACAAATGGAAGAATGCATGAATAAATTAATGAATTAATATGACAATAATATAACTCACCATTGGTCCAGGTTTTCCAGGCATACCATGTGCACCTCGTTGACCCTAATTAAGAGAAAAAGAGACAAGACAGGATAAGATTACATTTTAGACTATATTTTCTCATAATTTATTTGCCTTATAAAAAATTTCCATGTTGCAAATTGAAGAATAAATATTAAAGTTAACTGACAATAACCCTCACTCAGTTAATAGCAATATAAATACATTTACACAAGCTGATATGGTAGTCATAAATGCACCTATCCTTATAGCAGTAAGAAATAAAATCAAGATTGAGAAAATGAAACTGGTTAAAACGATTCTTTTTACTTTAATGTATCATCTTCTAACATATGAACTCAGAGACAATGAAAATTTGAACACCTCAATATTCTTAATAGCCAGATTAACTCAGAGAAGCAATGTCCAGAAAATAAAACACACAGAGAGATAAATTAAGTTATAGTGAATTCTGTAGGTTTCACCCAGAGCTCCCTTAAGTACTGAAGTATTCATCCTGTCATCTGGAAATATAACCTGCTGATGGCTCACTATTGATACATTCCCTAGGAATTGCCCTCAGCTAAGGGGAATTAGCTCTCTCAAGATTGTGCTCTTTCCCTGGTCAATGCAGGAATACAAAGCATCGGCCCTTATTTGAGACAAGTCTGCAAGAGCCATCTCAGCTCCATAGTTCCCCTGAAATTGACTGAGATCTCTGTTGCAATTGCAACACGATTCAATTTCTCCCTCTGACAAACCCTGCTTTTATTCATTCCTTCTTTCAAAAATACAGTTTCTGAGAGTACTCACCAATAAATTTCCTGTACTGTATACAAGTCACTTTTTTGAGGCTGTTTCCTAGGAAAGCTGACCTAAGACCCTAAGACCATTGATGCCAGAGTGGTTACAAGAAAGCAAACTCTAAAATGGGATTTGTAAGCTGGATTTCCCACTGGTCAGCTGGTGACAGTCGGAGTATGAATCACCCTTGGCATGCTGTGATGGCACAATGGTAAATATTGTCACCAATGGTGAACAGAGATATTTTAAGGGAATGGGCTAGCAATGCAATATCTCGGGCATTTGAGAAGAATTAAGAAAATAACAATTATAAAGCTGATGGAATTGCATGGGTCTTGTATAGTGCATCTGTTGGAGAAAGACATTAAAAGGCTGATGGTGATTAATCACCAATGTAAGACTCCTTGGCAGTATTTTTTAAAATTCTCATCTGCAACCAGAGAGAAGAAAAAGCTGAATATCAGGCCAAGCACAGGGCTTAATGCAAGACTATGAGAGCTCTTAGGATGGTTGAATTCTCAAACCTAGAAAGTCTGTTATGTCATGGTCAGGGTCCTGGATTGGGAGGAGTCAGACTCTGAGATTTGGCAATAGGATATGTGGGACAACACACTGAAGAACTTCAGCTGGGCCCGGTGACTCATACCTGTAATTCCAGCACTTTGGGAGGCTGAGACAGGAGGATTGCTTGAAGCCAGGAGTTTCAGACAAGCTTGGCCAACAATGTGAGACCCTGTCTCTACAAAAAAAATTAGCCAGGAATGGTGGCATGCACCTGTAGTCCCAGCTATTTGGGTGAGAGTATCGCTTGAGCCCAGGAGTTCAAGGCTACAGTGAGCTATGATTGTGCCGCTGCCCTGTAACCTGGGCAACAGAGTAAGACCCTGTCCTCAACATTTAAAGGAAAAAAAAGAAATTTAAAATATCAGGTCCATCTAAAGTCACTTGGCCTAGAGAAGTGGCCCATTACCCCCATTAACAGTTGGTACTTCTCTCTTGTTGAAGATGATACCTAAGCCTCTACTTTGGAAGACAACTTAAGCCTCACTTCTGGACACCAGACCAATAACTAACACTACTCCTGATTTTTTAAAAACATATCATACACCAAAGCACCTATAAGACCTAAACATCAGGTAGAGGTGGGATCTGAGAAAGAATGTATGAGTCTTGGTCCTGAAGACACTGTATCAAAAAAACAGAATACAAAGTTGGAAAACTTTAATGATGTGGATACACTGTTTCGTGATATTGCAATTTAACACCCAACCCTGAGAAACAGTGCTAACATGGGATACAGTTCTTAGAAATGTGGGAAGAGCAATAGCCCATGCTGGGGCAGAAATGTCAGACCTCCCTTGGCAGACAGTAGAAGAAGGCACAGAGAAGTAAGCATACTATATTGATAGACGATGTTAGCCTAGATAAGCCAATAGCTGACTATATTCTATAATATTCTCTATATCCCTTTAGGACACTCTGCTTACTAAAGTGATAAAGAACGGCCTGGTGAGAGGGTCTTACACTTTCCAAATCAGGGCCCTGAATTTGGTATTGTTGAGTAGCTCTGAGTTGGTTGTCCTCTATGGGCTGGAGGTAATAGCGGAGACAGTGTAAATTTGGGATTGCTAATAGTAATGGGGATGATTGGATCTTGAAATAACAGAGGAAAGGTGGCAGTCTTTAACTCTCTAAAGCAAAGTAGGTGCAAAGTAATAAACTGTTAAGTTTGAAATATTAGTCAGCATAGCCTGATCTTCAGAGAATTGTGAAAAGAATAATTAGAATATGCCTCCTATACAGGTTCAAGTTACATAAATAGTCTGCAAGAGTATTTCTCAATCTGTATAATTAAAATGAATCAAGGACAGGTGATCAGGAGGCTCAGATCTTTCAAAGAGTGCACTCAGAGTACCCTCCTTTTAGGAGTATGAGGTAAAATGCTTGGAAGAATTCTTGGCATATAATAAGCTCTTGATAAATGTTTCCTATTATTGTAATTTTATTAGCATATGCAAGTTTTTATTTTTCTATGGACTATATTCCATGCTGTTATATGTAATCATTATTTTCTTAATTTTTGTATTAAATCTACAAATCTACTGTGGCTATATGTTAACATTAAAAGCAAAGGGAAGGTTGTTCAAGAATTCTCTGTACCTTCTTTTCAACTTTTCTGTAAACCTGACTTTATTCCAAAAGAAAAAGGAAAATAAAGGTGACCAATACTATTACTTTCATTTAAAAGGCAAGTTCAGTAAACCAAATCTGAAAATGAATTGAAATACACATCTCAGCAGTATAAGTAAAAGCAGATATACTTACAGGAGCACCCTGTGGCCCAAGTCTCCCTCTCTCTCCTGGCATTCCCCTCGGACCCTATAGACGATAGAGAAGAAATATCTCTTGAAGCACCTAATTTGAAATGTAGAGTAGTCTGACTACCCCACTCAATCCAATTGAGATTCAAGATAATTGGCCACCAAGCAGTAGTATTTCCAGGGGCAATGTTGGGTTTGAAAAACTATCCCCATGTGGAGATAAATAACCTATCACCTCTTACATAAATAGATTTCGCTTAACCTGGCTTTAATGGGCTAAATCTACGATAATCTTGATTTGATCACTGAGTACAGAAAAAGAATAAGGGCATTCAACTGTTAAGAGAAACAATGAAATGTAGGAAACCTTTTCTATTAGAAGGGCTCAACTCTCTTGTGCTTGTCTATCAGCTGGTAATCAAGATTATTTTACCAGCCAACATATGTTGTCCATTTATTTTTATTTTTCATTTAAAAATTCTTTTGTTATAATCTAAAAGGCAAGGAAATATAACCTTAGAAATTTAAGAAACAAGAAAACCAGCACATACCAGAGGACCCATGGCACCCATTGGACCAGTGGGGCCAGCTTCACCCTAAATGAGAATACATTACAGTATGAGAAGCCAACAACTGATACATCCCTTTGTTCTGTGTGTGTAATTTTAAAAGCATATTTTCAAAGAGGACATATGAAAGATGTACTTTTGATATAAGATCTCAGAATGTTGTTTTATTACCTCTTCTCAAAATGCAATAGTAGTGTAGTTTTAAAGAAATACATCTAAAATAACATTGGGGACTTAAGATTGATGGAAACTATCATAGCTAGCCATAGTAACTAGTCTCAGGAAAGGACTTATCTGGCTATGTCTGATATGTCTCAAGTAAAACTTTACAAAGCTAAAATTGATTGTAATATTCTCTTAAGATCTATTCTAGGAGACTTAGAAATAAAAAAGTTTTAAAGTCAAACGATTTTCCACATTAGGTCATGATGCTTTCCACTAAAAATTCCTTTATACTTCCTTGATGTTTTTTCTCGCTGTAGAAATACAAATAAATTTTGAGAAGAAACAATGGGCAGAAGGTCTTGGTATTAAAGCAGTACTCAATAATGGGACTAATGAACTATCTAAACCTTTTAGATATTTTTTAAAAAGAAAAATGAATGATTGTATTTTAAAAGATAGATTCATAGTGCCATCTTCATATGAAGACAACACCCATCCTACACTGGCAGACACCCAGTGCCATGGAGGCTATTCTTGGAGGCATATCAAGTCATGTCATGGTAAAGCCATTGACACTCATCTTTGAAAAATTATGTTTATTTACCTAACCATTTGTTTATAGCTCTCTCCTGCTGAATTAAGGTGGTTCTGAAAAATGTGTAAACATCTGAAGAAAAACTAAGATGCCAAAGTGAGGTTACAGTGAGATAATTATAAGATTACCTTGGAACCAGGTGCTCCAACTTCACCTTTAGGGCCTTCAAGACCTTTGTGTCCCTGAGAATAAAAACGTAGATTTGTATTTGTATCCTGCTTTTTTCAGTTCTCAAAGGCATAAAAGAAGAACCAAAAATAAGGTTGCAGAAATTGCCTTATAAAAATGAATATCAAATTTAAAGTTGTTGCTCAA
Organism: Nomascus leucogenys; assembly: GCF_006542625.1. Taxonomy (NCBI): domain Eukaryota; kingdom Metazoa; phylum Chordata; class Mammalia; order Primates; family Hylobatidae; genus Nomascus; species Nomascus leucogenys. The sequence goes on from NC_044402.1 coordinate 89,463,019, forward strand.
AATATTTTCAAATTCTCAAACTTTTCTGAAAGCTTATTCAAGGAAAATTAGAGTTTTCACCTTTAAATAACATTTTCAGCTTGCAATGTTCTCACCCTTCAAACACTTGTGACTTCATAGAAATTTAATCTGTAGCTACAAATAAAAAACTTACAGTGGCTTTAGAGGAAACACATAACTACAGAGTTCATATTGTTATAAAATATCATTTGTATTCAAGGTGAATGTTCAAAATACTTAATAACGAGTATAGCAGCAGACTTCTTAATCAAAATCTCAACTACTCAAAACAGAGGCCAGTGTATATTGATTGAATATCACTATTTGATATTATGATAGATTAGATAGATGATAGATTCTACATACATAAACAATATATCATAGTTACATCGTAATTATCTTCAGTAATAAGAAAGGCATTCTATTGCTTTCCAAGTCTAGGTAGACTGGGCCCCTTCGGTGACCTAGTACTCTCTATCTCTACCATGTCACCTATTCCACTATATAGGAATTGCCTACCTTTTCATCCGTATCCCCCATTAGCCTGAAGCTTCAGGCTAGAGATTTTTCTCATTCATCACTGTATCCTCTTTTGTGGCATAGTGTCCAGTACATAGTAAGAATTCAAAATATATTTCTTTATTGAATCAAATTAAACTCAAAGGAAATGTATAAAAAAATTGTGATTTCAGTGACCACAGATGAATACTGCAACCATAGACAGTTAAGGACAATTGACAAATTGACTTGTAAAGATTTTGAAGGTAATGCTCCCCAGAGCCTATTCACTAAGCCACAGTATCTGAGAGGATTACAATAGATTGAACTTACTCGGTGACCCTTCAGACCTGGAAGACCAGGAGCCCCAGGAAAGCCACGAGCTCCCTGAGAGGGAAACACAGATAGGGCATTTTACAGTCATTAATAAGGATGCAAAATTCCTTAATATGTCATTTTCCCCAAAAAAATAGCTAGTACACAGTTTTCCAGCAACATATTAAGAAGAACAAAAAAAGTAGTATACTTCTATCTGTCAAAATATATCTGGGTGATGAAAATTAGCAAAGTAAATATGCTATTAGAAATGGAAACATGACTTATACAAGGATACAAAGTAATGCCAGGTATTGAGTTAATGACATTTTGAATTTTTCACATGGTATCACTGTGTTATAATTAGTAGTGAAAACAAAACAAGAACATAAGCATGAATCAATATATCCAACATGAGAATTGACTATACCAAGGTAGAAAAAAAATATTCAGGAGAGAAATTCAAGATAAAATATCCTTTTCCTTCTTCATTGTGCTTTATTTATGGTACAAGATTAAATGCCTTTGTAGCAAACCAATGTCTTTATTTTCTATGAATTTCTGAATATTGACAGCAGAATATGATGGGAAGAACAGTATTATAATGTGGTCAGGAATTTTTAAAATAAATTGTTTAGGAGAAACTTTGTGGATTTATAATTATTTAAAAAACTAAATGAATAAACAAAATATCCAACAGAAAAGAAAGTCAAGAAATATGAGAATGCTTTGTTTCTTGACTAAATAATTACTTAATTTCTGCAAATTCTATGTAGCTTTCACCTAAACACATTAAATAAAAAACAATAGAAATACCAAAGAAAATCAAATCCAGTGGTACAACTATTTTGAAATGACGCTTGAAACTTTTTCCTTATACTGTCTTAAAAGATACTAAGCTAATGACTTAATTATTTACTTATTATTATGGCCTACATTAAATTGATTTTGCATTGAATTGCCATTACCACTGCCACCAGTATATTCAGCACCTTGATAGCATTGATTGATGTGATCACTTATTGATTATTATTGTTAATTTATGTATAGCTGGCACTTAGCCTTATGTTTGGTTAATGGACATTCAATGAATAATCATTGGATAAACAACTAAATAAAGAAATGGTTTAATATTTCTTACTCTCATAGCACTTCAACCTTTCCTAAGGAACTTCTCTTGGCCTAGCATGATCTTAAACAGATAAAAAATCCTTCTGCTCTGCAAATCATAGGTTTCATTCACTATTTCTAAAGGGTTGAATAAGCAACTCAATGGATGAAATTCATATAACAAAATCAAAGCAATAATTTCTCTGTGACCTCTTGAAAGAAAATTATTTCTTTAGTGTTTTAGAGGGTTATCACAGTACGGGTAAAACAAATCATGCTCTCTCAACAAATGAAGTCCCATTAATTCTTCTGTTTACACAGCCCTGCTCAAGAATTCTTTCACATCAAGAACTCCCTTTAAGTGTTCAATTTAATGCCTCATTTTACAGAGATTTGTCTCCTCTCCATCCTTAGCAGGCAACTTAGTGCAGACCCATCTAAGCCTATAGGGGAATTGCTGAGCTATGTTCTTTTGAATAATTAGTTAACTTCAGTTTTTATGGTCTGCAAGGGAAATTCTCAAGTGATTACATATCCCTAATGTAACAAGAAAATGAACCAGATGTCCTAATGCTCATAAAAATTCTCATTCTGCTGACCCAGGACTGTCATTACAGCGCAATCACACATTGCACTGAGCTTGCACAGTGCATCTGTGGTGTGCTGGCAGGGCACCCTTCCTCCCCATGGAGGGCCCACACTGTGAGCATGAGCAAGAGTGCAACAGGACATGGGAAGTTCAAACCTGGATGGGTTGAAAAGGACATCTGTGCTAATGACTAAACCTCATGTCTCTGTCTGCATTTATTTCCCAGGCTGATGGAGGAGGAAAGAAAGCAGGGAATTGGGAAATTGGTTTATATTTGCAACCAAATAATCCTTTGAGCCTTACAAATTTCCCTTAAAAGATAAGGGACATTCATTTGTTTAAAACATTTCCTAGCATTGAACCTCATCAATTTTCAGAAAGTAAACAGAAAGTAATGTGGTACTGTTGATTGTATTGAGTGGCAGAAATGTAAGGATATTATAGAATATATAATAAATGGGAGAGTGAATGTTTAGGGGCTGTTGAGCAGGAGAAACCCAAGAAGTAGGAATGTTTGAGGAATATTTTTGCTTGCTTATCATACTCTAATTTTCCCCATGGCCAGTGTAACACATTCTAGAAGAGAGCCTAGCAAAGCAATTTGAGTGACAAGAGACAGGTGGGTTCAGAGAATGGCCAAGGGGCCAGGTCTTGGATTCTAGTGGAGTAGTTGCCAGGCGTCTATTCTTTTAGGGAGCTAAAGGGGAAGAAAACAGCTATGTTAGGAGGGCTAGAAATCAGTGTACATAGTCATGACTTTAGGACCCAGAACATTAATCAAGAATTTCAGCCAAAATTAGGGTTTGGGGAGCAGCCAAAGAGGCATCCTGTCCATAATTTATTGTCTCTAGTTGATAAAAAACAAGGCAACAAGCTTTTCTTCAAGCTATTATTTAGACATATGTGACAATATAAACTAAAAATATTAAACAGATTTTAAAAACCTAAAATAGGATTGAAGTGTGAATTGTAAATAGGTCAAGCTGGTAACTCATTTTATGAAAAAAAAAACAACTTTTTTTCTGAATTTTCTTAATATTTGATACTCAGTTTGGAGAGCATTCATGTTATGTTCAATATACTTCTCTAGCTCCAGAAGGCTTATTTATGGTGCCAATGCAAAGCAGACAACTGGAGTTAACAATCACTCTGGCAAAATGTCCTGTGACATTTTACATTTTTACGGAAACAAACAATGCTTGTTTGTCTCCATTTACTTAGTGCCTGATACATGTGCATACAGAGAATTGTGATTTAATTCAATGTTCTTTATTTTTCAAAGTTTGCCTTTATGTTGAGTATAAACTTACTGGAGATCCTGCAAATCCCACTTCACCAGGATTTCCATTTCTGCCAGGTTCACCCTTTATGGAAAAAAATGTAGGAGATTGCGGAGGCAAAAGTGATTAAAAGGTTCTCTGAAACTAAATGATAAATAAATTACTAATAAAACAGTCTTCTTTAGAAAGCTAATGTGCAGTTCTCTAAACGGTGCAAAAAGTAAAGTAAAAATAGACTCCATTCCTTATATTCCTGATAGTACTCCATTCTATCAAGTTAGTCTGTGGCTTTCATTAATTTACCCAGAAGAATAAATTGTTGGAAATTTTCCTGGTCTGATCTAGCTCACTATTTTATGAACATCAAAATTTATACACATAAACATACACGTATGCTATAGGATATATACTATAGAATTCTATATGATCACATGACACTGAATTAAAGTATTGCTTCTTAAAATACTACTTTCTATTTCTTTCCTGTGGTTAAAAAGAAAGGACTACCAGAAATATGTGCTCTATGGCCAAATTCAGTGTAACCTGTTTAAATAAATCTTATGACTCACAAAGAGAAAATATTTATTAATACTTGGTTTAGTATCATATAGAAATTAATGGCCTACCTATAATTTGATCCTCAACTTTGGTACAACTAAGAATCTAGAAATGTAAGTCTGCTATTGCACACTGTTCTCTGATTACATGTTCTTAATGTTAAAATCTGGAGTTGGGTCTTAACTTTAATTAAAAATCCAATCAAAGAAATCATTTTTTCATCATTGGGGAGCCATATTGGCACTATACTACTAACACGTTTTAAAATTTCCTTTTAAATAAGACCTCATAATGATGTATTGCCATTAGAGCAATATATTTCTCTTTCAGGTAATTTCAGTGGTTCCACTAGGAAAGGTTGTTGCTACTGTGACAACAAGCCTAGCATCTAATGGAGAAATCTTAACAAAAACACAGGGAATTCAGGAAGAGACAGTAGTACCTAATAACATAATACTATGCAAATTAAGAGCCCTTTTAGATATTTGCAAAATTCCATTCTGAGTGCTCCTGTTTACAATGAATTTAATGCAAGCTAAAAGTGTGGGGAAATGTAATGGAAATTAATACAGAACATTCTTGTTAACATTGTAACTCCTTCGCCTCTTCAAAACCTGAATGAAAAATGAGGAAAGGTAGCTTACATCTTCCCCAGGTTTACCAGGAGGGCCCTCTGGTCCACGTGAACCAATCGGACCCTAATAACAGAACAAAACAAAAGGAAAAAAAGAATATTTACGTTTACTTGCCAGTAATATAATTCAAAACATTATTGAGACAAAATGAAATGTCAAAATATTATTGAAACAAATGAAAATGATAAATATTGTTGAGACAGAGAAAATAGTTTTATTAATGGTTTGAATTTTATGTTGCATCCCCAGATCATGTGCTCAACAAGAAAAAAAGTATAATTGCACAAAAGCAAATCTCTCAGCACTGTCTAATGATCATAATCTTTGAATGTAAATATCTTTGAATTTTTAAATTTAAATAAATATATTTAAATAGTCTTTGAATTTAAATATTCTGCTACGAGAAACATACAGCTTAAGAACAGTTCATAGAACAGGACTCCCAAACTGGATTGTTATTTCTTCCTACATTAGGGAGGACCTGGGAAGATAAATAACTCAATATTTGACATCATTATAATGGTGGACCCAAATGTAACTGGGTCTACATGCTTACTTGACATTTACCATTGGTCCAGGATCACCAGGTTCACCAGGAGGTCCTGTAGGTCCTGCACCACCCTACAATTGAGAACAAAGTATATATACAAACCAAGGAAAAATAGAATATTAAACCCTGTACTCTCTCAATATACAGTGTAATCATTCAGACAGTTGGCTTTGCCATCTTCCAGCTGTGTGACTTTGGGCAAGTTACTTAATCTGTCTGTAACTGTTTCCTAATGTGTAAAATCAGAATAATATTGGTACTTACTTTATTAGGCTGTTATGGCTGCTGAAGTAATTAATGTATGTTAAGAACCTAGAATAGTGCTGGCACAGAGTGCATGAGTGCTCCATCAATGGCAGTTCTCCTCATCAACATCATCATCATCACCATCATCAACCACCTTTTCTATTCACTGATAGCTTGAAGTAAAACTCCACACACATGATAATGACAATGTGGTAACCTTGACTGAACTAAAGGTTATTTTCATTCTTTCTTTTAAAATATTATTTCCTGATGCCTGTTAAATTGCTATAAAAAATAAAAATAGTTCTACATCACTATTTTACTGGTATCTGATAGGCATTTTAAAAGTATATTGTATTATATTCTTCCTAAAGATCCCATGGAACAAACATCTTGATTCTTATTTCTAATAATACCACATGGGGATTGCCTCTTATGATCTGATTTCATAGCTTCAGAGTTGGCATATAACCAATTGTGAACATTTTCATGACATAACATAATGAATTTCTTACTTCAGACGCAAAGGCATGTAATTTTGTTATCGAAGGTCAGTCACATAAAGAAATCAGATGATAAAAATTTATCCCAATAAACTTTGCAAAAACATGCTGCATATATTTCTAAATAAAAAACTATTTAATATATCCTATTTGAAGTGAGCATTACAATATAAAATTTTAAAACCAGCCAAAAGCAGTCATGTCACAGAGACCTTATGTAATATATGTGTGTGTGTATCTTTTTCCTACAGCATGTAACTTAATTATAAAGAGACTTACTTGCTGTCCTTGTAAACCCTGTGGTCCCCTTGGGCCAACAGGACCCTTAAAAACAAATGAGGAGAAACATTGCATAGTACTCATGACAATTAGGTCAAATATTTCAAAAATGTTGAATCATCTCTAGAATCTGGAAAAGTGAAGCTTTGACAAAGGGGGATGATGACATTCTCCATCTGTACTCATTTGGAAGGCAGCTAAATTCAAGGAGATTAAAGCTTGGACAACATTTGGGATGATTTTATACATAACTTCAGTGTTATAAAGAGAAATGAGCCATATGCCTGTACACACCCAATGTCTTTAGAACAAGAACACTTGCATGTTTAATGGATGGTTCTGTTAAGAACATCCGATTAAAGAAAAATCTTGGCAGACCTAAGTTAGTTCTCAAACTGCCTATTTAATTCTTCAGATTCACAGCAGATAATTCTTATAATTTAAATAAATTTCTTATAATTTAAATAAATAAGTTGAATTAAAAGTTTATGAAACATCAACAATAATAACTAGATTATATTAAATATGAGTTGAAAACGATCTGGGGCACTGAGTTTCCCGGGTGATTTCTTTCTTTCACAACATAGATTGAAACTATCCACACAGGCTTTCCTCATTTAAACATGAAATCGTTCCACTGAGGCATAACAAAAGGAAGAAAACAAAAATGCGATTTTAGAACATTTATTATTATATGTCTATTACTATTTTTTAAATATCATACTTTAAAAAGTAAAATAAATTAAAATCAAATTTATTCTTTTTGTTTTTTTTTTAGACGGAGACTCGCTCTGTTGCCCAGGCTGGAGTGCAGTGGCGCGATCTCGGCTCACTGCAAGCTGTGCCTCCCGGGTTCACGCCTCAGCCTCCCGAGTAGCTGGGACTACAGACGCCCGCCACCATGCCCAGCTAATTTTTTTGTATTTATTTATTTTTTTAGTAGAGACGGGGTTTCATCGTGTTAGCCATAATGGTCTCAATCTTCCAGAATGGTCTCAATCTCCTGACCTTGTGATCCATCCACCGCGGCCCCCCAAAGTGCTGGGAGAACAGGTGTGAGCCACCGCACCCAGCCAAAATCAAATTTATTCTTATGGCAAGATTTTAATTTTTTATTTTGAATGGAACATATAGTAAGAAAAGCTCCATTTAAAAAAAAAACCACACGTATGTAATTTAAACTCCAAATGGATAAAAACATGCAACGCAAAAAAAAATTTCCAATAGAACCACTAAATGATGCCATATTACTAGTAACTTTAAAAATATACAAATAATATTTAAAATGCTCACAATGCTGGCCTTAAAGATGGATAGAAGGGGTGGTTATCTATGAGGTCTGATTTTGCACTTCTTATTGCCTGAAATTCTATTAACCTGGAATTATTTTGAACTATGTTATGAGCAATAAAACATAGGAGAGTTGGTTTTAAAAGTGTTAATTTATTCAATAAAAGTGCATTGCTCCAAATATCCAGGAAAAAAATGGGAGTCTGTCTGATGTTGAAGAAATTCAAAAGAGGGTAAGAATATTGAGAAGACTCAGCCAGGAAACCATAGAGCTGTTGGAATAAGGCAGCCAGAGGATATTAAGTAGAAAATAATAAAAATGAAAATAGCAAAACATCTCATTTTAAAATTTTACCAAACCACTGTTTCTAAGAGCACCATAAAATAGTTTTGCTTTTTATTTATAAAGGTATAGGTTTTATTATTGTGGTTGTGGTTATATGTCTTAAGCTCCTTTATTTTCTTCCAATATTAAATAAAATGTACAGATAGACCTTTATTAATGTCAGCAAACACTTTGCATAATTATGATTGAAACACACTGGGCTTTTAACTGGCACACAGTAGAGTAAATAAATAAATTGAATGAATGAATGAATGAGTGCATTTAAGAAGATGCATGTTATTCTTTGACTAGTTAACTCAAGATTCTCTTTTTAAAATAATTTTTTTCACTGAAGTACTTCAATGATCAGTAAAATTTATGCTTACCACAGAGCCAGGCATTAGTCCTACTTGACTCCCAAGTCCAGATTTTTCATCCAACCCAGCCATTTGAGCTGAAAACGGCTGTAAAACAATATGTTGACATTATTTCTACAGTAAAAGACATACATCAACATCCTTTTCATATGGATAAACGTACACTTTCTGGAATTCTTACAGAATGACTCTTCTGAGAATCATTCTAAGTGCTTGACTTTAAAGCCTGGAAAAAGACTTAAGTTGTTTTGATTGTTTGTGCTTTGATTGACCATTCTTTCCCAGAGTATTTTATAGGTATGATGCTCCAGAGCAATTTCTGAAACAGGGCAAATGTCTGATACTTGATAAAAGCACGGACTGTTCTGATAAGCACTAGCCAGTCTAATTGATTGCAGGTTTAAGTCTCTTTAACTGATTTCTTCCCACGGTTAGAGACGCCAAACATCTAAACAAAGCCTAAAAGATGCCTTTAAAACATTTGTCCTAAAGATTCCAGGTTCCATTTTGGACTACTTTTGGATGATATTCTTTCTTTTTCAATGCCCAGTAAACTTTAAATTATATTTATGTAAGTTGATAAAACTTTTATAGTCCTTTTAATGAATCCCTGAATGTTCCAAGTTTGGAAACAGTTTGACCTACTCTCTTTCACAATTAAAAAACCCTAGTAATCAAAGTGACCAAAATTGTTCATATACATTTTAGTAGTCAAATTAGTTTCCAAATTTTGGTGGAAAAGAATGTGTGTACTGTTTATAAATAAATTGGCAATTTCTTCTACAATCTGTTGAGAAAAATGTGTATGAACTCTTGTAAAGCAAAAATCATATTCAGGCTTCATATGTCTCTTTGTTAAGGTCTCAATCTACAGGCATGCCTCATTTTACTGTGCTTTACCAATATTATGTTTATTACAAATTCAAGTCTTGTGGCAACCCTGCACCAAGCAAGACAACTGGTGCCATGTTTGCAATAGCATGTGTTCACTCTGTGTCTCTGTGTCACATTTTGGTAGTTCTCATAATACTTTAATATCATTATTGTTCTTATTATATCTGTTATAAGGATCTGTGTTCAGTGATCTTTGATGTTACTAAAGTAATTGTTTTAGGTGCCTTGAATCATGCCCATACAAGACAATAAACTTGATCAATAACTACCAACCAGGTGTTCCCCATCTCTCTTCCTCTCCATGGGCCTCCTTATTCCCTGAGACACAACAACATTAAAATTAGGTCAATTAATAACCCAACAATGGCCTCTAAATGTTCAAGTGAAAGAAAGGGTCTCACATCTCTCACTTTACATTGTAAGCTAGAAATGGCCCAGTAAGGAAGGCATGTTGAAACCCAAGATAGGCCAAAGCTAGACCTCTTGCACCAGTCATCCAACTTATGAATGCACCGGAAAAGTTCTTAAAAAATTAGAAGTACTACTTCAGTAAACACACAAATAATAAGAAAGTAAAACAGCCTTAATGCTAATATGGCGAAAGGTTTAGTAGTCTGGATAGAAGATCAAACCAGCCACAACATTATCTTACCCAAAATCGAATCTATAGCAAGGCCCTAACCCTCTTCGATTCTGTGAAGGCTGAAAGAAGCAAGGAAGTGGCAGAAGAAAAGCTGGAAGCTAGAAAATGTTGGTTTATGAGGTTTAAGGAAAGAAGCCATCTCCATACTATAAAAGTGCAAAGTGAAGCAGCAAATGCTGATGTAGACACTGCAGCAAGTTATCCAGAAGATCAAGTTAGCATCATTGATGAACGTGGCTACACTCGACAATAGATTTTCAATGTACACAAAACAGCCTTCTATTGGAAGAAGATGCCATCTAGGACTTTCATTTTTAGAGAGAAAAAGTCCATGCCTGGCTTCAAAGCTTCCAAGAACAGGCTTATTCTCTTGTTAGGGGTTAATGTAGCTGGAGACTTTAAGCTAAGACCAGTGTTTATTTCTTATTATGGAAATCCTAGCATCCTTAGGAATTAAGATAAAACTCTCCCTGTACCCTATAAATGGAACAACAAGGCCTGGATAACGGCACATCTGTTTACAGCCTTTACAGCATTGTTTACTGAATATTTCAAGCCCACTATTGAGACCTATTGCTCAGAAACAAAGGATTCCTTTCAAAATATTACTGCTCAGTGACAATGCACTAGGTCACATAAGAGTTCTGATGGAGCTATACAAGGATATTAATGTTGTTTTCATGCCTGCTAATACAAAAACCATTTTGCAGCCCATGGATCTAAATAAATTTCAACTTTTAAATCTTATTACTTAAGAATATAATAGTCAAAATAAATTGAGAATCTTCTGGAAAGGATTAATCATTCTAGGTGCCATTAAGAACATTCTTGATTGGTCAAAATATAAGCTTCAAGAGAAGTTTGGAAGAAGTTGATTCCAACCTTCACGAATGAATTTTGGTGGCTGAAGACTGTAATGGGGGAAGTAATTGCAGATATGATGCCAATAGCAACAGAACTAGAATTATAAGTAGAGCCTTATAATTAATTATAATTAAGATGTTGCTTAATTGTTGTAATCTCATAATAAAACTTTAACAGATGAGGACTTGCTTCTTATGAATGAGCAAAGAAAGTAGTTTCTCAAGATGCAATCTATTCCTAGTGAAGATACTGTGAATATTGTTGAAATGACAACAAAGGATTTTGATATGGCAAACTTCATTGTTGTCTTATTTTTTAAATTACCATAGCAATTCCAGGCTTCAGTAATACCACCCTTATTAATCAGCAACTATCGGCATCAAAGCAAAACACCCCATCAGCAAAAAGACTATGGCTTGCTGAAAGGTCAGATGATTATTAGCAATTTTTAACAATAAGGTATTTTTAATAAAGGAATATACCTTGTTTTTTAGACATAACGCTATTACACACTTTATAACAGACTATATTGTGGAAAAACATAAGTTTATATGCACAGGGAAACAAAAAAAATTTACATAACTCACTTTACTGCAGTATTTCACTTTATTGAGGTGGTTTGGAACTGAACCCACAATATCTCCATGGTTTGCCTGTACTCATAAATCCCCTATGTCTGACACTAACAATTCAAAGAAGTCAGTATTGAAAGACATTTTGTTTGACTTTACTTCAAGTAAAAAAACTAAAATTGAAGAAATAATTAGGTGTCATTTTTAGTGTCAACTCAATGGCCTTCTCATATCTCTCATCATGGATGTGTCATCCTCTCTTGTGGAGGATACGGAGCAGATTTTGTTGGCATTCTGAGCCTAGAGAACAGGACAGATAAATCTCTCATTTCACGTAAAGGGGGCAAAAGCAGTGGTTCTTTAGAATCAGTAGAAAAAACAAAGCACATGGAGTCCAGAGCTGACATTGAGAAATACAAACAATTTGAAGCAGTACTTTAGAAAATACTTCTTCAAATTTTTCCAACAATTCCCTGTGGGTTTATTAGTTCTATTGTCCATAGCAGTGTTGACCTTACTTAACTGCTCTTACAGTCAAGTGTTAATATCTGAACTGACACAATTTAAAATCCTAACAATATATCAATAATTTAAAACATGACCTGTACGTGACATTAAACAATGCACACAACTCACCCTGCTCATGCCATCGGGTCCTGGGTGGGACGGATGTCCAGGAGGTCCTGGAGCACCAGGTTGACCAGGAACACCTGGTTCTCCATCAATTCCCTGAGGTCCACGAGGGCCCTGGAAAACAAGCCAGTTAAAATTAGAACCCACTGCCAAATATACACTTAGTAGAAAGCTAAAGGCACAGACTTCTTAATGGCAAGGGAGTGTTTATTATTTTAAAAATAAATGGCAATCTAGCCACTTAGAGTAATTTCATCAACCACGTCACTACTGATTTCAGCATAGGTCTGAACTTCCACCATTCGGATGTGGTCTGGGTGAGAATTTTATCTGGTATGTTAAATACCCAGAAATCAGCATTCTTAGAATAATTATTTTTAAAATTTTCAGTTCAACAGTATTCTAAAGTGAACTTCCTTATTTGATTGAGTTTTTGCCGTGCAAGGGTATTTGATCAACAATTATAAATTCGCTTTGTCAGTGAAATTACAGTGGATTGTCATTGGATTACAGTTAACTATGTATATGTCTGCTTAACTTCTCCCTTCCCCCCAAAATTCAAGAATCTCTTGATTGGAGTTTGTAGAGATTTTCTATCTAATTGTTTAATGCTTTGCATAGTTCCTGGTACATACTGGACACTCAATATATGCATATTCTATTGTTACCTTTCAGTCCTCTTTAATACTTTAAGCCTGGCACACTTTATTTTCCTTCCCACCCCCAGAGGAAGACTAGACCATTGAGAAATTAGAGGCAAAGGCACTGTGACCCAGCCAAGTCTAAGTTCTCAGAGAAGTGAGCAATGATTTCTAGCTGCCAAATTCCACCCTTCTCCTAACCCACATTCTGAAGGCAGCTTGGGGAACAGCCACGTCCTCAGTTCTGGAAATGCTCCGTCCTCTAACCTCATCATTCCCACAAGGTTAGTTAAGTATTTTCTGGCTCCCTAACCCTAAAGAATCTTGACAGGCTTTAAAAAGAAAGGACCAAAAAGTCATAAGACAATATGCTTTTTATAATTATAAGCAGGGATCAAGGGAAATATGGTAAATGAAGTTTAATAGTCAAAAAAAGAACTCCCATGCTTAAACATGAGAATACCTATGGGACCACAGTAAACAATTCAAATAGGAGCTGATAGTGCAGAGGGAGCAAACACAGGACAAGCTCAGGCGGCGGAGGCGGCAGTTTGTATATGATGGTTTTGGGGAGGGTGGCATCATAGCTATTCAGAAATTTAATTATTTTAATATATTTAAACATTTATATAGACATATTTACTTCTTGCAGTAGTGGGACAAACAAGCAAATTCATCTATTAAATAGAAGTAGAATACTTAGCCTGAAAAACTTATATTAAAAAATGATATCTTAGAAAATTATTCTCAGTTTTTAAAAATCAAAACTTTTCTGACTCCTAAACTACTAACAATTTACTTCACACTTCATTATACATAACAGAGGCTGATTTCAATTGTTCTCTAGGACTCCTGGATCATATGAATGTGAGTAACATGAACTGGATATGTAGATGGCAGCATAGACAAAATAATAGTCTGGTTTATTCATACAGCCTTGTGTAGAAAACTCTGATTCTGTTCTTGCAATGTTCAATTGCTAATTAATAACCAGATATTATTATATACAAAAAGTGAACTAATGCATAATCTCTGCTCCCAATGAGAGTTCCAAAGAGACACACACAAAACTACATTTATTGTCAACAGGAGTGGAGATAAGTTTGTGAAATATCCATTAGTCCTCCAAAGAGATTGTGACTTTCTCCATTCTTCTGTAATTAACACTTCATATTTCAAAGTCTGATCCTAAGATTGTTTTCATTGACTTCATGATTCATTATATGCCTCCATGGAATCCCCTCTAAGTAGCTTATGAAATTTACTGTTGCACAAATTAAGATTAAAATTAATAAAAACTTTTATAAAAATTATCTAAAATTAAGTGAACACAAGAATGTTTACTGGTAAATATCAAAAGCAAATTAGAATTTGGGAGCTCATTAAAAGTATCTATTTTTATATCTCCAAGTGAGCTGAATTACATAATTCTTATGTTAAGGTAAATGTTACATTTATTATCATTCCCTTCCATTTCCAAGATACTCAACTATCTCCGCAGTAATTTACAATAAAAAAGTACTTTGAGGTTGCCACTAGGTGGCGATGTTTAAACATCCACAAGTAGAAAAGACGAATGACCGGGAACTGTCAAGAACTTCATTTCTTTCATTTCTCTCTCTCTCTCTCTGACACACACACACACACACACACACACACACACACACACACACACACACACATAAATGTTATAGATATTAAGATCTAGTATATTTCCCATTTTACAGATCAAGAAACATACCAATAGTGGTTAAGTGTCATGTGCAACTAGAACTTAGCACGTCATTGACGGTCCATCTCCTGACAGGTTGCTAGCTTGTCACTATGAAGTTATCTGAACAATACACTTAAAACTGAGGATGTGTGATGAGAGACAGTCATGAAAATCATTGGCTACTCCTGAAGGTTTTGTGGGAGTATCTCATACTGAACTACTGACATACTAGTTCTCAGTCCAGAGCTATTTTGCCTGGATTTGGCAATGTCAAGAAACATTTTTAACTGTCACAATTGTATGGGGGATGGCAGTTTCAACTGGCATCTAGTGGGTGGATACCAGGAATGCTGCAAAACTTCCTACAATGCATATGGAATTATTTGGCCTAAAATATCAATAGTGTTAACAGTGAGAAACCATGCTGCACATTGTGAGCCTTCTGTACTGTTTGATGGTAATATAATTGCGGGGGTGGGGGGAATGATATTTATGATATTGTGACAGCCATAATTTTAGTCCAGCTAAGCAGCTCCTAGAAGGCTTGAGACATGAGGCAAAACATTCTAACTATGGGCATTCTGTTACATCATGCCCATCATTTCATATACATCATTTCATGCAAAGCTATACATCATTTCATATCTTGAAATCGGCGTAGGCGGGCATTAAAAGAGTTGTTAAACACTTACCATCATGCTATCTCTTTGCTAGGATTAAGAGAGGAACAGATTTCCTACTTGGATATCTGCCAGGGTTGTCTCACTTGATTCCTCCTAAAAATCTACCCCGGCCCTGCTCTCGCTCTTTCACACACACACACAAACACACACACACAACGCGCACACACTTATACCCAATTCACATTGATTGTCTCAGGCCTAACCAAGATAGGAAATTGACCACATCACAAAGTCAAATAGGGAAAATAAATGAGAAGGGTTGGGGCGTAGATTCTTTGGATCTTAACCAGGAACTCTGGAAGTCCGGTCCCACAACAACTTCTACCTAGACTTAGGACCCAATGTTATCAATTACTTGTAGTGTACAAATACACCAATGCAAAATCTTGTTTTTCTGTCATGACCACCCATCCTCCACCCAACTGATATTATTTTCTACCTATTTCTGTCTTTCTAAATCTAGGACAGACATCTGGAGACCTACAGCAGTGTTTAAGCTACCAACATTAGTGAGAAAATTCAATACAACCACAGTGAAGAATGGGGCATAAAATAATCTGAACACAGCCTTGCTGCTCACCTATATGGATATGGCCAAACTCTTGGGGCACTGCTTTGCACCTACATGCCTGCAAATACCATCCATAGTGTAGCCCCATTTAAGAAAAAGTACTGACATCATACTATATATGAGGTGAAATGAGTAGAAGGATAATGTAGTAACAAGGATGAAACTAGTGGCAAGAGTTCCTAGGCATATGATCTAAAATATATTTTATCCTCATTTATATATTCAAAGTTGTCTGTTGTTTCCTTATCTTCTAATCTTCCCATTTCAATACGGATAAATATACATTTAAAAGGATAAAAATCTACTGAGAGTTTTAATAGATATCATCAGAGAAAAAATTAAACAGTACAAACAAAATTTTCTAATTGAAACATGGGATAATGGGAGCAATATACAAATGAATACAGTCATTTAATATATGAAAGACTTTAGATTTTAGAAGTGATATATACGAAAAAATGTTGTAGGGAGGCCGAGGCGGGCGGATCACATCCTGGCTAACACGGTGAAACTCGTCTCTACTAAAAAATACAAAAAATTAGCTGGGCATGGTGGCAGGCACCTGTAGTCCCAGCTACTCGGGAGGTTGAGGCAGGAGAATGGCATGAACCCGGGAGGCAGAGCTTGCAGTGAGCCGAGATCGTGCCACTGCACTCCAGCCTGGGCAACAGAGCGAGACTCCATCAACAACAACAACAACAACAAAGTTGTAACCCTAACACTTGAGAACAATATGTATTCTGTGCGGATAGGTAATAAAAGAAAACCTTTGGTATATATTACATAATATCCTCATGTTTTATCTCAAAGATATTGAGGTCACTATGTTATTGTAAAGGTATTTCACTTGTCTGGTAATAGGATTGCTGATTTTTAAAATTACTCCTTTGCTTCTCTGCAGTGGCTGCTGAGTGAAAAAGGCAGAATGCTACCTGGGAAATAAACTTGTTGTGCAACCACTTGAAAGAAAATCTTATCCTCTAACAACTTTTTCCCGTATCCAGCTTGGTTATTCCTGTGGCAATCACAGATCACATAACTTGGATGTTTTATCTCAACAGTGCATTCTTGGCATTGCTTACTCATGAGTGAAACTCATGATAGGTTAATTATGCTTCCTTAAGTTCTACTTTATTTTGATTTGACCTCATAAGGGACAAGGAAATATCATTTGTGTTATCTAATAAGATAATATACAATTATTATTGTATTTTTGTAACATTTAATGGAGGTGAAAGAGGAATAGTGCTCCCAGCTTCTTGCTACACTCAGAGAACACAGTGTAAACTGACTGGCTATACATTCCCCACAAGGAGCCCTCCTGTCAACTTACAGGTCTTCCTTTCGGCCCTCGCTCTCCTCTTGGTCCCTGTGATCCTGGAGGTCCCTAAAACAGAAAATGATGATTATGCATGCAAAAATGTATACTTCCTTATTGAATTTTTAAAAGTTTACTTGATAAAAGAAAATTGGAAAACAGAAATACCACACTTAATTCAGTTCAGTTGAAGACTATAGAGAATAAAGCCATGGGCATATAAAAGTTCTGTACACTTAGAAGGGTTGTTTATGTTATCAGTGACATTTAAAGACCTATGAAGAACTAGTGCACATTATGGCATCATGGAGCATAGTGAGCGAAATAGATTAGCTTGACTAGTAATTGCAAATTATTAAGGATCATATTTGCTGTCTTTTCCCAAGTAAAGCCTTTGCCACTAAACTCTGAGCACAAAAACTTACAATTCTGATTTTGAAAATTACATAAATGTGCAAAATACAAATTATAAATTCTTCCAGGGACTGTATGAAATCAAATTGGTACATGATACCCCAAAATGTTCATCACTGTTCAAGTTGCTGATGAAAGCAATGGAAAGGAAAGCCTCTTAGCCTACTACAGTACTGCTTTATGTACACTCAAGCATCTTTTCTTTTTACTTTACTTAGAATATTGCATTACTTCCCTTGTATGTTTAAAACCCACTTAGAAATTTCCAATTCTTAATTACAGTTACTTTTCCCTTAAATAACAAATGACTATTATATTTCAAAAGTGGTGTTATTGTGCTGATATCTTAAAATGTGTTTTTTCCCCCCTGGGAAACGGCTGTTGCCAGGGGGACTTTGTTTCTCTTTAAATGAGGATTTAAACTGAGGTATGAAGATTATATTGTGTATTTACTCAATCCAACATATAGCATCATTTAAAAGTGAGGGCTTCAGAAGAACCAGAGTGAGTCCATTAAAGCTGACTTAGTATTTTATATAAGTTGATTTGATGTGTTTAACATTTACATGAAGTGTGTGTATATGTTACGAACACTGCTGATAATCCAAAC
This sequence comes from Nomascus leucogenys, assembly GCF_006542625.1. Lineage (NCBI taxonomy): Eukaryota > Metazoa > Chordata > Mammalia > Primates > Hylobatidae > Nomascus > Nomascus leucogenys. Next base: position 89,481,131 of record NC_044402.1, read on the forward strand.
TTAAAAAAATTAGTCTTTTATACTAAGCCATAAATACGCTCTCCTGCTGTATGATTTCTCAAATTCTACTGCAATATATAATTTAATTTTATTAAGCAGGTAAAACTAGCCCACCATTAATCATAGTCAAACGACACACAAGTATGCCCTAATTTCAGTGAACAAAGTCACAGTAAAATTAACAAATGTAACAATAAAGTGTTTTGCCTTTTAAATAACCAATAGCAAGACTAACAATGATTCTTCAGTTTCAGAATAAAATGATCCCTTATCTACCATTCTTTGCTGCAAAGGAATGTCTAACTTGAAGATGGTTTAAGACAAAATATTTTAAGAGACCAAGTATCATTGTTTAATTCTTTTATCTTCTCATGGATATAATATCTGTAAAGATTTTCAGTATCTCAAGGAATACAAGAGTACCATGAATACTGGGAGAAACTACTTACTGCCGGTCCTGGACGACCACGTATGCCTGTTACCTAAACAATAAACAAGAAAAGTTGTAAAGGTAAAGCTTTTGCAGATATTCAGAGAGGTCAATACTAACAAATAAGAATAACAAAAAAAACCACAGTAATTTTTTTAACAAATGGATGTTGTCAATTGATGCCCATTTCCTCCTCTCCTTAAGATTTAAGATATTATCTAGTTTTAACTCTAATATAGGGAGGCAGTGCTGGCATAATGATAAAGAGCACCAACACTGGAGCCAAGAGGCCTGGGTTCAAATCCCGACACCACCCCTTATCAGATGTGTGACTTTGGACTAATTACTTATCCTCTCTGTTCTTAAAAATCTTAAGTGGAAACTTAAATGTAAAATGGTAGTGATGATTATGTAATTACCTCCCTCATAGAGTTATGAAGACAAATAAATAAATATTTCTATTTGTAAAGCACTTAACACCTAAGACATAGTAAGCACACATAAATGCTTTTTAAAATTAAATAACACAATATGAATTATTTAATTTTTAAGTAATCTCTGTTAAAAAAATCACAAGCCAATTAAAGGCAAATAAAGAATGTAAACACTGCTAAATAAATCAACATGCATATTCTTTTTGTCTTGACAGACTGATGATAACACCTTTAAAACCTAGGAGAATGAGGCCAAGGTGGGTGGATCACTTGAGGTCAGGAGTTGAAGACCAGCTCGGCCAAACTGGTGAAACCCCGTCTTTACTAAAAATACAAAATTTAGCCAGGCATGGTGGCTCTCGCCTGTAGTCCCAGCTGCTCGGGAGGCTGAGGCACAAGAATCGCTTGAACCTGGGAGGTGGAGGTTGCAGTGAGCTGAGATTATGCCACTGCACTCCAGCCTGGGTGACAGAGCGAGACTCTGTTTCAAAAAAATAAAAATAAAAAAATAATGAAACCTAAGAGAATGGTAGTTAAAGAGCTTTAATCCTGTTTAGTAATATACTTCTTGATCCATTTACAAGTTTAAAGAAGTCTTAGGAATTCTTATGCAACATGGAATTTTGATCAGGATCAGGGCATGACGTATTTCCAGAAGTGTGGTACAATAAACTACTATACTAACTAGTACTAATATTAACTATCAGTGTATATCTACATGTAATATATTTAACTTTTTCAAACAATGACTTTCTACCTTTAGTCATGGGACTATAAAAGTCAGGAACACAGAATATCAAATATTGTATTAAATAACTAATCTGTTCTGGTTTGCTTGTGTTATACTAAAAACTTGTTTTTAAAATAACTAATTTATTTTTGAAAGTATGTATATAAGCAATAATATACAATTATACTATAAGCTAAGTTTATTTAAGGTACAAGGAAACAATGATTATACATATACTTACAACAGGCACTAATCCTGGTTCTCCCTTTTGTCCCTGTGATATTAAAAACAATTTAAAAGTTCAATTAGCACAATATAATGGCTTGCTGGGCAAAAACATGTGACCCTAGAATATGCCATGTAAACACGGGGAATTTCTATGTAAGAAATGCAAAAAACTGCAAAAAGAAAGTTAACAATTTTTAGGATAGTCAGATATTATTCATTAAAATATTACTGCTCACCTGAAAGACATAAAAAAAATCCAATGTGTGAAATATGTAAAGCTATTTTGCTTCAGTTTTTACATAGATCAAATCCAGAGTTGACTAGAGCACAAAATACTTGCAACAAAAAGATGTAAAGACAAAGCACCAGAGGAAAAACCACTGAAAGACTGAAAACACAAAAAGAGCCAGAAATTGTAATATGTAAAAATTAATATAAATTAATATATACAAGTTTTCACACTTGTATCATATGACACATAGTTTTCAGGATCTAATCAGATGCCATTCCTGAACTACTAGCACCCTTTTTTAGTACTCATGGAAGGGCATTAAAAATGAGTGCATGTGCTCATCTTTAATAAAAAGAAAGAAAAAATAATAATTCCACTCAGATAATTCTCAATACCTGAAGAAAATCTAGGAAAAAAAATCAATTGACTAAGAAAATCAAAAACAACATTAAGAAACTATCATGTAAGTAAATAGGGTCAGGTCAGTATAGTTGCTTTTATAATAGATATAGCAAATGTAATAGATGTAGATAGAATTTATTTTGATTCTTAGAACTTTTCTCAGAAATTGAATCCTCATTGCATGATATCAGGTACATAGATTAAATAATATTGGACGAATTGTAGCTTTATATATTTCTACTTAATCATTTACTAATTTGTATTCTTCATTTCAAAATTTGTCTTCCAACAGATTTTGGTCTCCTCAAAGTCATGGTTGTGTCTTAGTCTACTTTACATGCTCAGCAAAGCACATGAAAGCATGCAATGAATTTTTAAAATGTATTACTTTCCATTAATATATTAAGAAATAATGCTTTTTACTGGGCAATTGTGTAGGATGAATATGAATTTAACAACTATCTCTAAAATGTAGAAAAAAAGAAGAATGAGTTCTAGTTTATTTCTCCTTTCATATATATTATCCTTTAATCTGATTATAAAAATAATATGTGTTCATAGTAGGAAATTTTGAAAATAGAAGAAATATAAAAAAAAACCCTAAATATCCCAGTCAACACCCCAGAGATAACCACTGTTAATGTTCTGGCATTCTTAGTTTTCCACCATCTACATGCACTTTGAGTATCTAATCAATGCCTCATTATCTTACTCTTAAATTTCGTTTTCATTTTTAAGTTTAAGAATGACATTAAGATGAATATCTTTGTTTATAAATGTGTGCATGGTATCTCTGATTAATACCTTATGATATGTTTTTAGAAGTTAAATTTGTGGACTAAAGACATTTTAAGTTTTTTAGCCCATATCACCAAATTGTACTATTAAAGATACAATCTACTCATATCCTTCCAATACTATCCTGACAAAACTTCATGAAGTGAAACGATGGACTTAAGGGCAGAACTAATAATAACTCAGTCACACTTGTAAATCCTAATGTTGAAGCAGCAAATACTCTGGAAGTCAGGAATAAACTGAGAATCCAAAAGAATGAAAAGGCTCTCCAGAAGCAGGAGGCAGTTCTATAGGGTAAGATCAAGATAGAAACACTAGGGACTAACAGCCAACCTACACAAAGCCTAGGACAAGAAAGAATCAACATATATGGGCTTCAAAGTAAAACAGGCTTATTTCTGCATGTTCACATCCACTAACTTCTACAGTCTATTTAAAAAAATAGAAAAATAATAAAATTTAACCATGTAAGAGCTATAATAAAAGATATTTTTCAAAATGCTGAAATAATTTGAATTGTTTAGAAAGGGTACATGAATTTGTGTCCAATAAACAAAGGACTTTATGATGCTGAAACAACGCTCCTTCTAGAACAAGACTAGAAGAACAAATAAAAAGAGAGGACAAATTATTTCAGTCAGAATGAGAAAAATGGAATAGCCTGCTAAGAATAGTTGTGAAATTTCCATCCTAAGAGACCTATAAGCAAAATGCACTTTATACTTGCTTTGTATGTAGGAGAATAGAATTCTCTGATACCTGTCTTACCTAAATTGTAGGCTTTTTGATATATGACTGTTTTGTTGCTGCACAATATTTAAAAGGGATTAAGTGTTCAATTGTAGGTTTCTGATAATAAATTCCCTAATGATTCTATAGATTTCTTATTTTGGATATAAGCCACAAATGTAAATATTTGTTTCTACTGTTTGTATTAATACGGGCTTTGAATGAGTTAATTTGTATGGAACAATGGTTTGTCTAAAGTTTTACTAAATTTAATTTTCATATCCACTGAGAAACATAAAGTTCATGTACTCAGATCCAGATGTGCATTACAATTACTTATCATTTAATACCATGTGGACATACTTTGTAGAATGTCATTACCATGGAAGCAGTTACAGTGTTTTTCTCACATTTGCATCATCTATACCATTTGCCTCACAGCCATATAAAAAAGGTTCAGTAATTATGTTGGAGTTAACATGAATTAATGAATGAATCAATCAATCAATGAGTTGTAAATAAATATCAAAATGGATACAAACCAAGAACAAATTGCATTTTTATAACATTGCTTTGCTCTTGTGTTTCTGATGATACCTGATGACAAATGAAAACAAGTCATGAAGATAGTGGCTGCTATATTGGCAGCTGCTTTGAGTATATTCTTCACCCAGCTCTCCCACACTACCTTTGGAGAAAGGCAGCAAATGACACAGCCTACCAGTTATCTCTCTAAGTCGGGTAACTGCTAACTGAATTAAACTGATTATTTCATGGCAGTACTCATTGTTAGGATTTTTTGTTGTTTCATAGATTGATCTGTCTCTCTATCTGTCTATCCATGCATCCATGCATCCATGCATCCATCCATCTATCTTTCACCTATGTGTCAAGTTTGTTCAAGGCCTATACCAATCTGCTAAGTTTCAATTTATTTTCGTTTTCACAATAAATTAAATGTGAGACAGCATTTGCAGCCCTTCTCCTTTGACATACATTCATATCTAATTTATTCCAAATGAGACAAATTTATGATATTTCCCTCTGAATCAAAATGTGTAAAACTGGCCAGGATCTCCCCTTGATAGCATCACTCTTATTTATCATGAAGGTGTAGCATTGCTTTATCTGTTATCTGATAAATCATTTTATTAAAGTTCCACTGTGTGCAAAAGTAAACAAAATTTATGGAAATTGGGACCAGTGACAGTTTCCACTCCCTTGATCCCTGTGCTCATCTCATTTGGATACAATTGAAGCAAATGCCATAATTTTCAAGATAACCAAAAAACAGAGAGCACTCTCAGGCAAAAAGAACTATCTTCGCTTCATAGGATTACCTTATTGATGGCAAGTGACCAAGCTGACCAGCTATACTCGGGTAATGGATGCAGCCTACCCTGTTTTCAAGTGTAAAGCTTGTGTCCAGAATTAGATTTTAAGCTCTCTGAAGGTGAAGGAGGGGAGAGGAGTGGAAGAAATATCTATTTGGTAAAATGTTCAATTAATTCTGGATCTTTACTTCCCAACCAATGAGAGAGGGGCTATAGGCCCATTGAAGTCAAGTTGACATTCTTCATTCCTTCCTTCCTTCCTTCCCTCACTTTCTTCCTTCCTCCTTCCCTTCCTCCTATCTTTTCTTTCTTCCATCAAATGTGTATTGTACTTCTAATAGGTGCAAAGTATGTACTATGCAATGATAAATGCAAAGAATAAAAGGTTAATAAGACATTGTCAATCCCTAAAGATGTCACAACTTTCTGGCAGAAACAGATATACAAAGAGAAATTAACCATAAAGTGAATGGTTAGAGGCATCTGTCCTTTGGAAACACAGTAGCTGAACTGTGCTCATATACTTGTCACAATGTATTTGTATGTTACTTTGTACTTTTCAAAAGCTTTCAAACGTTCCAGAGCACAGTTCTGTGTGGATAGCATTGGACATAGCTCTGCTTATGAAAAAGAAACTATGCAAAGTAACACTTACCTTTCTTCCTCTACCTGTAAAAAGAAAAGAGTAAATGTGTTATTTTATGAAGAAACAATTATTGAGAATCTGCTAAATATTTACTTTCAATAATAGATTTCTTCTGGAGTCAGAATTACAGTGATAGTGATAACACTATCAGCAGAAAGCAGAATTCAAAAGGTTTTGGATCAATACTTCCATAAAAGGCAAAAAAATCCATCTTTTTGGAAAATTCTAACATGATATTAATATTCTTCACAACATTTATATGACATTTAAAGTTCATTAAATTATTAAATTAGCTATTAAAGCTATAATGAATTATCTTTCATCAATATTCTCTATTTTTGCTTTTTATAATTTATGAGCAAGGCTGTTCATTCATATGGTTCAAAAGCAAAAATGTATTAAAAGTATACAATTATACACTAAAAAATGTCATTCCATCTGGTCCTATTTTCACTATTTCCACTTTACCCCCACCCCCACAGGAGGCCACTATTATTGGTTTCTCGTATGTTGTTCTCAAGTTTAGTTTGGCATATTTAAGAAAATTATTATAGACTCATTTTTCTACTTTTTCCATACTGTTCTTCACTTGTCTGTATATCACATAGATCATTAAATCTTACAGATCTTTACTCATCAGTATATAGTTTCTTTATTGTTTTTCTTAATTTTTTTATAAGATTCCACTGTATTAATCTAATGCAATCTATTTAACTAATTTTGACCTTTACCCATTAGGGACATTTGGATTGTTTCTAATCTTTCGTTATCGCTAGGATGTACTTTATCATCTAACCAGGACAATTTTAAGAATGAAAGTGAAAGTTATTGTTTATTATGCCAAGAAAATTGACATAATTTGGGGTTTTCCTGGGCAAGCTAGAATGGAGGTCATGCTGGCTATTAAAAATAATATTGTAATGAGTAATTGTTACATATATGCTACATGCAAGTATATTTGTAAGATAAATTCCCCAATATCCTTTTAGAGTTGAAAGGTATAGGCATTGGTAACTTGATAGATATTACCAATATCCTTTCATAGAAATTATACCATTTTACACTCCACAAATAATGGACACATTTCCCCACAGGCAATATGCAGTGATACCCAGTATGCTATCAAACATTTTAATTTTGGCCAACCTGATAGGTAAAACATGATAGCTCAGTATAGTTTTCATTCACATTTATTTTATTATGAGAAAATTTGACAGTTTTGTCATATATTGAAAAATCATTTGTATATCCTTGTTTGAATGACAAGCAAATTTCCCTTGCCTATATTTTTATTAGGTTATTGATATTTTAATTATTTATATCTAGTATTTCTTTATATGTAAAGAATATTAATTCTTTGTGAATTGAGTTGCAAACATTTCTACTTTGCTCATTTTTTGTGTCACACAAATGTTTATTATTTTTGTACATTTTTATGCCTTCTGGGCTTTGAGTCAGAATTCATAAAGTCATATATTGTAAAAGACTATAAAGAAATTATCCTATGTTGTCTTTGAAATCATTATGATTTAATTTTTCTCATTTAAATCATTGCTTTATTTAGAATTTGTGCTAGTGTAGAATATATTTTTATTATTCAACTTCATTTTTTTCCAGATGATTGCCTAGCCATTCCAACAAGGTTTATGAAACAATTCTTCTTTTTTCCACTGCTAAGATGCCATCTTTATTGTATTCAATCTGACCATGTATATTTCGATCTACTTCAAGATTTTATTTTATTCATGTATCTACATCACATTTTTTAAACTAATGAATCCTTTTAAAAATCTTGTAGGGGTAGTCATCCTTAATTGCTCTTATTCTTAAGGATTAGCCTGATTATTCTTTCTTGTTTAGTCTATGAAAACCTTAATTTACAATATGTTGAATTCTCAAAGAAAGTGTGCTGTGTTTATATTGGGATCAAGTTAAAATCACTAATTAACTTATGGAGAATTTAGGTGAGTGTAATGTTTAGTCGTTCTAACCAAGAACATAATAGGACATTCCGTTTTTTAAATACTTAGTTTGAATTAGCAGTATTTAAAAATTTTCATCAGATCTCATACATTTTGTGTTAAGTTTATCCTTAAGCATCTGTTGCTATTACAAATGAGGAATTTTTATTCCTGTTATTTCTTCTATGATGTAATTGTTTATACATAGTAAATCTATTAATTTCTGCTTGTTAATTTTGCACTCTCATGTCTTACTAAATTCTTTTATTTTTTGTAGTTTTTTTTTACTCAATTTAATAGGCTTGTAAGCATACAATTGTATTTTCTGCAAATGGATAGTTTTTGCTCCTCTTTTTAGATTTTTGAAACCTCTGATTTCTTTTTTTAATGTCAAATTATTTATTCAGGCACATTCAGTACTGTTAAATGGTAATGGTGATAATGGATACTCATTCTATCTTTGTGTTTAGTAGGGATGCTTTTAGTATTAAGCATAATGAAACTTTTAAGTTGAGATGTAAATATTGTATTATGTTAACATCATTTATTACCAAGTTAGTAACTATCTATCAAAAGTATTTACTGATCATTGTCAAATACTTTTAGTTTAATTATGAAAGAATTCATATACTTTCTCTTCATAGATCTGTTAAGATAATCATTTTTATTAATAGCTTCCTTAATAGTCAATTATTTTGCACTTGTGGAATAATCTCCACTTTTTCATGACTAATTATTCTTAATATGCTAATAGACTTAATATTTTATTTAGAATTGTAAAAAAGTTTATAAGATCAGTTCATAGATTTTTGTGTGTGTCATTGTTACTACTTTTGCTGTAAATAATATACTTCCTTCATAGCAAAACTTTGAAAGTTTGCTGTCTCTTTCAATGTTCAAGAAGAGGATTTAAAAGCATTAAAACCATCTGATTTCTTTTTAAGATCTTTTAGTTGTTTGACACAACTGTGAAAACACCTGGACTTGCTGCTTTGGGAATCTAGCTGCTTTACAAATTTCTCTGTTTCTTCTAAGAAAATTCATGTTCTAAGATTTTCTCTTTCTACCAGGGCTAGTCTTAGTAAATTACATTGTCTTAGAAAATTATTCATTTCATATTGGTTTTCAAATTTATGAAGATACAGTTGAATAAAGGGACCTCTTAATGATTCTTTCATGTTGTTTTACTTTCGTTAGGTAATTTTATCATTTTTTGCTTTAGGTTAGATCTTTTGGCTGGGTTTTTATAGGACCATGTTTTGGATTTACATATTATTTCTACTATATTTCAGTTTTCTCACTTTTCAACTGCTGTTTTTGTCTTTACAATTTTTTTCTTCCACTTACTTTCAGTTTATTTTGTTGATTCTTTTTAACTTTTTGAGAAAGATGCTAAATGCACATACTTTTATTCTTTCTTTTTATTTATATAAGCATAGAGGTATGATTTTTCATTAAAATTTTAAAAATAAAGTGTTTCACTGTGTTTTCAAGTATCTTTGGTGTGTTAGAACTTCTTATGTTTAAAAAGATTTATATATTAGTTCTATCAATTATATTCCATATTCTGTTAAATTATGTTAACATTCTTTTACATTACTCATAGAACTATATTTGTTTAGACAGTTTCTATTAGTTCCACTAAAATGAGAAATGATAAAATTGACAGTGTTTCTTTTTCCTTACATGCCCCTCAGGTTTTCTTCTAGCATTCAATTTTAACAAGGAAATGTTCTTTTTAGCACTTATTTTTGTAGTGTTAAATGTGCCACTACTTTGTTCATGTGATTTGTCAGGTTTGAATGATATTATTTGACTTTTACCTTTAAAGATGAGGAATTACCAAACTCACTCTAGTTCATACTTTCTTTTGCCTCTCCCCTTTTCATTATATGTTTTATAATTATTTCTGCATTGTCAGAAACTATAATATTTACAATCCCATCTGTCACCCTAACTTACACTTTTGTTTTAGCCTTTTTCTACAGTTAAATATAATAAATGCTCACATAAGTTCTTTGACAGTTTCCTCAATTAACTCTTGGTTGCCTTGCATTTAGCCAATGGTAGCTTCCCTGAGAAATTTATAGAAACAATAACCCCAGAGAAATGTTTTTTCTGTAGCTTTTATATTTGAAGGAGAGAATGGATTTATATTTAACTTTAATTAACCATATTCTCTCCTTAAGAAATATGTATATATTGCTCCACTGTCTTCTGACACTAGATACTGTGGAGAAATTTGTGACCAGTCTTAATAAATTTCCCTTGAGAAATAATCTGTTCTTATTCTTTGACATTCTAAAGAAGTATTTATTTAAATTTAAAGTTTAATGACTTTATTAAGTTACACATGTCTCTGTTAACTCTTTTAGGTCAATTTTTCAGACATGTGGTTGCCATTTCAATATTGACATTAAAGTTTCATTTTACTTCATAAAATTTTTCTTGTATTATATTGTTATTTGTTCTACTCAATTATATTAATTTTTTCTTTGGGTGCCCATCTTCAGGGTTATCCCTTACTTGCCTTCTACATCTATTATTTTTTAACTCTTTAAAAATTGTAATTCATTATTTTCCTATTCTCATGGCCCTTGCTTTATTTTGTGTAATATCAACTCTCCTTATGATCCCTCGTATTTCATCTTCATTTCTTTGTGATGATTTGATTTTCCTTCTATTTCTTTTCTGACCATTACTTTTTTCTGCTTTATAGCCTTCTTTCTTAAAGAGAATTACTTTATTAAGTTTTTTTTGTTTTTTTTTTTGGTTCACGATAAAATGATAGGTCAGAATTTTCACATGGTCTATAGCAATATATTTTCTGGTGTGTTCTTTATCTCGTAAACTTAGCTGAACTCAACCACTTTTTATCTTATGGCATCTGTGTATAATGCGATTGCCAGCTCCTAGACCAACTATTTGAAGGAGACTGTACATTTTGGTGTGTTTTCTGATATTTGCCACCATTGTTCCCATTTGCTATTCACTTATCCCCACCGATTTAATTTTACTTTATTCCTGGGCTTCTTTGATGATTGTATTTGCTTTTGGTAGCTCTTATATTCTTGGTTTTAATTCTTTCTTTTATATGTTTCTTATTACATTACTGAAAAGTGAGTGTAAGTATTTATCCAAGACACATTGTTTCTGTTCAAGAAGCAGAGAAAAGGTAAGTTGCTATCTATTTCCATGTACATACTGTTGAAACCTTTATTGTATTTGCTGTTATTTGCAATGAAATTTTGAAAAAAAAAATAAAGCCTTGACATTGTCTTGACAATGATGAATTAGAAGTCTCATGACTGCTAACACGAATAACCTGAAGGTTTAATATTGCTCTTACCTTGTTTATTAAAACATACAAATATAAGCATGTTTCCCTAACATGTATCTTTAAAATATGTACTCATACTGAAATACATAATATCTGTTAAACACAGAAACTTTTTTTCTTCAAAGAAGTTTTAAAAGTTTTACTTTATATTATATTTTCTCCTGGAAATCTATTTCATTCTTTACCTAGCCAACATGAAAAGCATTCTGCATTTAAGAGCCAATGTAATACAGTGCTGTGGCACTAAATTACATTAGGAATATGTATTCCATTCACTAGGACAAAGTTGGCATCATTGTAGATAAATGTGTTTTCTAGATCTTCTCTCAGGCATTAATGGACTTAAAGGGAAACTGAAAAATAACTTGGAGGCACTCATCATGCATCTGGTAACAAATGACCATCTTAAGTGATTCAAGAAATTCTCAGATTAGACATAACCACCAAAATTCAGCCCAAATGCTTCAGATATTTAAGAAGACAGGAAATTACTGTCTGCCTCTATCTAACTTTAGATAAAGTGAGTAAGCGAAATCATTAATCATTAACCCCAAAAGCCACCGAAAAAGCTGCTTCATTATTCTCTTGAGTTGCTGAACGCTGAAAGTGAAAAACACTGCAACTATAAAGGTGAGTAACTGGATCAATTATGAGTTGGCCCTAAACATTCTTACCAAAATTTGTATTGCCACCTCCAGGTGTTTGTGAACAGACAGGACAGCATTCCCCAGGGGGCGTTACAGGGTCGGCACAGTCCAGCACATCCTGGCATTCTATCTTGTCACAGAGAATGGCTCCATTGTCACAGACACAGATCTGACAAGGGGCAGGTTTCCAAATGTCCCTGTTTAAGTACATCTGGCCATTCTGAGTGCAGGCTATTTCTTCACCATATCCTTCTAAAATAAGAAGAAAAGAAAGAAGAGGTTAGTAATCTGAAATTATGGAATTGAGAAAATAAAAGGTGAGCCATCTTGTGGATTCTAAAAAATTCTGGACTAAGAAGTAACCTTCCAAGGAGCCAAACACAGATGAACTGATTTCATTTCATAACAAAATAATATGTAATTCACCATGAAATAATGATAATGTATCCTTGCATGATAGGGGAAGAAATAAAAGTGATACAATGGAGGCATATTTTTTAACCAGATAATGCTTCCTTCAAGATTTTATTCTTGAAGGTATGAATGATGAAACATGAGAATATCAATAAAGAGGGACAAAAGAGAACCATCTGAAAATGGGGAGAAAATGAATAGTTCAAAGGAGAATATATAATTTGAATGTTTGGTGAACCCTATTATGACTTGCAACTCACTGGAAACTTTAGTAAATTCCACAACAGGAGACAGTAGGTTTTCATGTACCATAGAAAAAAATTTCAAAAAAGAAAAAGGTATATGTTTTTATTAAAATTATTTTTAAATGTACAGTAAAAAAGTATAACCATGTCCCATTTCATGGAGTAGAATTCCATTTTATATCCTAAATTGATGGTGTTTACTCAACTGTGGCAGAAATACAAAACTTACGCAGATAATGAGTTAATTATGTTTGCATCAAAATTAATTAAGGAAAACCATAGCCAAAATAATACAGTGAGTTAATATATATTTGTCTAGTGCTTTTCTACATTTACATTACAATTTAAGAAAGTTTGGGAAAATACACACACATATATATGTGTGTGTGTGTGTGTGTACACATATTGCACAAGAGCAGTTCTATTATACATTTACTAACAAGTAAACACATATATTACATCATTAACTTTGTGATTTTATAAGAAATACTATAGAATTTTAAAACATAATGTGGATCAAATCATCCTTGCTTAAATACATCAAGAACTTCCCAACTACTTAAATTTAAAACTTCCTTATAAAGGCTAAAGACCTTCTTTCCCATTTCTTGCACAACTTGACCACTTTTGCCCAGCACTACCTCTCCTTCCTTCATCCCAGGCCCACATGGCTATCTATCATTACTGACTTCAATGTCATCTCTCCGCGAAATTCTTTTCTGACTACCCTGCAAAAATTAGACTTCCTTTACCCAATTGATATTTTTCAGAGACCTTTTCAAAGAACTCATTCACTCAGCCATTCATTCATTTATTCATTCATTCATTGTGTATTATATGCTAGGTAATTGAAGAGATACTAAAATGTGAACCAATAGGCAAAAATCACTGCCCTCAGGAAGTTTATTAGAATGAGTATTACTTTTTTATTTTTGTTTATCTCCCTCACTAGAGAAAAACTAGATGAAGGTAAGGACTAGGCATCTTGTTCATCACTGTATTTCTTTTCTTTTTTTTTTTTTTTCTTTTTTAAAATGGAGTTTTGTTCTTGTCGCCCAGGCTGGAGTCCAATGGCGCGATCTCAGCTCATTGCAACCTCCGCTTCCTGGGTTCAAGCAATTCTCCTGCCTCAGCCTTCCAAGTAGCTGGGATTACTGGCACCCGCCACCATACCCAGTGAATTTTTGTATTAGTGGAGACGGGGTTTTGCTATGTTTGCCAGGCTGGTCTCCTGACCTCAAGTGATCCACCCGCCTCAGCCTCCCAAAGTGCTGGGATTACAGGTGTGAACCAGTGTGCCCGGCCTCATCATTGTATTTCTAAAGCTTGATGCTATACCTTTCATAGAACAGCCATTTAATAAATACTTGTCTACTGGATGGATATAATGAATGAATCTAAACTATGATAAACTAGTTTAATTGCACAGCGTGAACTTTGTACTTCATAAAAAGATGTTTTAATGTAGTTGTAATCAGTTTATGAAAGATATTATCATGTGGCATATAAATATATTCAAATGATAATGCAAAGTTACATATGAAAATTATTTTAGTTTACAATACAGATATTAATACAAAAATCTGCTTTATATAATTTTTATTTGTCAATTATACCTTAATAAAGCTGGAATAAAAACATTTTTCTCACTGTCCTGTGGAATACTTTGCTTTATATATTTAGTCTTTCACCACAGATATTTAGCAAATGGAAAATTGCTTTCAGAGAGTAACACTACTGCATCCTAATGGTTTGTGTGCTGTTTTATAAGATGAGGACTAAGTTTCTAATCTGTTTTATCTTCATTAAAAGACTTGTATCACATAATACATATCTAATCAACAAAACAGTATTAGCTCTATGTCCATAGTGCTATTATAGTCATTTAAAACCAAGGGGAAAATAGAAATTATGTTTTAATATGCTTTTCTGCAAGATTATTTTGAAAAAATGAGAAATGTATTTATCAAATAAACAGTGTGACTTTTAGATGAAATATCACTTTAACACAGTGTAATTCCATGAAGAACATTTCCAAAGACACAATCTGTATAAAAATGGGCTTATGTCCATAGTTCACTGAACAATTCCATTAAGTGGATAACTTAAGAGTAACTTTGCTCATTAAGTTTTATGATTGAGAAGGAAATATCCACTTACAAATGTTAAATGCTATTACCTGAAAATGAGATACTACTTCAATTAGCTTGTTTCTCTCATTACACACTCTTGGGTGGGGGTGCTGGGAGTTAAGTGCATATGTGCCTAGTACTAATTGTGCAAAATATTGAAAGCACATGTGGCTCGGTGTAGTGGCTCACACCTACAATCCCAGCACGTTGGGAGGCCAAGGTGGGAGGATTGCTTGAGGCCAAGAGTTCAAGACCAGCCTGGGCAATATAGTGAGATACTATCTCTGCAAAAATTTAAAAGTTAGCCAGGCATAGTGGCACGTGCCTGTAGCTCCAGCTGCTCTGAAGGTGAGGTAGGAGGATGATTTTAGCTCAGGAGTTCTAGGCTGCAGTGAGCTATGGGCACGCTATGCTACTGCACTCCAGCTTGAGCAACAGAGTGAGATCCTGACTCACAAAAAGAAAAGACAAGAAGGAAGCACATGTGTTCCTTTCTGTCCTCAAAATATATTATTGTGGAGTATTATATATATTATATATGTTACACATATAACAATACATGTATGTTTTATATATATAACATTGTGGAGTGCTATATTTGTTATATAATAAATGAATATAATAAATTTATTATATAATTTTAATTATATAATATGTTTGTTTATTGTATAAATCTTGAAGGAGCCATAGAAAACAGGATAAGTTATCCCCTGAAGATTTATAAAATGAATTATTATAACAAAATACGTTATTATTGGATAGATATTATATATGAGGATATATATTGCTGATGGAATAATTAGATATTTGGAAGCAGAGAATATAAAAAACAAAAACAAGATGACACGTAATAATGTCAATTAAATATTAAAATATGTGAGGGACTCTTCAAGGAGTAGCTTATCTTGTTCCTTGTGGCTCCTTTAGGGTTGGAATAAAAAGACACATTGTCTCAGTCTTGTGTTAACACCTAGAAGAGCAGTTTCTTTCTGAAAGTTTAAGACAACACAACTTCAACTCAAGGGGCAAAGAAGTGGGCCACTGAATTATTTTCTTTAAATGATAATGTTAAAGGTTAGTTTTATACTCTGAGTCATCATGGGTTCCTTTCTCCTGAGAATTTATAATTAAATTTAAGATGATGTGGAAAGTTGGTTGGAATGCTTTTAAATAGCAAGGAGATGAAAAACCACATTCACTGTTAAACTTTGTCTTCTCTTCACTCAGACAAGAATCCATACACATCACAGAGGGCTCAAAAACTCAGTGAACTCTCATTGCTCATGTCTGAATGAAAGACATGTACAAAGAAACAGTGGGTAGAAAATACAGGGTGTCTTGCAGTTTTCGCGGATCTACATGGTAGTTGTACACCATATGATTAAGTTGTCCCTTCTCTTTTCTACACAGACATTTACTTAAACACAAAGAAAAGTAAAATAGAAAGCAAAATTGCAGCCAATTTGTTGAAAAATATTGCAGTAAAGTTGTCATAATAGAATTATTTTATAAATGACAATACAGTATAAAATAACAAAAATTTTCAAATGACATTCTGAGAAATTCAATTCTGTCCTCCTGATTTCTCTATCCAAATCATAAAATTAACCCAAGCTGATGTCCAAAGCTTAGATTCAAGGCCCAGGAATAAAAAAGAAAATAAAAATAAAAAAATGTTTCTTAAAATACCTGGATACTGGGGCCGGTCGGGGGTAGGGTGGGGTTGGAGGAGGGAGAGCATTAGTAAAAATTAGAAAAAAATAGCTAATGCATGCTGGGCTTAATACCTAGGTGATGGGTTGATAGGTGCAGCAAACCACAATGGCACACATTTACCTATGTAACAAACCTGCACATCCTGCACATAAACCCTGGAACTTAAAATAAAAATAAAATTTAAATTTAAAAATTGGATAAACAAATATTTTTATATAATCTAAAAAAGAACGCCAAAACTATAATTTTGTATTACTTGTAGTTTTTGCTGTTTAACTTTCCTAAAATTGATTAGGACTCGTAGAAATCTGATAATATCATCACTGTTTTGTAATTTTCATGGTGTTTTAACTTCCAAAATTTTTATCTCCCAACCTACAAGATTCTTTTACCCTCACCAAATGTTCTCTTCTCATAAATCTCAAGTGCTTTTAAATTTAGTTGTAAGAATTCAGTTCTTAATCACTAGATGGCAGACCAAATCCACCATCTTATTATAACAATTAGAAAGTAAATTATCACAATTGCAGCTTGCCAACTATATGTTATGCCCTGCGTCCACATTTTTTCATACAATTATACTTGTGGGAAAAAAAAAAAAAAAGCCTGCATAGAAATGGCCATATTGAAACCTTGGACTGGCCAAGAGAGACGATTGTATTTGCATATTAAATTATTGGAGTCTACTTAAAGGCTTTGAAAAATATATGAAATAAAAGTCCCTAAAATTATGTTAGATATTCTCTAGCCATTAACTAAAGTTCTTCCAAGCAGAAATAATACACAGCACACACGTGTTATAAAAATTTTAAATCTCTTATTCAGACAAAGGTTTGTGCTGATCATTTTCCCCTGTGAGCTGTGAGACTGTGAGCTCCTTGACAGCCAGAACTGTGTTTACCTCAGCAACCTTCACATTTAATGTTATATAATCCGTCTTTGATAAATGTATGTGTAGCATCGATGAATGCAGATGTGAATGAGGAAAGTAAGGAACTAGTTCATTGATATGCCTATTAAAAAGATAAGCACTTTTAGCTCTCTTTCCTCCTTCCCTAATCTTTCCAGAGAGGATGTGCTCTTAGGAACTCTTTTTTGAATGAAAGGGAGTGGTCACTTGGTGGTTCTTACCAGGTGTGTCCCTGACATTCAGGCCTCTGTGTGACCAGAAAGGAAGAAGACTGTGTCAGTCACAACAGTTCATATTTTAGAACAAGCTTCAGAAAGCTACAGCAACCCTTCAGCCTTCCTGACCCAGCTGATTTAGGTCCCTTTTGGGATTGTGAAGACTGGGCTACCATTACTTAAAGTTTCTCTGACTGTAAAGGTCTTTGAGGGACTATAATCATGACACTGTCAGCTGGT
Source organism: Nomascus leucogenys (assembly GCF_006542625.1). Taxonomy (NCBI): domain Eukaryota; kingdom Metazoa; phylum Chordata; class Mammalia; order Primates; family Hylobatidae; genus Nomascus; species Nomascus leucogenys. Next base: position 89,498,914 of record NC_044402.1, read on the forward strand.
GGCCTCATGAAGTGGAGAGAGAATGCCTTGTGAGACAAAGGAGGAGGTAATAAAGCAGCCCACGTGTCAGTCTGGATGCCACAGATGCTGCCTTTGGTAATGCACAGCAGAGCGTGGGCTGCTGGATGGGGTTCCAGAGAACCTACCAACGAAATCCTTCTCTTCCTTCTGCCCTAGGGCACTGTTTATCATTAGAAGGGGAAGACGAAGAGGGACAGCATTCAATTCCTTCTTTAGACCCTGCAGAGGAGATGCCAAAAATTCCAAATTCCTCATCTTGGTTTCCTTAAACAACTCCCAAATTTTAAAAGTTAAATACATATGAAGCCACCAGGGATAGTTGAGGGGGATCTATTACATATTTTGACAATTTTTTTCTATCTCAGCCTCAAGATCTATGGGATGGTGGGAGGATAAGTATGTACAGGGCAGGCCTATGGGGTTTTACATCTTCTGTTCTTCAATCCACTACAAAGACTTTTACTTTCTAGTGAGCCCCGCAAGCTTAAATCTGGTTTTAAGATAGTTATCCAAATTATTACTTTTTCTGTGCCCTGCTCCTCTGTTTCCTTGTACCAACTGAACAAGAGTAGGCATTCAATAATTATTTGAGCTGAGTTAAATTTCTGTTCCACTAAGGACAATCATGTTTTATATTCTAAAGCAATATAATGACAATTTTGAAAATTTTCCTTGAAATCTGAAAAATTAAAAAGGAGACAACTCATAGAAAGCTTCATTTCAATGCATTTCAGTGAGCATATGAATTTTAAAAATTTGATAAACTGTCTGTGAAGGTGGTTGGTTTCTTCCGTGCAACCATTAAATGTTTTCCAATCTCATAAGCAAAGTTTTTTCAGTTAACTAGTAAAACTGCTATTTTTACTTTACTTAAAATGGAAAAAATAGAAAGGAAAAACTCTCATATTAGGTACTACTTAAGTTTTTTTCCATGTATCATTGGGAAATCTAAATGACTGTGGCCAAAATGTGAAACTAAAACTACACATACTGCACATGCAATGCTCATCTACAATTCTGTCTGGAAGAGCAGATTTCAGTCTGCTAATGCATTTGACATAGATTTTTTTTTTTCCCACATACCTCAAACTACTAAATAGCTGCAAAACACCACAAAGAGAATTGAGCCAACTCTATAATCTATACACTAGAAATTTCAGCAGTAATTTTTATAGCCAACCTTAGTTCTAATCTTAAATATTAATCCTCAGTGAATAAGTCTGGTACAGAGCTATACCAAATGTGTCTGCCTACCTAAATACATGAAAAACTTGTAATTGTTCTGAATGATGTCTACTTAATCTCTCCTAGCCTAATACTGCTTGAGATAAACAGGAGAGCCAAAAATCTGCTTAGCTGTTTCTCTTTCAAAGGAGAAGTAAATATTCAGTAATATATCGTATCCACATTCCAGATTTCCTTCATCTCCTTCCAGTCTTAGCTCAAGTGTTACCTACTCTGGTCACCTTACCAAAAAAATTGCACATGACTACACACACATACAACCATAACACTCTCAATTCACTAATTCTTACTTTTTTTTCTTTTAATGTAGTAATCACTTTCAAGCCTACTATATATTGAATTTATTATGTTTATTGTTTGTCACCCCATGGTAGAATTATAGCTCTGTGAGAACACATATAATTTATTTTGCTTCCTTTGTTGATATATCCTGATATCCTAGAATAGTGTCAGGATCATAGTAAATGCTCAAGAAGTATTTGTTGAATTAATTTATTGAATATTAGTTGTTTGCTTAAGAAGCTTTATATGGTAAAGTCATTTCGTAATATTCTTTTGTATATAAAAAGGGATTTTTATATCTAAAGTCAATTGTTAAGAATACCAAGTAAGAGATCTAGGCCACATTGAATACAAAATGATATGCTTCAACCCTGGGCTATTACCTGATTTTTAGAGAAGCGCCATTTTAGCTGCTTATTTAAATGTGGGCCAAACCTACTAGACTTTAAAACACCATGAATTATAGGAATATGATGTATTATCCTTTATTCCAGACATTATATCCTAAGAAGAGCATATATTTTTACTCATTTTTGTAACTGAAAATAATTATTATTGTATATTAAGAGAATATTCATTATTGTATACTCAGTGAGTATAAAATTAAATATTTTACATAAAACATTTTAGAATCAATTTAACTCTGTATTTTATTATGTCTTTGCAGCTGCATTTTGCCTTCTTTTTCAATTTTCCCTGATACAGAAGAATATTTAGGGCCTCTAGAGAAAATCCAGACATTGTAGTCAGCTTATTTCTTCCAACTCATTCTTTATTCTCTGCCCTTGCCTTGAGCAAGTTGAAATTTCTTTTACAATCCACCAAACATTCCACAGTTCTCAATGGCTCTTTGATCCCATTCATTTCACTCCCAAGGATTCTAAAATATTTTGAAGAAAATTTCTAATAGGAATTTAAAGGGATGTCTCTTTCTGCATTATTCCCTCTGGAGCTCAGTTCTGGAGGCATGGGGTCAAGGGAGACTAGTGCTGTCATCCCGAAGGCCAATTTCTAATTTTATCCTCTTGGAAATATCTAGTGACCTGAATTAGTATTCAGTTTTGTTCTGCTTTACGTAGATTTAATTTACATCTATTTTCTAGCTATTAAAAATATAAGTGATTTTGCTGAACAACAAAACTAAAACTAGATTTTACTCTTCTTTCTGGCATTCCTTTCCAAGTCACTTCCAGATAATAGAATATTTAAATAAAACTATAATTGTTATTTCACAACCGAAATTCATCTCTTAATCTTCATATTTAGTTTATCCCTTATAATGTGGATAATTGTATGGAAGCCAATTTATTTATTGCATGTTTAAGATCAAAACTCAATATGCTCTGAATCTCAAAACCAGCCAAATGCCATATAGTCATACTTGGTATGAGAAAGAGAGTTGTTGCCTTTACTGGAAAGTTATATCAATAACTTTTTAGATGCACAGCAAAGCTCTTCATTGGGTAATTTCTCTACTTGTAGGGAGAACAAAAGACAAGAAAAGCAAACAGACAAGGAGGATGAAAAGAGGAAGGAGGGAAAGGGGTAGACGAAGGAGGATGAGACAATCATCTTCTTTCCATATAACTTTACTACATCAGGAAGGAGGTTTTACAAGTTTCTTTAGAAAACAACAGAATTAACCTGAAGATACTTCTTTATCCTATTAGGGAAAATACAAAGAATGAATCGGAGATTTTTCACCTACAAATCCATGTGCTTCTAAGGAGAAGTTGCTATTTTCCTTAATAAGTAAACATGGGCAAACTTTATTAGAATTTCAAAAGTTTTAGATTATTACTTAATGTTATTCATTCAGTTTTTAAAATTCTGAATTTTATCATTATTGTATAATTCATATTTTAATTTATTTAAACGTGGTGACTATGAATAAAATATCTATAAAGGAAAATAATACTCTTGTCATTTTCTTTAAATACATGTGGAAAGATTTAAAGTTTCTAAAATCTTTCAATAATTTGCTTAATTCCAAGTAACTACAGAATACTTATTTCTTGCTAATACAGTCATTAGCACATGCTGAGATCAGAGGAGAAAAATGTATAACATTTCTTAAACTAAGGAGTATAAAATTTAGTTTGGACAAAAGATTAACTAAGTTGTATACTAGTCAACTTGTTATTACTAAATTAATAAATGAAAAGTGTGCCTCAATTTTTCTACTTGTTAACATATAGAAAAAGATAAAATATGAGCTTTTACTTTTGCGGAAAAGAAATATTTAAAGATGTCATAAATAAGTTTGCTTTAAAGTGTGTTTGAAAGCTCATCCTAAATTTGTCAGTCTGGAAAAAGGAATAGAGGCATTAGTTAATCCATTTAATCGATAGTTATTTATCTAGCAAATAATAACAATTTTATTAAATACTTGTTTAGTACAAAAGCAAACTTTGGATCAGAGAATAAGACATTTGGAGTTCAATTTTCTTGCCAAAAACAACCAAAACATACAGAAGCTGCAAAAGATAATGAATTTTTTGTAGAATAATTTTGCTCATATGTGTATTTCACTAGTGCATTCTGGAAAAATTACATACACACTGAAATTTCATAAACTCATTCTATTTTTTCATTTCTCTAACCTATGTGTATCCTGGGGCCTGTTGAATTATTGGTCCTTATCTTGGAAATCTTCCTCTGTGTTTTGAGAGGTTTTGTCTAATGCTGTTTATTTTCATGAATTACAACTAAGTCTGGAGAACATCAACCTGAGGATTTCCTAGAATCCAAAACAAAAAAAACAACCTTCAATCATTATGGAAATATAAAATTCTGTTTATAAAAGCAAACTTCAAATTAGTAAGGGTGAACAGAATACAGAATAACATTACATTCACTTTTGAGTACATCATCTATTGATTCTCTTTTGGTGTCCTATTTGATAATGAAACATATTTTAAACCCTTAGACACCAAGACAGTCTGGATACATAGCAGAGAGAAAGTGGAAATCCATAAATGCAAATCATTCAATGATCCCTCAGAATATACCAGCCATAATAATGGCTAAGGCCACAGTTTTGAGATCCTCTGTGTGAGTTTCAGTCCTCCCTGTATGTTTTAGTCTTCCAACACCTTTGGCATTAAGAATGTGTTCAAATAATAAAATAAATACATTTATTCTTGAAGCAAACATCAAAATAACATAATGTATGCATTTTGATAATATTGTTTATTTATTCAACAAATATTTATCTGTTATTTTGCCAAGCACTGGGAATACAGTTAAAGTAATGAATTCCTCTCTACCTTTAAGGAGTTTACAGACTACTGAGAGAACCAGTGCAGTAACAGATTATTAGAACATAATTCTTTAAATATAAAATTATAGGCAAACTTTGGTTGTTGTGGGAACATGTAGGAAGGGCATATCATCTAGGCTGGAGGTCAGAGAAGTCAAAAGAGTTCTGGGATTTGAGTTCTTTAACTTCCTTATTTCCTTTCTTTAATTTATTGTTTTGGGGGTTGCTTTTTTTTCAAGTGAGAAAATTAAAATCCAAAGCAGTTTTTTCCAAAAATTCATTTCCAAGGTGTATAATATTGTTACTCCTGGCTCTTTGCTGGTAATTGGCAACAGATTCCTTCTCTCTATGAACTGGCCAGGATGGATCTGAAAGAGACCAGGTACTCCCTCTCAACCATGACTCTGATTTTAACTTCTTTACCATCTCTTCCTTTGCCTGGGAGTAAAACAACAGCACTCTTGTTTCTAAACCAACTGGTATGTCCATGGGAAGGTACCTTGGAGGAGGGGTGGGGCTCTTGTGGTGGTGCGGGCCAGCAGTCCAGAAGCCAAGACAGTGGTGCACAGCAACACGGCAGGAACCATTTGTTGCCGATGACTAACTCATTCTAGCCACACCGGGACAAACTATAAAAGCATTTTTCAGGAGAATGGCGTGAACCTGGGAAGCAGAGCTTGCAGTGAGCCGAAATTGCGCCACGGCACTCCAGCCTGGGTGACAGAGCGAGACTCGGTCTCAAAAAAAAAAAAAAAAAAAAAGGCATTTTTCTAGGTCCAATTACACAGTCTTTCTTCAATTGTAGATACAGAATTCTGGATTATTGAGTTTTCACATTATAGGAAGTCAAAAATTAGTATAATGTCTAGTTTGAAAGAAGCTGACTTTTGTAATTTAGAAAACACTGTGAAGTAAGATATTAAATACCCGTACTAAAAGCTTATTTTATTTATACTTAGCACATCCACTTATACTCATTTTCATAGATTACTTAAGTATTTATTGAGTCTACTTACTGTATGCCTGAATATATCCCATGGAAGAAAGATACAAAAGTTAAAGACACACAAACTACTCCAGAGGAGCTTAGAGGAAAGTTAATAAAATCACTCTTTTAACAAATATTTACTAAGAACATTCAAAATGTAAAGTATCTTCTATCCAGTTGTTTCTTCAATGACCACAATTAGTTGAGGTAGCAAATAGTTTATATAAGATACTAGGTTTGAGAATTACAAATAAGAAATCTGAAAAGATGGTATCACTATAAGCTGAAATTATCTGAGAAGGGATGAATAGAAGTGGGTTCTTAAGCAGGCCTTGAAAAATAGAAGGTATTTGAGATGGTGGGGGTAAGGAAAACTCTGCCTGGGAAAAAGGCAGGGAACCACCTAAAACAGGAATAGAGAGGGAGGAAAACATGTCATATACATAGCTTCAGGAGGGGATGGTTTAATTTATCGAAAAAAGGAGGTGATGAGAATACTTGGTACAAGTGATACCTCTTCCACTAGGAAAGTTTTAATGACATGCCCACATGGAATTTGGTCATTCTCTTCTCTTGCCCTCCTCTCACCTTATCCGTACACCTGGCAAATACCTGCAACATTCTATTACACTTATTGGTTTGTTTGCATGTAAACTCTACTGGGCTGTACCTTTCTTGAGAATGAAAAATATTTAATTTCTCTCTATATCATGAGTGTATTAAAGTACCTGATACATGAAATGCTTGCTGAATAAATGAATAAAGGTAATAAATAAAAGAATATATAAGAAGCTTTCAGGAATATTACCGTAACTACTTAATTAAAGATAAATCAGAAATAAATGAGACCAAAGGCCACTAGTGGAAAATGTTATACTGGAGTTAGGAGAAACAGTAGTTATGAGAAGAGAGGTAAAGCCACGAGACACTAGGTAGAAAATACGAAGGGTTTGATGAAGTTTGGGTGGGATAAAGTATTTAATTAATTTATTTTTTTTTGAGATGGAGTTTCGCTGTTGTTGCCCAGGCTGGAGTGCAATGGCACAATCTTGGCTCACCACAACCTCCGCCTCCCGGGTTCAAGTGATTCTCCCACCTCAGCCTCCTGAGTAGCTGGGATTACAGGCATGTGCCATCACGCCCAGCTAATTTTGTATTTTTAGTAGAGACAAGGTTTCACCATGTTGGTCAGGCTGGTCTCGAACTGCTGACCTCAAGTGATCCACCCACCTCAGCCTCCCAAAGTGCTGGGATTACAGGCATGAGCCACCACGCCAGGCCTAAAAATTTTTAAAGATAATTTCAGAGTCTCAGAAATGAATGGAGGAAGAAATATCTACTGGGTACTTTGGGTTAAATTGTGTCCTGCTAAAAGAAATACTGAATTCCTAATCCTCTGTACTTCAGAATGCGACATTATTTGTAAATAAGGTAACTGAAGATGACCTAATTAGTTAAGATGAGGTCATACTGGAATATGATGGGCCCTTAATCCAATATGACTGGTGTCCTTATAAGGAAGGAAGAGGGGAATAGACACAGAGACTCAGATACTCATTTCTGTTGTCATAAGCCACCCAGTTTGTGGTACTTTGTTATCAAGCACCCCTAGGAAAGTAACACAGGTGTATGGTCTAGACATCGAATGAAATAAAAGTTTTGGAGAGATAAACAAATTTTATTTTAAAAATTCTAAACTTTATTCAAGGCATGTTGGAGTGAATCTTAAGGAAGAATAACCCAGTAGAAATATTAATGACAGCTATTAATTGTGTTCTAAGAGTTATGCTAAGTGCCTGATAAAAATTTTCCACGTAGTCCTAACAACCATCCTGGTAGAGGCTTGGAGTCAATCATGATCACCAAGCTAGTGAGTGGCAGAGCCAATATTTAAAAAAATATACGCCCATAACTATTATACATTGTGTTAGACAGCCAGACTGCTATGTCAGAGAAAAGATAAGGGGATGGCACATTTACATGTACAAAAGTCTTAAGTCACACTCTAAATGTGGATTTTGAATAAGAGAGTGAAAAAGTGACAAATAGAGCTGTGAAGAATGAAGAGCAAGAGAAGCCTGGGTTAAAGAAAAAACAGGTAAAGCATGGTTTGCCTTAGAGATGAGAAAAGGAAGCGATTAAGAAGGGTGTTTTAAAAGAAAATGTGTGAGAACGAGAAGCAATTAAAATATACTAAGATTGTGAACCCCATTCTTTCTATTCATTTCCCAACTCTAAATGGTGGAAATTTCATTTCCTGGTGTTCCGCCTGTGTAGCCACCAAATGTTACCATGCTAATATCCGGTGAAATTTCCCCTGGCTTTCCTGAGGCCTCACAGGATATTGATGGGGGAAAGACTATCTCCATGACATGAATAAGTCTTCCAGGTATTTTAATGAGTAGGGATAGTAAATGATTGCATACCAACTATCATTTAGTTCTGTTTAGATTAGTTTATAGGGCGCAGGAAATGAAATTTTTCCCCAGAAATATTCAGCTTGCATTATATAAACATGACTCCATTCAGCAAACAGAATGCACTATGCTTGCTATTTCATTTAAACTAAACAAGGGATGATAAAAAAGTCATTGAGGAAAAATTCAATAAAATTCAACATTATAAAATACAATTTAAAGAAAACTATCAACTGCTGCTTTTTAAATAACATTACATTCATGTTTTCATTTTCTTTCATTTTTCTGAAGTCTGAACTAGTATTTTAAGAAGTTCTTAACTGTTTTCCTTTTTTTTTTTTTAATTTAATCTTTGCTATAGATTTGAAAATGGAATCTTCCTCCCAGGACCAAATTATAACTTCAATTTTTTCCTGTTTAGTAACGGTCAGGTTAGTCACAATAGATTCGACTGGCAATAAGCATTAGAAATAAAAGCAAATAATGAAATAAATGTAATTGCTCATTTTGTTTTATAGTAATAAAAGCATATGATCTAATAAAAAAATTCTAAGTATGATCCATTTGCATACTGATTTAATGGAAGATAACTGAGTGAATCTGGATATTCTTACAGTGTTAATGGAATAGCAATGACAAAATTATTTAATGGAATTTTACGGGCTAAATATCAAGTATAAAGAACTATGGGATTTATTATGAACTCAACCAAACTTTTCATGACTGGACCATATTATCAAATGAGATGACAAGATGTGCTAGATACGAAAAGAAACTCAAGGTATGTACCCACCAATAGAAACCTCTCTGATGTTGTAGAGGTTCAACCATAAGGGAATAAGGCCATTCACAGTATCTGAATTGGTAAATAGAACAGTTAAGTAGATTTAGAGGCATTATTTTATGTCCAGCTACATTTACCAATGACTTCCCTGGGAATTAGGAATTCTAAGGCATAGACAAAATTATTCTGCATATCCACACCAAATTGCAAATACAGCAGTATTCACATACGGTTGACTCTTGAGTAACACAGGTTTGAACTGCATGGGTCCACTTATAAAGGGATTTCCTCCCACCTCTGCCACCCCTAGACAAACCCATTCTCTTCCTCCTCCTTTTCGGCCTACTCAAAATGAAGACAATAAGAATGACTACATTTATGATGATCCACATCCACTTAATGAATCATAAATATATTTTCCGTTCCTTATGATTTTCTTAAGAACATCTTCCTTTTTCTAGCTTCATTTATTGTCTAAGAATACAGTATATAATACAAACAACATATAAAATACATGTTAATCATCTGTTTATGTTACAGGTAAGGTTTCCAGTCAACAGTAGACTATTAGTAGTTAATTTTGGGGGGAGTTGAAAGTTGTATGTGGATTTTCCACTGCACAGGTTATTGGCACCCATAACCCCCATATTGTTTGAGAGACAACTGTATTCAACATGATTCTTCCTCATCTCATAAAATTAAGAGATAGTTGGTTATTTCTTATGGGACCCAGACTTTGGATTCCTTTAACTGTAGATGGATAGGTGAAGAGTTTAGTCAAAACTTACAGGAGTATGAAATCTGCAACAATAACCCTCTCCCAGCCATGACTTTACACTACTTTATACCAGCCTACATATGATAAATTACAAACTCCATTATATATGTTCTAAAGTTTTCAAAAATTTAAAAATTGATTTTTACACAGGAACTATGTTACACTTAAATTTATTAGAGATTAATTTCACTTAATCATTCAGCTTGTTCATCTTAAGATTTAAATATTAGAAATATTAGTAAAGGAAAAAACCAGTATGATAAAGTAGCAAAATGCATATTACCTAAAAGTCAGTATATGTGGATTCTTTCCAATGGTAATATTTTGTGTAATGAGAAGAGTTTATGGAAATTTTCTTTAAGTTATGATCATTAAACCCAAAGTAATATTTTTATTTTAAAATGTTAATATCTAGTGTTTATTATCAAAAGAAATTATTTCTTTTTCTTAAAGTTATTAAAAAATAAGTTTTTTATTTCTTTTCATAGTGCTAAACAAGAATGAATTTCAAGAAAAGTGAAATGGCACTTAGAGCACATCAAGTGGAACATTCTGCAGAATTTCTTAAGAGGAAAGAGGAAATAAGCTCTTTGGCTTCTAAAACTCAGGAAGAATAAATTAGGTATTTTTAGTAAAGCATGTAAGTCAAATTTAATTTCCCCTACAGAGGTAGCATTATAATAATAAAATGCATTCCAAACCAAGGGACTAATAACAGCGTAACAAAAATGGCTACATTTAGTAAATGAAATATATGCAGTCCAGTGTGCCATGTAGGGGATTTGAAGTGGTCTTGGCAGGGTGAGGAAACAGATTGGGGTCTCCAAAGAAATATCCACAGAAATACTGCACTGCATGGAATGCTAAGGCCATGAGCAGAGACAATAGTTTTCCATCCAACAAATACTGAGTACCTATTATGTGCCATTTCTTCTTTAGGTGCCAAAACTGAACAAAACAAACAAACTCCAAGTAGCTATATCCTAATTAGGAAGACAATCAGATAACCAAGGAACTGAAGTGCATAACAATAAGCAACTTACAGAAATAAATTCAGAGTGCTAAGGGAGTGTGTACAAGCATTGCTTAGCCATTGTAGGGGGATTGGGATACCTTTTCTTGTGGAAGTGATGTACGAACTGAGAATTGAGAAAGAAGTAGAATTTATCCAGAAACGATTTGTAATTCAATACAGTTAAAAGGCAGGGAAGGAGAAGAGAAAAAAAAAAAAGGAAAGCAAAATTTAGTGGTTAAAAAGGGACATGGCTGGAAAAATGGCAGCATCAGGTGTCTGGACCACAGATTTCTGATGGCCTTCAGTCTTCTTTCTTTGGCTTCATCTTCAGAGTGAGTAGGATCTTGCCAACCCAAATCAAAAGAATGAGAAGAAATGGAGGAAGAGAAAGCAAATTTGCAGCTCTAACTAACAGCTTTTCAGATGTATTTTGGCTCTTAATCTACTCACTGGAAACCCTTAAGAGGCAAAACGATGCATGAGGAATGGAAATTGAGGAGTTCAGAAAACCTAGGCTTTTTTATTTATTTTGCTTTTTCACACCAACACTGAAGATTACTTGCTATGTAACATTTGACAAATTACAATTTTTTTGATTGTCATTTATTTTCACCTAAAAAATAGGGATAATATACCTCTTCCCAAGGTTGTTCTGAGAATCAAATAGATGTGAGAGTGCTTTGAAAAATAAGTATGTGTTATTTAGACACAAACCATTATTATTTAGCACAGAGGTTCCCAGATTTCTCTTGCCTGATTCAAATCCATTTACATGCGTATCAAATGTAGAGTCATGCTCACCTCTCTCCTCCTTATAGGGCCTATCAGAATCTGGAGTAGGATGATGCAGGAGAGAAAAATCTACATTATATTGACAAAAATCCATTTATATAAGGCTATGATCACAGTGAAGGAGTGCTGCTTCTTCCACAAAACGCCCTGAGGTCAAGCCTGTCTATATAAATAAGATCATAAAACAGAAGTGCACTCAGATTTCAAGAACAGAAATGGTAAGAGTAGGAAAGAGGGCAAGATAAATTTTTCTGAGTAAGCATACGATACTGCACAAATCCACTGCAGCAATTAGTTGAGCCTATTAATGCCACAGTACCTGATCTAGCTGCCCACAGCAATACACCTGCATTTAATGGAATCACAGCTGGAAGGCTTTTGAAACTAATTATAGGGCACCTTGACAAGAGGCATTTTAAGCCATTGAAGTATGTTTTGTGACTTCTGCCAATATAACCCATACATACCTTGCTAGTTATGTTTGTAAAAAGTAGGTGGCATTTTGCTTGCATAATTGGGAGGCAAATCCCAGTAATTATCTTTCCAAGCCATCCAAAGCTTCAGGTTATTTTTGTGACCATATATTTATGATCTTTCAGTTCTTCTGTAATTCAAATATTTTATCCAAAGTCAGTTCCATAAAAATTATATGTAGTTTGTGATTTTAAATGCTGTGTATCCCTCATATCGAAGAGTTTGTTGTTTTTTATTTTTTTCTTTTTAATTTCAGCCTTGATTTTCTTTTAAGTTGGTGCTCCTCAAACCTGGCTTTGCATCAGAATCACTCAGAGAATTTTTTAAAATACGGATTCCTAGACCCTACTTCTGGTGACTCTGATTTTGTTTTGAAACTGGAAACTTGTATTTTTTAGAAGTATCTCTAGTATTTTGATGCCAGATTCAGAAATAATTACTATTGTTCTCACAATAAGCACTCCAATGATGTGCAACAAGAAAACTGTTGTTCTTTAGAATGATCATTCCCAATTAGGCACCTTTCCTTCCTTATGTCCAGTTGTTAGAGAAGACTATATCTTCTGCTTCTTCCTTATAATAACAGAAAAAAGCTAAATGGCACTTGCCTCCTTAGGAAAGTATCACCAAAAACTACCACAATCCTGAAATCTCTCTCAATAATCATCTGTTGTAAGGCGAAAACCCTCTTGAATTAAAATGGCTTTAATCAGTTAGGACTCTTTGGTATTTCGGTAATAAATCCCCATGGAAAAAAGTCTCTGATTTAGATTAGTAAAGTGAGATTCTGGTGTGAATATAAGAAGTCTCAAAGTTCTCCCAGATTCCATTTGTGCCTTTATGGTCCCCTGGTGAGTTTTATCACTGGGTAGAATTCACAAACCAAAAAGAAAAAAAAAGAAAAAGAAAAACATTTCACACGGTGAACTTAACAAGAAAAAACAACTACCTTATAGAAAACAGATGGCTAGTGATACTAAAGCCGAAAGGCTGTAAGCTGTGTCTTCAGCCTGTTTTTCCATGCTTTTATAAATTGGCAGAAAAAATTTCTTACATTTCACTAAAAGGGGCACAGCCCATAAATGATTTGCTAAAGAAATCTGAAAATCCATGTTTTTCAATAAGAAATATGTAAAATGTGTGAAAACTGACTTTTTCAATGAGGATTTTTCAAGCTTCTATTTTGAGAGATGATTCTGGGACATTCCTTGAATTATTCAGAAATGAAGAGAAAATGGTGTAAATAAAATAATAATTTTATGTCAAATTTCCTTTTTTCTCATCTTTTAAAATCTCTCTCTTACGTGCAAAAGCTACTAAGTACTAGGTGACATTTACTTTTGTAAATCACCTATTTGATTTCAAAAGGGACAAGTGATAGTATATGATTTAGGAAATCATTTTCAAATTAGGAATTGAAGAGCAACTTATCTGTATCATACACCCATTTAAACTTCATCCATATTAAGATTTAGGGGAAGAGGTTGGATTATAATTTAGCCATTTACCAAATATACATATTATGCAGCTACATTAAAGACTGTGTGGTGGGAGGTTTACCGTAATATAAAGTTTATGCCCTCATGTGGCTTACACTTGTTTGAAATTGTGCTCTCTTAATGGTTCTGCCTGCAGCAGTTATAAATTATATGTGCATATGTGACCTTGAAGCAAAGGAAGATGAAATAAATTAATAGTTAGCTAAAAATGTCTGTATTGTGATATTCTAGAAATCTTTTTGGCCATAGAACTAAAATCTTTTTCCCTCCTTATATTGCTTCAGTTTGATTCAACAAAAATGCATTTTCTGTCTTCTCCATGCCAGACGCTGCCCTGGATTGTGGTGATAGAGCAACGGACAAACACATTCCTGAATACTTTTATTTCTGAAAGAAACAGTCTGGTCTAACTTCACATGAGAATTTTCCTTCCTTTAGTAATTTGTGGGAAGATGGAAGTATTTTGTGGTTAGAACCTATGAGTATGCTTTTAGACAATTTACTCCAAATCCTTTTAGTCACTGAGATATTTTAAGAGGTGAGTCTACGAAATAGACTTCTAGAAGTAAGTGTCTGTCAGGATTTGAGTTTTGATATACAGCCTCTACAAATTTATTTACTGATTTATTTAACAATGATATTTGAGCACCTAATATGTGCTCAATTTAAAAGGGCATTTACTTGTAAAAACACTAATCGTATTTATTCCTAATTTTTGCTTTAATAGCTAGGCTACTCTCCACTGAAGCAGGGTATCTGTGTGTTGTTCATAGCTGTACCCCTTACACCTAGCAAGGGATCTAGGACATAGTGGGTCTCCACTGTAGCCACATGAACTAAAAGGGAAATGAGGAAATAAAATCAGAGTATTGCCACCATATTTAAAGAGCCACCTTGGCTCTGAAAAGATTTCAAACAGATCTAGCTAGCATCTAGTATCTCTTCTACACAGATAAGTTTCCGTTCCATTTTATAAATGAAATATTAGAGTATAAACCAGTCTACAAACCTACCTTTTACACAAGTGCCTGTGAAAAATTTAGTTTATAAAGCCCAAGTCACATCACAAATGCTTAATATATTTATTTTTATTTATTCAACACATTATTGACTACCTTCTATATCTTAGGCAACATATCAATGTTAGAAATATAAGTTTTAACAGACAGAAAAGATTTAGTCCTTAAAGAGCTTATATTCTAGTGGAAAGAAACAGGAAATAAGCAAATATTATACTTACTAACCATACAATATGTCTAGTAGCAAGAAGTGTTACCAAAAAATTCAGCAAGGTAAAGACAAAGAGCGCCAGGAGAAAAGTGAACTGAGTGGAGAGTGGGGACTGGGCTTAATTTTGAATAATCAGGGACAAGCTCACAAATAAAGTAGAATTTGAGCAGAGACCTGAGGGAAACAACATGGTATTTTCAAATGACGATTCTTATTGGAAGAAATGTCATCTTTAAGTCCTGTCATCATGATGCCGCATATCTACAACTATCTGATCTTTGACAAACCTGACAAAAACAAGAAATGGGGAAAGGATTCCCTATTTAATAAATGGTGCTGGAAAAACTGGCTAGCCATATGTAGAAAGCTGAAACTGGATCCCTTCCTTACACCTTATACAAAAATTAATTCAAGATGGATTAAAGACTTAAATGTTAGACCTAAAACCATTAAAATCCTACAAGAAAACCTAGGCAATACCATTCAGGACATAGGCGTGGGCAAGGACTTCATGTCTAAAACACCAAAAGCAATGGCAACAAAAGCCAAAATTGACAAATGGGATCTCATTAAACTAAAGAGCTTCTGCATAGCAAAAGAAACTACCATCAGAGTGAACAGGCAACCTACAGAATGGGAGAAAATTTTTGCAACCTACTCATCTGACAAAGGGCTAATATCCAGAATCTACAATGAACTCAAATTTACAAGAAAAAAACAAACAACCCCATCAACAAGTGGGCAAAGGACATGAACAGACACTTCTCAAAAGAAGACATTTATGCAGCCAAAAAACACATGAAGAAATGCTCATCATCACTGGCCATCAGAGAAATGCAAATCAAAACCACAGTGAGATACCATCTCACACCAGTTAGAATGGCCATCATTAAAAAATCAGGAAACAACAGGTGCTGGAGAGGATGTGGAGAAATAGGAACACTTTTACACTGTTGGTGGGACTGTAAACTAGTTCAACCATTGTGGAAGTCAGTGTGGCGATTCCTCAGGGATCTAGAACTAGAAATACCATTTGACCCAGCCATCCCATTACTGGGTATATACCCAAAGGACTATAAATCATGCTGCTATAAAGACACATGCACACGTATGTTTATTGCGGCACTATTCACAATAGCAAAGAGTTGGAACCAACCCAAATGTCCAACAACGATAGACTAGATTAAGAAAATGTGGCACATATACACCATGGAATACTATGCAGCCATAAAAAATGATGAGTTCATGTCCTTTGTAGGGACATGGATGAAACTGGAAAACATCATTCTCAGTAAACTATCGCAAGGACAAAAAACCAAACACCGCATGTTCTCACTCACAGGTGGGAATTGAACAATGTGAACTCATGGACACAGGAAGGGGAACATCACACTCCGGGGACTGTTGTGGGGCTGGGGGAGTGGGGAGGGACAGCATTAGGAGATATACCTAATGCTAAATGACGAGTTAATGGGTGCAGGAAATCAACATGGCACATGGATACATATGTAACAAACCTGCACATTGTGCACATGTACCCTAAAACCTAAAGTATAATAATAATAATAAAAAAAGTGATATCAAGTTCTTTCTTGGGTTACCAGAAATAACTTTGACAGCTAAGTGAATTGTAAAGTTCATAAAATGGAACGAGTTTCTTTGCCTAGGTAATTTCCCAGCAAATAAAATGCAAAGCATCAAAAAGGTTTTTTTCTTCTTAAACTGCTCAAGCCATTGTAAAAATTTCACGAAAATATGAAATTCGCTGAGAAAATTTAACATTTGCTTAATTTCTTGGGTGAAAAAAAAATGTCTTAATGAATTAGGCTTAAGAGACCACAGACAATCAGGATACATTACTGGACAAAAAATGTAGGGTCCAACGTTTACTTTGAGATGCCATTGGACATTGAAAATTTCTTTGAGCAAAAACAGCAACTAGGCCTGGAGCTCAATAACAGCTCTGTCTGGACCGGAAGGAGGGAAAATATGTGATAATTTTTTGTGTAATTAGGCTTCAGGAAAACACACTGATGGTACCCTAATGAAATATGCATTAAAAAACTGAATTGTTGAAAAGAACAAATATTTCAGGTATGATTCAATTAGTTTTAGAGTTCCTCTAAGAGAATTGCTTCATATACATAACTTTTATGTTTCTCCATATACATAACTTTTAGCTAAATTTACCTCTCATACTTGTTAAAACAAATTAGAGGAGAAAGAAAGAAATTATACGTGTAAATTAGTAATTACGTATTTCTCATAAGAATACTTAAATATTTCAAACAAGGCAATTCTATGTAATGTAATTGATAAAATGTGAATACTGAACTTTGGGTTAATTCAGAAGCTGACAGATTTTGATTATAAGGTATCTATTAATTCATCCACTGAGGTTCATATTTTGATTGTCTTGTATTAAAATGTCTGTTCTTTGAAAAAATAAGTCATTGAGTTGTATGGACATGTAATTAAACATAGTCATGGCAAAGTTCTCTGACCTCAAGTGGCCAGAATAGCCACGTTTTGCATCTATTTTTATGATACGTAATCATGGTCTAGTTTTTAGAGACATAAGTAGAAGTTTCCTACCACATCAACATTCCAAAATAACAGTATCATTTTGGTACAGACAACTTCAGAAAATCAGAGAAGTAAAAAGGGAACTTGTTTTTGGAAAGGTTACAAACCTGATTTTACATCTTTCTTTTAATTTCTGTTAAACAGAGAAAATGAACTTTGTGTATTTAAGGGAGCTGCATAGACTTATTAGCCCTGGCTGTAGATATTAAGTAAAAACTATCTTAACTTTATAATAATTTGAATGTACTTTTATTTAAATCAAGTATCTTTAGTATCTTTGGAAAAGAAGAATAGTATTGAAAAACAATGAGTGAAATTCAAATAACCAAATCACAATGTATAAGAAAAAAAGATGCATTTCATGTAGTTTTTAACAATTCATCTCATTTATTGTCAAAATTAATAAAACAGGCTGGGTTCAGTAGCTTACGCCTGTAATCCCAGCACTTTGGAAGGCCGAGGTGGGTGGATCACTCAAGGTCAGGAGGTTGAGACCAGCCTGGCCAACATGGTGAAACCCCGTCTCTACTAAAAATACAAAAATTATCTGGGTGTGGTAGTGCACACCTGCTGTCCCAGCTACTCGGGAGGCTGGGGCAGGAGAATTGCTTGAATCCAGGAGGCAGAGACTGCAGCAAGCTGAGATCGCGCCACTGCACTCCAGCTTAGATAACAGAGCAAGACTCCATCTCAAAAAGAAAAAAAATTAATAAAACAATATTAATTGAGTGTTACCTGGCTGGATGTTTTGGAAATAACAGTTGGAGAGATACAAGCAATTTCTCAGGGATAAAGAAGTTGAATATAGGATGTGCTTGGGAAGCAGCGTAGAGATTAGTTTGAATTCAGTAACAGGAAAACCAATCTCTACACTACTGCCCGAGCACAACCTTTTTTTTTTTTTTTTTTTTTTTTTTTTTTTAGACAGAGTCTTGCTCTGTCGGCAGGCTGGAGTGCAATGGCGCAATCTCTGCTCACTGCAACCTCCACCTCCCGGGTTCAGGTGATTCTCCTGCCTCAGCCTCTGGAGTAGCTGGGACTACACCACCTGCCACCACGCCTGGCTAATTTTTTGTATTTTTAGTAGAGACGGGGTTTCACTATGTTGGCCAGGATGATCTCGATCTCTTGACAGTGTAATCCACCCACCTCGGCCTCCCAAAGTGCTGGGATTACAGGCGTGAGCCGCCATGCCCGGCCTATTCAACTTCTTTACGAAAGAAAGAAGTTCTTTGTGGAATACATGCCAAAGGGTGTTGGCTGCCTTTAATCAGACATCTTGAACATCAACTAACAGCATTGCATTTACTTGGTTGATAGTGATAAGGATGGCATGAAGTCTTTTCCTTCGTTGAGCTGCGAAATGGAAAAAGGAAGACTGAATCTTCTGAGATTACAGAATGAACTAAGAGAGTCAGGCAGGAGAGAAAGATTCCATGCAGCAAGCCAGTCAGGTGTTCATTACTCTGGGCCTAATGTAAATTGAGAAGGGTCCATCCTTACAACAGAGGGGAAGAAAAGAAAAAGAAGCTAGAGAGACTGCTTCACCAACCAAGTGTTAATGACAGAATCAAAGGAGTTCAGAAGTTATGTTTCACACAAGAAAAAGATTTTTAAAGCACCATATACTGCTTTGAATGACTATTTTAGTTTTCCTTCAGGTGTTTATTTCTGAGTGAAGGACTGGGAAGACATACATGAAATCGCTGCCACACCCTCTGCTTGAAAATGACCATGCAGTCCAGGGACGACACACATACAGATTTGCTCGACCCTTTATGAAAGCTCTTCTTTCACCAACAAAAAAGAAAAAAAAATACTAAAAATGATATGCTGATTGATTTCTTTGGAATCAATACAGGTTGTTAGATCTGTCATCCTCTTCATCCCACTCTGAGAGTTATTGGTATCCTTGCCCTCCATTCTGTATTAAAGCCAGTCATGCAGAACCCTATGTCTTCTCACCAGCCAGCTGGCCTTTACAGAGTTATTTATAATCTAAGGCTGAAAATTCCTCCATATAAATATAACCTTTTGGCAATTTGCTATACTATATTTTTAAAGTACATAATTATCAGCCAAATACAGTGGCTCACACCTGTAATCCCAGCACTTTGGAAGGCCAAGGCAGGTGGATCACCTGATGTCAGGATTTCCAGACCAGCCTAGCCAAATGGTGAAACCCTGTCTCCACTAAAAATACAAAAATTAGCCGGGTGTGGTGGCACGTGCCTGTAATCCCAGCTACTCGGGAGGCTGAGGCAGGAGAATCGCTTGAACTTGGACGGTGGAGGTTGCAGTGAGTCGAGATTGCGCCACCGCACTCCAGCCTGGGAAATAGAGCAAGACTCCATCTCAGAAATAAATTTTTAAAGGTACATCATTGTCAACAGTTTTGCATAAAGCAAATTCAAAATTGATAAACTCATAGAGTAAAAAAATCCTACATGAAAATGCCTTCCTGCAATTTGAGGGTCAGCAAACAACAAACCAAGGGCAAATTTCAGGAAAATGAAACAAGTTATATCATAAATGCCATTCAAAAGAGTTGCACATACATCTCTTAAGCTTGGCTAAAATCAGGAAAATAGGGTGGAAAATCAGCTTTTATTATTTAGAAAATGAAATTTCTTCTAATCCCAATTAATCTTTCATTAGTAATAACACTAGCTTCTGCATGCCTTATTAACCACATGAAATTAGTATAGACTGAGAAGTAATACAAAGCATAAATTTTAAAGCTTTGAAAAGTTATCTTTCCTTTAAGGATAGTATTCACATCTCCAGTTCATAACCTTGGGTTGGCTGGACTATGTATAACATATGTAATAAATCTTCAATTCAAAGAAAAATAATAACTTTTCTTCTTGTTATCTTTCTATTCCTATTTTCCATTTCAGCTTACATCATGGCTGCAGTCAAATAATAAAAAATGACTGGCTTAATTAAAGCCACATATATTCTAACTCAAACCAACCAAATTACAAAAACAGAACCTACCACAGATGGTCATGGATTACTGGACTATTACCTCAACCCTATTAGCAACTTTTTTCTTCCTAACCTGGATATTTAATATATAATTTATAATGGAGATATTTTATGAGAAAATATTGCCACACAGTCAGTTGTGAGTTATTAAGAGTAACACACGGGCTTTGAATGCTCTATGAATCTGCAGAGTACCTATCTGGTAAAAGAAATACTGCCTAAGCTTGAAAATGAAGTACTGCAATGATTTCTGACAAATCCTACTTCTCTGTGTCATAAATATTGGTTACAAACAGTGAACTGAACAACAAAAGATAATACTCCACATGGCAGTTTATCATTCATAATCCGTAGGCTAATATCTTTCAATTGTTTCAGCTTCAAGTAGTGGCAAACACTATGTTTATATCTATACATTTAGGAAATCTCCAGATTAATGAAAAAGAACATATACTTTATAAGAGATATTAAAAGATCATTCAGTTTAAAAGGATTTTGTTTAAATTGGTAGTAGCTATAATAGTGGTTATAGGAGGAGAGGCAGCAATAGAAGCTTACATTTATTGAATATTTAATCTGTGCTATAGATTGTCCTGTTTTATATTCTTGATCTCACTTAATCCTCAATAAACAGTATCATTCCCATGAGGCAACCAACAGTAGCTCACAGCAACTCCCATCCCTCATAAGTGATAGGCCCTGGATTTGAAACAAGAGAGTGTTATTGCAGGTGTAAACCTTTTCATCAGTAAGGAGGATCAGCAAAGAAAGAGGTCCACCAGTCACATTTATTCCCTGGATGGGTTGTGGTCAGGGAGGTGTTAGAATAAAATGATTGCTAGTATGGGACCTACTGAGCTAGGCCCTGACTAAAGCTCTGTTTTCTCAGCACTGAAAGTGCAGAAACTTAATAGTTAACTCACCCTATATTTATCAGATTAATTTTTAATGCTACTCTATGCTACACATGTTCATAGGAAATTAATTTGTGTATAAAAAGACAACATATTATTCTGCAAACCAGAAAGTTTCCAGTGAGCTAATCAGCATCTTCTAATGAAAACCTTACTGCTATATACACAAAAATACCTGAGTACAAATTTACATGTATATAAATATAAATACATATTTATATATATATGTTTATATATGTATATACTTACATATATGCAAAAGCTTCATATGTGTGTATTGAGGATATAGATATTTTCTTTTACACAAGTGTGGTTACACAGGTTAACCAGGAGGTAGTTATATATACACTCACATTTGGCATCTGTATATTTTTTCTTTTTTATAAATACATATATGTATATAAAAATATACATGTATAACAATGGAGAAATCTTGTGTTTGTATGTTTACACAGACAGTCATAAACACTATGAAATTTTATGATGCTAACAATAATGATATGGAGAGTGGGGAAAAGAGATAGTCAAATTTCCAAACCTGATCTTTTTATACTTTTTAATGTTATATTTTATAATAGTTATTATATTTTATCTTACATTTATTTTTAATACTTGGAATTAGACTTAAATTCAACCTTATTCAGGTAATCATACCGCTTTTTTCCATTTTCTTGCCATAAGTACATTGTCTTGCCAAATATATTTAGTTTGGTTCAGTTAGTAAACCATGGCAAGCTATAAACTTGCTTCACTTCCAGCTACTTACAATCTGAACTTTATATTCATTTTAATTGCTGATGGCCCAAACTTTTTATTGTCTGATAATATTCGTCATTTTGAAAAATAGAAGTCAAATGTCAAATAAAATGCTGAATCTAAATTCCATCTCTTTAGTGTAGTAGAAATCTATATTATAGATTCTATAACTACAATTATTAATCTACAACTAATAAATGTTTTCTTCGTTCGTGTTTATTCTGAATAAAACTGGACCAATCTCTTCAAGCAAAAACACAAACATAATACATTAAATATAGCAATAGAATGTGGTTTATGGATCTTGAGTGAATTATCATTGGTCTTTTATAGGAAATGACAAGAGGCATAAAATTATCACAGAAAATAAAGTCCTACTCTTACATGAGAGATGCCTTCTGAAGTTTTGAAATCTAATAATAACATACATATCAAGGCCACGCCTAAATCCAAATTCTGTATTGGCTCATGTTACTTGATGAAGTCATTTTGTACAAGTAGCAGGAAGGATGACTTATGTTCTGATCACTATTGAAGAACACGGGATTAGAGAAATCTAAATTTAGTGAGCTGGGCTGATTTTGTACGGAAATTTTAAGTAATATTCTTTTGATGTAGTCACACCTTGTGTATTAAACAAAAAATGATACTTTTCACTTAGAGAAAAATGCTTTCTCTTATCTTATTAATTTGTTAGCCGTGGACCCAGGAAATATTTTCCTTTCTTCTTTACAATAGAAAAAACAGCAGCACATGGACTAGAACCTGAGCTAACTTCTAACTGTGCAGAAGACAGTGAGCTGGGGGCGGGGACAGGTAGATGGGCTGTTGAACTGGGGCTTGTGTGATACTCAGGAAGGCTTGAACCACCATTCAGCACAAGGTGATGGATGCATAAATGATGTGTGTCTAGGATTTCTCAGACCTGGCAATTTTAAAGAGAAGATAGAAATCAGTATTTTTGGTCGACATCTCTCAATTTTTTGATGTTAATGATGTAATTCTAACAGTTTTTCAAAGCACTGTTTGAGCCCAGGAAAATAGCTGTGTGGGCCTAATCCAGTTGAGGACTCCAGGTTTAGGACATATATATATATATACATATATATATATATATATATATACATATATATATATATATATATATATATATATATATATATATATATATATAATGGAGTCTTGCTTAGTCACCCAGGCTGGAGTGCAGTGGCCTGATCTCGCCTCACTGCAACCTCTGCCTCCCGGGTTCAAGCAATTCTCCTGCCTCAGCCTCCTGAGTAGCTGGGATTACAGGTGCATGCCACAATGCCCAGCTAATTTTTGTATTTTTTAGTAGAGATGGGGTTTCACCATGTTGGCCAGGCTGATCTCGAACTCCTGACCTTATGATCCACCCTCCTCGGCCTCCCAAAGTGCTGGGATTACAGGTGTGGGCCAACGCAACAAGCTGGGTATATTTTTAAGGTATTATTTCCAGCCTCTGTCTAGCTCTACCCTTATCTTATTTATTAATATGTCTTGATTTGCTTCTGTTTATATATCACATATAGAAAAAATTTGAGAAGAAATGCTATAAAACCCAAGGCTATTCTACTGTCTGTGTTTCCAAATATTAACTCACACATGCTTAATTGAAATATATATAGATATGTGTATATACACCTATTAGTACACACATATATATTTCCTTGCTCTGTCAGCTGACAGAATACAGAAGCAACAACTCCCAAGTAGCAATGAACACACCTAGGTCCCAGGTTGTGGTTTCTGATAGCATTCTCCAATATAAGGAACAAGAGCTCTTTGAATAAATAGATGATTCTAGGACTGGGCCAATAAATGTACAAAATTAGCCTAGAACATCTTATAGTAACAGAAAGTAAAAAAGTACATACACACAAAAAAGCCCACATGATGGGGATATATCAAAGGGACACAGAATCCAACTGAAGGACTTTCCAATGGCCAAAACTGAAACAGTTTGACAAATAAAATAAGCAAAGTAGCATTCGAATATCACCAAAAATGTAAAATAAATATCTGTGAGTCCATACTGATGTAAATACATACAAAATATAAAACAGAATAGGACAAATCTCCTATGCAGAATTGCAGATGATTTATGTAGCTACTCCACCCTTAAAGAGTTGAAGAGTAAGTCTCCACTCCGTAAGTAAGGACTCTATGTACATAGTGGCTTCCTTCCAAAGGGTACAGAATGGAAAGGGGAGGAAATAGCAAATTTACAGTGAAGACACAGGAAAAATACCACCCCAGACAGGTGATCAAATTTAACATCAGGCTTGGCGCGGTGGCTCACGTCTATAATCCCAGCACTTTGGGAGGCCGAGGCAGGAGAATCACTTGAACCCAGGAGGCAGAGTTTGCAGGGAGCTGAGATCACGCCATTGCACTCCAGCCTGGGCAACAAGAGTGAAACTCCCTCTCACAAATTAATTAATTAATTAATTAAAGTTTAGCATCAGTAATAATAATTCATGTTGATAGTTGAGAATGGCACTTTATCTCCTCCCAACACCCAGAACTCCAGTCTAATCATGAAAACAAAAATCATGCACATCCTAATTGAGGGACATCGTACAAAATATCAGGCCAGTACTCCTGAAAATTGTCAAAATCCTAAAAAGCAAGGAATGTCTGGAAACTGTCATAGCCAAAAGAAGCCTAAGGAGACATGCCAACTAAATGTAATATGGGATCCTGTGTGGGATCCTGGAACAGAAAGAGGTCATTAGGTAAAAAACTAAGAAAATCTAACTATAGTATGACTCTAGTTAATAGTAAAATATCAATATTGGCTTATTCGTTGTGAATGTAAGATGTTAAGAGGAGGGAAAATTGGGTCCAGATTATTTGAGAACCCTTTGTACTATCATTACAATTATTTTGTAAATTTAAAACTTCTAAAATTAAAAAGTATATTTTTAAAGTGACCAGATGTGGCTGGGTGTTGGCTCACGCCTGTAATCCCAACACTTTGGGAAGCGAAGGCAGGCAGATCACGAGGTCAGGAATTCGAGACTAGCCTGGCCAATATGGTGGCACCCCATCTCTACTAAAAATACAAAAATTAGCTGGGCATGGTGGTGCGCACCTGTAGTCCCAGCTGCTCAGGAGGCTGAGGCAGAAGAATCACTTGAATCCAGGAGACAGAGGTTGCAGTGAGCCAAGATGGCGCCGCTGCACTCCGGCCTGGGCGACACAGAGAGACTCCATCTCAAAAAAATAAAAAAATAAAAAAGTGATCAGATGTTAAATCATGTTCAAAATACAATTGGTTAGCATTTCTATAATTCTCTAGTTATAAAAATCAAGAATAAAAATAAGAATCAAAGTGTAAAATATGTATTTATACCAAAATAATGACACTTTAACATATGTACATACATCATACGATACCACATAGGGCAGAAAATAAAACTAATATTTTCCAGCAATTGTAAACAGAAAAAAACATGCCCAGGGCCTCAATGCAGAACAGAGCCCTCTGATTCTACATTGTCTTTTTTCCTTTATCTTAAGCAGATTAGAGGACTCTTCTGAACATTAATACATTTTAAACCTGGAGGCACATTTGGCATTATATTATAAAACAAAGATATGTTTATAGACCAGAAATTTAAACATAGAGACACCACTGTGCTTCAACAAAGCTTATAATAAAAATACTGAAAAATCTGTGTATGTATATGCACATATATATATAGAAAGGAAGAAAGAGAACAGGGAAGTTGATCTTTATTCAAAATGTACAATGCTACAGTTACAGCTTTACATTTCCTTACTATTTCCCTTTTAGGTTATTATCTGTATCCCCTCCTCTTCTTTTTATTAAATCTTATTTCTCATTGTAGAGGCTTAATGTATACTAAGAAAAACAGTTTCTAGTATCAGAAGACGTAGCTCTAGTAATTACCATCAGGGAGAACTTAAGTAATATATTTTTCTAAGGCTCAGTTTTTCCAAATTAAGAATTAGTTTTAATAATTCTTATTGCAAATGAAATGGATAAATTACATGAAAAAAGCATTTTAAACTATTAAGCACTACACAGATATTACTTGTTAATTAACCTAGATTCAAATATTTTATTCTAAAATATATTAAAATTTTCACCTTGCCCACTTAAGATTTAAAAATACTTTAATGATAAAATCAGCATTCTTTTATTAAGAGGAACTATAAAATAGCCGGATGTATTCCTTTTAATGGAGATGTGCTTTCAGTGAGGTATTCTGGGAAATGAAGCAGGACTTTGACAGGCAGTGATGGGGCTGGGCAATATGAGCTGAGGATTCCCCATGGTCTGGTAAGGAAGCCAAGTTGGAAGTTAGTGTGCAGTAGACCAGTTAAAAACATTGGTGAATTAATATGCGTAAGGTTACCATTAATAATAATAATAAAGACCATCTAGTGTTTACTTTATTCAAGGCAGTTTTCAGATGTTATCTGATAAATGCTCATGACTATTGAAGGTAGAAATTATTTGCCTATTTTGCCTTATTACATATAAAGGGATTGGGGTTCACAGGGGCAAAATGATTTCACTGGCAGTGAAAAGTCAGTTTTCAGAGCCTTATCTTTGCAGATGCATTCTTTCTATTACTGTAACAAAAGACTATGCTGAGTATATATTAATATATATAATTATCTGACTGGGATAATTTATTTATGGCTCCGGTTAAAGATTTCCTCTTACCAAATAATATAAAATAAGTTCATATTTTAAACATAGAGAGATGTCTTCTGAAGTTTTGAAATCTAATAATAACATACATATCAAGGCCATGCCTAAATCCAAATTCTGTATTGGCTCATGTTACTTGATGAAGTCATTTTGTACAAGTAGCAGGAAGGATGACTTATGTTCTGATCACTATTGAAGAATACAGGATTAGAGAAATCTAAATTTAGTGAGCTGGGTTGATTTTGTACTGAAATTTTTAAGTAATATTCTTTTGATGTAGTCACACATTGTGTATTCAACAAAAAATGATACTTTTCACTTAGAGGAAAATGCTTTCTCTTATCTTATTAATTTGTCAGCCATGGATCCAGGAAATATTTTCCTTTCTTCTTTACAATAGAAAAAACAGCAGCACATGGACTAGAACCTGAACTAGCTTCTAACTGTGCAGAAGACAGTGAGCTGGGGGCATGGGTCATGTAGTTAATGTAAGTTTTAAAGTTAGCACACTCATTTCCCAACTTCCCCCAAATTCTTGAAATTTACTAATGCTACGTCAAAATAGCGAAATGCACTGTTAAATTTCTTCCAGATTCTTAAGGTGTATTCTGACCTAAAAAATTAAGTGAACAGTCCTTTTAATAGGATCAAGGAGTTTATAGAATTTAATAGGGAAGCCATCTCTTTTTCACGTGAAGAAATCCAATTCTGTATATTTCACTTGCATGATTTGATAACGAAGTGTATGTCAAGGATGAAAGACTAAAGGTTGAGCTTCATCAAACTAAGGAAAAATATTTAAAATGTTTTATGGATAGTAATTTTATAAATAATGTCAAATTCTTTTCTGGAATTTCCTATGCCTATGGTGACAGATAATATAAATCTGATATAATCAAGATCTAGATTTTTTCCCTGTTATATGTAAATGTAAACATTGTATAGACTTCATAAGTTATCATTGGAATGGATACAGATTATTCCAAAATATTTAAAGTTTAATCTATATGTTTTCATGTTATGATTGACAATAATTTTAAACAAAAATGTTTTTAATAATAAAATACTTTTTAGTACAAAACAAGATTACTCTTTGAACTAGGTATATTTAAACATCTATACTTCCCTTGAAAATCCTTGTTTTTTAATTTCTAAAATAAATGCTTAACATTTATGATATATGTATACCATAGATTATATTTTCCATACTGCAGCCAACTAGCTCACCATAATTATAAATGTTTTATATCTGTGCATATCATTTACCAATATTTGTGTGTTTTGTTATACTAAAATCTATTTTGAATAAATTATTCCCTTTCTTAAACTTTCATTTTAAATCAACCTCAGGTTTAACAAGCTATATAGTTTTCTCTATTATCCATATAAGCATATAACTTACAAATACAAAATGTTGTGTGCTACTTGAAATTATCTCATGTACTAGTAGTGACTAGTGTCACTCATAGATCATAGAATTCATAGATCTATGAGAAACACTCATAGATCATAGAATTCCAGAGTGTGGGTAATTTATAAAGTTAGCTGATACCATAAAAATTATGAGAAAATTGTAAATTGAGGAAATTAAATGGTACTATAATAAAAATAATACTTTAAACCTATACTGAGGAGATAGCTTAATGCCACCTTAACACTATGTACTTGCTTTATTTATACGAATGCACTATACAGACTTAATAATTGAATGCACTTATTAAGCACTCAATAAATGGTAGCCTTAAAGTAATGATTATCATTATATTAATGAATGTCCACTAAAGAATATAATTTAAATGCTTATTATCTTATGCCCACTCTATAAAGTTAACCAAAAAATTCTCTCCATATTTTACCTTAATTAATTCCTGTTCATTCTGCTTTTAATAGGATAGACATCCTTCAGATTTCTTTGTACTATGATTATCCTGCAATCTATCTTAAACATAGCTATCAAAACTTCTTCTTAAATGGCCCTTCAATTGTGTCACCTTTCTCAAACCTCAGCAATTGCCCTCAGTCACACTCTGGCCCAATAATAACTTCATCCTCACCTTCAGAGTTGTGTCATTTTTTTTTTTCACTCTGGTTGTTGTTCATACCTTACAAATCTCATCGACTGCTTTTTGACCTACTTGACTATTCTCTGAGCTATTCATTCTCTTAAATATTATTTTTATATACCAATGAAAAATCTACATTCTTAAGCATTTTCCACATTGGCCATGACTGTTCAATCTCTCTCTTAATGCATAACAAATAAATTTCTAGGTGCTTAGCCTCTAGCTTCATGCCACACAGAGTATGCAGTGTTAGCTACTTCATAAGCCACCAAGCCGCCTTGACTTGCCTGCATTATCTATATCACTGTTTGGAGGGCTGTTGTATATTGTTTGCAGTTTATACACTTCATAAAGACTCCAACTGAGGGGACCAGTGGGAAATGACATTCAATCCAAGCTCTCCTGGTCATACTATGAACCCTAGCTTGGGGCTGTATCTATTGGAAGAAGGAATGCCTTTTATTTTGCTCCTGTCCACTTGCCTAGGGTCACCCGGAGGTGGCACTGTTTTCTATTTCAGACAAAAGTCACCCAGAGGTGGCACTGTTTTCTATTTCTATTTCTAATGTTATTTCAGACAAAAGGTGTATAAAGGCCTACTCTAACCCTGTAATTAAGGTCAATATTTCCCATTGTAAAATTTTCTGCCTAATGTAATCCCATCCTAATATAGTCTCTCTCATGTCCTCTATTAGAATGAGGCTTCTTCGATGGCATTAATGAAGTATTAATTCGACAACTAGGTTCTAAATATCCATTGTGCCCATTACACTATGATTACAAAACATATAAACAATCTGTTATCAAACAACTCATACTCTGATTAGGGAGCTAAGCCCATGCATGAAACTTTTAAACAAATATATACCTTGCTTTGGTGTGAAGTCTTCCAAACAATGAAAGAGAGGCATGTGGAGGTTAGAATAACTAGAGAAGACTTCACAGGGGAAACAGGTCTTAAACTGGACTTTGAAAAAGGAGTAAGATATTACTAGACTGTAGGAAGAAATGAAGACATTATAACAACATAAAAAAATTCTACAAGTGGTATATCATATGTATTATGTGTTCAGTCTTTAAAAAATATATAGCTGCAGAACTGGAATTCTTAAAGAACTAGACATTGTAATGAAGATTAATATATTGGGATTGCCAGGGTAGAATTTTAAGTTCAATCTGTTTCCCAGATCTTTAGGGGAGGAAAAAAAAGAAACAACGTAGTGTTTGTATTTATCATCTGCAAACCAGATGGTTATGGCAAGGGGTGTGGACATTCAAACACATTCTTCCCTGCAAGAAACCATGTTGCTGTGATGCAAGACTCTTGGGCCTCTGAAAACAGTGAACATAAAAGTACTTGAGAATTTTCTGAACAATTCAAAAACTCAAAAGACAGACAAATGAAAGAGAAAAAAAAAGGTGCAGTTTGACACACAGTTTCAGTAAACAAGTACATAGTTGGGAATTTGCTTAGTTTTACCTAGTTAGGAGAGCACAAGTTTTGTTTTTGGGCAAGAATCTTCTCAAAGGAGAGGGGAGAAAAACAATCAGTGTTTATTTATTGTAAATTTTGAATTAGAGAACTGGTGTGTGTTTGTATAGTCATGTATGTTAGCTTCATAGGGACACTATAGGTTGCAGTATCTTTGTTGTAACCATACAATGCTGAATGAGTGAGAACAAACAAAAATATATGTGCATACATATATATATATATGTTATATGTATATGTTATATTTATATATTTTTCAAGACTAAAAAAATCCATTTGCCAGCTTCTTGAATTAAAAAATACGTACATTTTATATATACACTTTTATCAGAGTTTTTTAATCCTAATGAACTGGGAAGATGATAAGTGCTTATAATTCCAACAAATAATGTGAAACACCAGATGCACTAACCAGTCAGCATGAGTAGAACATCCTGAGCAGTAAGCACAGTTGGGGCACTAAGCAGGCCTGACTTGCTAATGTAGATGAAGAATTCTCCATTTGGTTCTGAGTGGGAACAGATGCTTCATATCTTTTAGAAAGGAAATTACATTCTACAGAAGAGGAACTCAACACTGCCAAATTAATAAGATGAGAGATTTCATCATCTCCTGGAATACATTAGCATGCAATTTTCCTCTTGTTCCAATGATCCTTTCTGAAGTAGCCCTTCTTAGAGTTTAGAACCTCATGGAAGGCCGAGCTGACCTAGTCCACAACCAGAATTGCCTTCAGAGCATTCAAAATACTTTCTTAATTCCTATATGCATGGAACAGTAGAAGCCATGAGTGTTTCCATGTTTGTATAAAAACTTCCTTACTTTAGACTCTGAGTAAGTGGGATGTGAGAACACAGAAGGATTCTTGCACTTAGAAAGGGTTAGAAATATGACATGGGAACTACACATCCAATAAAAATTTTACTTAAATGAGTAAAGTAATATGAAAAGTTGTACAAGTCAGGAATTAAGAATTATATATTTCTTGATCATCTTTTTCTTCTTGTTTATTTTTTACATGGATTCAAGGCAGCGTTCACTGAATTTCCTATTTAAATAGTAAAATACAGTAATGCAAATATACTATAATTCACTAAAATAATACAACTAAGCTGAAAATATAAAATATTCACTTGCATAACCCCAAATATCTATTGAATATCTAATTTACAATTATGTATTGCTATTTGGATCACACACTAAAACATTATGAACACAAAAACCTGACCTGCAATTTTCTTGCTATATAATCAGTGTCTGTTATATTGCCTAGATCATTCTGGGCTCTTTAAAAACTATGGTCAATTAATGAGCTGAAGAAGATCTTATTCAGAAGGATTTTTATTGGGCAAGTACCATATTTTAGATAAAAATACATACTTTTCTAAGCTACTTAGAGTATAGGGGAGACCCATATAATAGGTGAAACCAGACTACAAAAGTATATGAGATAAGGCATAATTATTATTTTCGGAGAAGGAAAAAAAGGAGAAAATAGATAGATAGTCCTTAATACTGTGATCCTTCTTTAGAAGCAAAAATCTTCAGTTAAATTATTAAATTTCCAAAAACTTGACATGAGTGGAGTTTGCCGTGCACATGAGTGAGGTAATGACTCTCACACCTGGACTCATACAGAGCAAGACAGTAGAATTACATTGAAGGCAAGGACCAAGGATTTAGGAAGATTACATGCAATTTAACTGAAAAGGCACCTACAGCTAACATCCTGATTAGAATGATAATATCTTAATGACATTGAATGGATGAACAATGAAGGAAATGGGAAAGGTATTCCAGAAAGATCTGGGAGAAGGTACAGTTGAGAAATTTTACCATTTAGTAAGAACTGTACTACAAAAGAAAAGAAAAAGTTCAGTGGGAAGTGAATGAAGATAGAATAATTAGGGATCAGATTATGAAAGGCATAGGTTGTTAAACTAAAAAATATGAACCTTACTTATTCTATGGGCTACAGGGACACTTTTTAAGCAAAATTATCTAAATAGTGTACAACAAGAAAGAAAATGAAAACATTTGATAAAGTATAAAGAAGGTGAATTTACATTGTAATCCCATCGTAAACATATAGAATACATATTGGAGTACAAGAATACAGATTGATTACAGACATCAGTTTGCCAAAATTGGATTTTCCGAGTCTAGGCAGACTTGAGCAGGAATTGATGCAAGTTGTATCATGGGTGCCCACTTCCGTTTACTCAATTCACAATGATTAAGCCTAGCATTTGGCAAGAAAAAAGGAATGCCATATAAAATAATTTAATTTTAGTAAATGGAACTTAGGAAAATCTGGCCATTATTTAAAAAGAAGTAAAAAGAAATAGTTTAAAATAAAATGAACCACAGGACGTCTGGAGACTATTTTAAAAATACATCATTAGAAGCCCAAGATGAATTTTTTGTCATGAATCACAAAAACAAGCCAGATGCATTAAAAAATGCTTTCACAGCAAACTATTACAGTAAAAGCTGCCTTCATAGGAAGAAACAAGCATCTAAATCAAATTTTCCCAAGTCAAGGAAGAAAGGGAAGCCTCTAAAATTTGACACGTCAGACATAACTGGAAATCAGACCAGAAAAAGATTTGTGAAACTATCTCACAAGTAACTTCAAAGCCAACAATAAGAAGACCCTTAAAAATGTCAAACAGAGGAAGGAATCCAATTCCAGAATCCAAAGAAATCCTAAATATAAAATTGTATTATTGGGGGAATACTAAAAGAATAGTTAGTTCTTTTCTCTTTTAATGTATTCATTTGACTATTTCAACACCTAAACTACATATTAAATTATGTGTGTCCAAAACACTGGATCAAATTGCCAAAAACGCGGTTATATTTGACACAGATAAATACCTAAGACGCTATAACATCTACACAAAAATTATGAAAAAACGTAAGGGTTAAATGTTGAACAGTAAGCCAAGACATATGACCTGCCAGTAACAAATTAAGCAAACCAGAAAAGACAAGTTGCCAATATGATCCCCATTCATAAAGACAGAATTAAGTGAAGACCCTGGAAATCTAAGGTTTACTTCCAACCAGGTGATCTGGTGGAATCTGTTACAAAGGAGAGAATAACTATGTTCTTAACACAATACAACTCACAGAGGAACCATGGTCCTGGGAGGGAAAATGATGCTTGAATACTTGTATGACTAGGTTCATACAAAAACTGCTTGAAGATTGAATCACCATGGGATTTTAAAGATGTTCTAACATGCGTAAGGAGCTGTCTTAGAGTCAAGAAACAAGTAAAGACCAAAAAAATATTTCTTCAGGTGGAAAAGTTCAAATACTGAGGCCTTCCTAGGACTACAGTGCTATAACGTCTCTAGAAAAAACATTACCCAAGAATGTTCTGGCCTAACAGATAACATCAGAGTGCTTCCTTACCTTGCAGTCCATCTACATGCCTTAACTAATACCCCAGGGCCCCAGCAAAGTCCCAAGGGTAAGAAAGTAGGTGGAGAAGGAGGAAGAGAAGCTTTATCTCCTCTCTGATGGTCCTGAGACTCTACCAAATGAGTTGGTGGAGAATTTCTTGAGGATTTTATCACAGATCCTTAGAACCATTTCTGGATTATCCTAAACTTCAGGCATCAAAAAAATGTCAATGATTATCATTAAAAAGGGCCATGATGCTCTTAGTATTAATAGAAAAATGACAAACGAACTTCTTTGTGGAAAATATACTTGCATTCACAAAAAATTATTTTACTATTCACTGGGGGGAGGGGAATCCAAATTTCACTTAGATGACAAACTATATTGTGATGGGAAAGACCCAGAAAAATGATCTCAGAGTTTTTGCACAGTCATACTTTGAGATAGCCAAGCAAAATGCTAGTTTTATAGGTCAACAATTATTTGTCAAGAAAAAAAATACACATATATATAGTAGTAACTGACACTTAAAGTCATAATATGGGTGGGTTAGAAAAACGTCATGTGGCACAAGTTGACACATGTAAGAAAAGACACATAGAGGTGGAAAGAATCAAGCAAAGGGCAACCACAGGCCCAAGGGAGGTAAGGACTCTGGATGAATCCATGCAGAAGACACAGGTCTTCTAGCCTGGGAAGATGAAACCGAGAAGAGTGTGATAGGCCAGGGAAGTCTACTAAACTGTGAGGGGTGTGAATTGAGACTTAAAAGATATAAAAAGAGGATTAAGAAGAGAAAAACATTATAAAGTTAGTAATAAACATGAATCAATATTGCCCTCCAATAGGCTGTCAGAAAATTATAAAATGCTGTAACAATCAAAAAGACTTAGCTAAACTTAGGAATGCATATTCTAGAATCATAGATTTAGGTGAATCTTCATTTTTCCATAAAGCACAAATTTAATCTCATATATGGAGTTACAGACCATTGCCTTAACCAAAAATGGAAATTCCCAAAATATATTAGTGGTCATTAAGCTCATTTTAATGTTGACATGGTCTTCAACATGAAATACTGATTGTGGCCAGGTGCAGTGGCTCATGCCTGCAATCCCAGCACTTTGGGAGGCCGAGGCAGGTGGATCACTTGAGGTCAGGAGCTGGAGACCAGTTTGACCAACATGGCAAAAACCCATCTCTACTAAATATACAAAAAATTAATTGGGCGTGGTGGCACACACCTGTAATCTCACCTACTGGCAAGGCAGAGGCAGGAGAATGACTTGAACCCAGAAGTCAGAGGTTGCAGTGAGCCAAGATCACACCACTGCATTTTCACTTGGGCAACAGAGTAAGACTCATTGTACTCCAATAAAAGTTTTGAAAAATGAAAAATACTCCTCCAGCCAAGGACATTTCAACTTCCTTCTCATCAAAAAGAAAACTTGATGTGCTAATGTTAGGTGAAGATTTTCCCATGATAACATCTTACATGTTGCTTCAAAAACTAGCGAAAACAATAGAAATAAGGTTCTATAAACTTCAAACAAAATTGTTTTAGAAAGTGAAATAAATGAAGTATTACTTGCTGATTCATAATATTGGAACCTTAATATCTGATTGATAACTATAACTTTTGGCTCCACCATCTACAAGAAACTATTGGTAAATATATTTAATATTGGCTTTATATTCCATTAAACTCTGAAAGTCTATGATTTTTTAAATAGGCATATATAATGCAATTTCATTTGCAGAGGTCTTGTGTATATTTTATATTTTTAAAAATTGACTACACTATTAACCAAAAAAATCACATATGAAAAAGGTTAATTATAAAATTAAATTGAACTTGGCTAAACATCAACATTATTCTGAAATTTCAAGAATGAAGAAACTATAAGTGAATTTTAAAAATCACTAATGTTTTCAGGGGGTTATGATCTAAATTCTACATTTGCATTTTCCTAAGTGTTTAGTGGTTTCAAGACTGTTTGGAAGCCTAGCATTAGAAATTTCTATCATCAAGTCATTAACCTCCAGAATAAAAACACTGGCAATCCTCTCTCTTAGCCAAGTTTTTCTAGAGAAAACCTCCATGGTAATGCTTATTAAAATAGAACCTTTTATTTAGTGTTCTTTGTAAAGTCTTAGCAGAAACTTAAACATACACTTTTCAAAAATGACATATGTGTCTTATGGCAATGTAATTTCAAGGTTGGTACAATGCAAGGGCTTTAAAATCTCTCTGTGAAGTGTATTTTATGTGTACCCTCAGTTGTTATGGTTTGCTTTAATTTATGTAATTATGTATGAGGTCAATATGGAAAACTAGCCCTCACTCATTACTGGCAAACATTCCTGAACAATGTGTGTGCCTTCAGGAATCAAACTAACAGGCTCACAGTCTATAATAAGGTCAAATGAAAGCAGGCAATTGTTCAAACACTAAACAGTTGTGATTGTTTACTGTATTACAATCGTACTTTAGAGATGACTTAACAGGCATTAAATTATATCCAGAATGCTCTCAGATGACAATCAACTGAGCACACAAGGCAAACAGAGCTCATGCTGATTGCCAAATATCAGGACATAAATGCAACTCTCATTCTGTCATATCAATATAAAAATCCTTAGGACACAGTTTTGAGGTGATTGCTGTTTGGAATTTAATCAACTGGAGTTCTCTTGGACACGCTAATTTTTGAAGATGTAAATTTTAAAGTTTTAAAAAAAATTCTCAAAAGTTAAAATGTTTAGTGTGAAATGCCAGTGTCTCCATGGACTGCTATTATTTTCCATCTTATAATAAAATTAACCTAAATCAAGCTTGGATTTCTTGATATAACCTCCTACTCCCATTTAAAAAACCTTGAAAGATAAAAAGTTTTCTGTAGACAATAAATGTTTCTTGATGTTTATTGGAACCTCTACTATTTTCAGATCTTTGTTCTAGAATGAACCTACGAAGCTTATCTTTGGTTCCTCAAACACTAAATTCATTTACACAGAGCATCAGAAGAGAACAAGAAGCTATTTAGTCCAATTTCTTAGGAATTTCTTCTATAGCATCCATAAGTGGCTGTAAAGCTCCTGCTTGGTTACTTCCAGAGACAGAGAATTCATTACCTCAAAGGGAACCCATTGTATTCTCAGTTAGGTCAAACGTTAAAAAAGATTTTCCACAGGGAATCCCACATAACATTTTAGAAAGTGTTTCCATGCATAAATATGGAGCAGAGTAGTCTGTAATGTAATTTGATGAAAAAATCATGGATTACCTGGCAGCCAAAATTGGCCTATTATTCTTTCTACCATAAGGAGCTACCATGGCCTATAATAAGAAATAAATGTAACCCATTTCCACACAGATAATCACTGCAAACATTTTAAGACACACTAACCCCCAGCATCTTACTCTTATATTCTTTGAAATGAGCTCATGCCCTTCACCCCTTCCATTAAAATAGAATAAACACATTCTTACCTGGATATACATCCAAAATGTACCTTCTTTAAAGCAAACTAATTTCTATGGCAAATGGTGTTATAGTAGGTCTTTAAATTGTTTATGTTTTATATTTAATAAAGGCATAATGACAAATGAAGCAATCTTCAGAGCGAAGACAATCTAGATAACAGATCTCAAGAAAAGCAATAGTGAAAATAACTGGGTTTTGACTGTCTTTTCTGTTGAATCTATGACTGAAAACATACATGACAGTAAATGTTTAAAGAGTAAGGATGATCTAGATAATTGGCAAATCAAATAAACACCTGACATTTATCTTTTGCTTCTATACAATTCATTTCAGTTAGTTTACCCCTCTTCCATGATGAGTTGCCAAGGTGTGTTTAAAATCTAAGCAAGGCCATAAAAACACATATTCATCTGTAACTCTTTTTCTTACCTTCTTCACTGTAACACACACTAGTGTACCTTCTCTAATTTTACTCTCTATAATTATTCTTAAAACTCTGCTGTAATGGAGCCTCTTCAACTGACTGCACACACTTTATATAGTTCTCAATAACTTTGGTTAAACTCTATCCTAGTAAGAAATTATATACAAGCTATATTTATTTAAAAGCCACTTTACTTTAAAAATCACATAACTATAGAGTTCATTTCAAAGTGTACTGTTGGGTCTAAGACCCCAGTAGTTATATTAGAAAGAGAACTATTATGCTATTTTGCTTACTTCATAGCTTAAAAAATTAATCTCTGTTTTTGAGTCAGTAGAGGGAAAGAGTCAAATAATTACAATGCAATGTGAACAGAATTCTTCAAAATCTCAGAGAATAACTAGGAAGGGAGCCATCTACTCTGCTTTAAGTACTTCAACACACGATTTCATTCAATCCTTACACACTGCAAACTAATTAGGCAAGTATTCTCATCATTTACATTTTTTAGATATAGAACCTGACACATGTATGATTTAAAATGCAAGATGATGCAGCTCATAGATGAAAAATCTAGGATTTAAGATGAGAGTTTCTAACTTCAACTACAATAATAGGTAAGCTCAGCACTCCATGACTTCTGGGCTACAAGTTATGATACCAGAAAGTTCTAAATTGTATCTCTGTGATGTTTCCTCAGAGAAATTAAGATGTCAAAGGGCATGGACAGATAATATGGTAAGTTGAAATGGCAAGAAAGCCAACACACAATGTAGCTCAACTCAAAATACAGACTTCAAAACCTTTCCGAGAGAATTCACAGTGGAACACAGCCAGGTGTCCAGGTGTGGAATGAGCTAGTTCCCTACAGCGATCCCTTCCTGTTATCCTGGCTCCTGTTGCTCCACCCCCTGGGAAAATAGTTGCAGTATGAATTAGATTTTTAGGTTCCAACTCCTGCAGAGGCTGGCTTTTTGGAAGAGCCTGGCTTTTTCTGGCCCAGGACCAGGCCCAGCACAGAGATGGGAAAAATCTCTTTTTCAGAAAGGAGCTAGGGTGGAGAGCATTGTAGAAGTAACGATGGGGAGGTTGGCGAGGAATCAAAATGATTTAGAAATGAAGGTCAAAGATCTCACCAAGATGTGAAGGCAGATGGGGAATTTTATTCACCTTGAACTGCTTAGAACTGGTTGGTTTGGGATGGCAGTTAATAGTCTGCATTGTAAAATCAACACATATGTTTAAAAAAATGTTGGGGGAAAAGAAACACTGCAGATATTCAGAGTGTAAAAGAACATATTCAGTCAAGGTTGGATTTTTATTTTTTGTATTTTCTCATCATTTAGGAAACAATCCCAAGTGGGTGCCTGATTTGTAGACACAGTATCTGGTTGCCTACATGATTCTAAACCAAGGGCCCATAAAAAGTCAACCTAGCTAAACATTTTCAATCTGTTAGTCTGCCAACATTACATTCAATTCTCAGATGTCTTCTGAAAATGTATTTTTCCTAACTGGGCAAAAACATAATGTTACTTCTGGAAATTGGTTGGAAGGAGTCAGATGGAAGAAGAAACCTATTCTTGCATGCTCTTCACATACATTACTTCATTTGATTCTCACAACAGCTCTTTGGTAATAATATTATAACCTCCATTCTACAGATGAACAAACTGAACCTTCCAGAGGTTACATGATTCAGTCAAGACCATCTTGGTAGTCAAGAATGAACTCAAGATTTGAAGACAAATCTGCTTAACCCCAGTCATGCTTCACTAACCCATAATATCTAACAAGCATATTAGCCAGGAAGAGTTTTCCCAATTAACTAATGATATCAATAGTTACAGGAAAGATAATGAAGAAAGCACAGGCAAGTGTAAGTGGGGTGCACAGGGGTGATAAGCTTGGGTGTGCATCCTCATACAGAGGCAGATATGCTTTTACTACATGTAATTACTGGGGCTCTAAAGTTTGTTGTCTTGGCTCAACTATCTCCCCTCTCTGGTATCTCTATATATACTCTCTGGTTTCTGCTTGCCTTGCTTTCCATGGCCTGATCACTCTTACATCAGTGCTTCACATCCCTTTTAGTTGTTCTGGCAACACGTTTCAGTTTTCTGTAGCAGTTGCCAAAACAAGCATTTGAACATCTGGAAATCATCCTCCATCACTTTCACCGGTAAGATGCGTTTGCCTTAAAAGGTAGTTCCCGTATAGACCCCCTAAGATTCTGCATTGCTTTTGAATAACAGCTTTCCAATATTCCCTGGCTATAGAAAATTGCAACCTACTGACTGCAAACTCCAGCACTTTCAGTCATATTAATAACTACACATTTTATGAGTCAATGTTATAGTGTCTTGAAGTAACACATTTTTAAAAAAATTAAGACAATCAAGCAGACAAAAAAAGCACATACACATACACACATATGTATGCACATATGCAGACAACTCACAACTCTTTGGATACCTTAAAGGAGATTACTATATCAGACACTCTATTTTTTATTCTCTAAGACATGATATTTTAAAGTCAATGTCATTAATATAAACTACACAGCAATAATGAATGCATAGCAGTAACACCAACAAAACTATAGTATGAAGTTAAAGTTCTAGTTCAAAATTTATTCGCAGGACTTAACAAGGTTTAATAAGGATGCTGCTCATTTGCTAGGAGAATCATAATTCATGACTCCTGCTGCTTCTTCTTCCACAAATATGATGTGAGTTGATATCAGAGTGGAATCAGGTCCACAAAATGACCTGGCGAATGGCTCTGATACTGGACAAGTGGGCAGTCCCCAGCATAGCAGAATCTTGCTGGTTTCCCTCTTCCCTCACCCTCCCTAGCATGATGAGAAATGGCAGTTTAATTCTCCACCTACAGAATCAATGGCCTCTGCGGCCGTCAAAATGAACCATAATTTTTATTTATTTATTTTTTTAGATGAAGTCTCGCAAGGTTGCCCAGGCTGTTCTTGACTCAAGCAATCCTCCCACCTCGGCCACCCAAAGTGCTGGGATTTCAGGAGTGAGCCACCATGCTGTCCAAAATGAACCATAATTTTTAAAAGGAGAATTCTACTAGACTTTGGTACTATGAGTTTAGCACCTCCATTATATTCACTTTTGTATATATTTTACCTGGCATAAAACTTGAAATAAAATTAGGTTGTCACTAAATGCTTGATGAATGAATGAATTAGTGGTTATGAGTACCTTGAAATAAAATAAGGTCCCTAAAGTATCCTGAAAGATTATTTATTTTAGAGAGAGGGTCTCACTCTAATGTGCAAGCTGGAGTGCAGTGGCACAATCAGAGCTCACTGCACCCTTGAGCTCCTGGGCTCAAGGGACCCTCCCACCTCAGCCTCCTAAGTAACTGGGACTACAGGTGCGTGCCACCAAACCTGGTTATCTTTTTTAAATAATTTTTTTTTTTTTGTAGAGACAGTGTCTTACTATGTTGCCCAGGCTGGTCTCGAACTCCTAGACTCAAGCTATCCTTCAGCTTTGGCCTCCCAAAGTGCTAGGATAACAGGCATGAGCCATTGCACTAGGCCTTTGGGAGATTTTAAAATGCTTTACATCACATCTGTTTCATTTATTTTACAGCACACACTGCTCTATATTTTGCTCCTTTGGCCTTTCACCTGCCTGATTCCTTCTTCTCAGATCCTCATACAAACTGAATCCACTCTGTGTGTAGTACCATTCTCCAGAACAGCAATGTCCAAGACAAGTTTCTACGATGATGGCAATGTTCTATTATCTGCATTGTCCAAGATAGTAGCCACTGGCCACACTAGTGGCACTTAGATTTTAATTAATTTAAATTTAAACAGCTGCATGTGTTAGTGTATATTATATTGGACAGCACTGTTTCAGAATCCTATCCCGTTTTTAATTCCTTTATGGCACTTATTACTGGAAATTATCTTTTTAAAATATATATTTTTGTTTATTATCTTTTATTTCTCTGTATTAGTTTCTGCCATAATAAACTAGCACAAACCTAGTGACTTTAAACACCAAAAATTCATTGTCTTCTAGTTCCGGAGGTCAGAAGTCTGAAATGCGTTTCACTGGGCTAACATCAAGATATTGACAGGGCTGCACCCCTTCTGGAAGCCCCAGAAGAAAATCCATTTCTTTGCCTTTTCCAGCTTCTAGAGGCCAACTACATTCCTTTACTCATGGCTTTCTCTTCATTTTCAGAACCAGAAGAGTGGTATCTTCAAATCTCTCTCTCTCTGGCTATGATTCCTGCTTTTCTCGTCACATCTTCCACCTCTTTCTTTTTCATAGAAGGATGCTGGAGATTACGTGGGGCCCAGCTAGTTAATCCAAGATAATATCCGTATTTTCAAATCAGCTGATTGGCAATCATAATGTCATCTAAAAACTTAATTCCCCTTTTCCACATAAGGTAATATATTCACACGTTACAGAGATTAGAGCATGGCCATCTTTGGGGATGGCCATTATTTTGCCATTCACGCCCTGCAGTAGAATTCAAGTTCCATGAAGCTCAGAGACTTGCTCATTACTGTATCCTCAGAATGACAACACTGCCCTTAAAAATAAATATTTATTAAGTAAATAAATTTCAAAATTTCTTCTTTGGGGAACAAGTTTTGATATATACTGAGGACTGCAGAATTTTAAAAATATAAAAATTACATTTGAAGACAAACTCATATATAAAATCATTCTTTTTAATATATTACATTTTCACAAGGCTTTGTCAAGACTTGAAAGTTACAATTATGCTCAGTTTACTGATGTATATTGATAGTCTTGTCCTCATAAATTAATTTTAAAAGAGTCTGGCTATCCAGCTTTGTTGGAGAGACTGCACCAATAAGACATAGGCTTTTATAAGCAGAATATTATCACACATTGATGCTTTAGTACAAAAAATTAATATTATTTTTCTATAGCCAAAAATATGTATTGACATTTCTCAACTATGTTTTTGTGCTGAACATTTGAGTCTGTTATCTGACTCAAGTTCCACTAAACTCACAGTGTAAAATCACATTATCTTCTGAAACTTCCAAAATAGCTAGCATAAAATCCACTATTAATTCACACTAGAGAATATAATTAGCATATAGTCTATTCACTTACTCTAAGAATTTGCAATAAAATAGTGGAAATATGGCTGAAGATTAGTTGCCACAGTAGCTGAAAAATAATATCTACTGACAAAATGGTAAATTCACCCTGGGCAACTGTTAATATGACTATGTAATAGTTCTAACTACCTGTCTGTGTTTTTTACTCATCTCCACAATGGATAGCACTGAGGCTATACTGAAGCAGGTAGTTAAATATTCTGCACAATTTAATGAAACTTCCAGCTGTGAGATATATATATATATGCTTAGCACATGAAGCCCCAAATACAAATAGTGCTAAGACTTTTAGATCATATTTCACATTAAAAATGAAAGTTGTATAAATCTGCTTTATTTTTTAAATATATTTCTTCCAAGTGTGTTAAAGCATATACAAATAATCACACGTCTGGAAGTTTAACCCAAAACAAAGATAAAGGCAAAAAAGAAAAGAGTGGTACAGAAGAATTTAAAATATTCATTAAATTGACAGAGCATGCTAAGGACATTTAAATAAAGAAGTCTAAAAAAAGCAAGAATATGATTCATCATATATCTTCAACAATAATTACAAACACACAGTTCTGTTATCTTCTAGAGA